>NW_016107549.1:3063708-3080839 GCF_001604975.1 Cebus imitator
AAAAAAAAAAAAAAAGAAAAGAAAAGCTTGGGCAACATAGCGAGACCCCATCTCCACAAACAATTTTAAAACTACCTGAGCATGGTGGCATGATGCCCCTGTGGTCCCAGCTACTCAGGAGGCTGAGGCAGGAGGATCCCCTGAGCCCAGGTGATCAAGGTTGCAATGAGCTATGATTGCATCACAACACTCCAACCTGAGCGACAGAGCAAGACTTCATCTCGAAAAACAAACAAAAAGAGCAAAAACAAAAAGATATTTATGGAGTACCTACTAAATGTCAGGTGCTAGGAACCCCACAGGGACAGGTAACCCAGCAACTGGGATATGACGGGGGCCTCCGTGGGGGAGGCAGTGGGCAGAGGCAGGGATGTCCAAGCTGAGATTTAAGGGACAAAGAAGGGTGCAGACAGATGAGCAGTGGGTGGCACAGTCTTCCAGGCGGAGGGAGCAGCACTAGCGGTGTGGGTGAGGGAGATGGTTTTTGGTCCCTGTCTCACTCTCACGTGCAGATGGACTCCCTGTTCATCCACCAGTCAGTCCATCTGCCCAGCACCCACCGACTTCCCGCCTCTCCGGTATCCTCACCCCATCCAGCCTACCATCCCCGGCTGGGACCAGCACCGTCCCTCCTCCCTCATCCACCAGCTCCAGCCTCATACCCAGAACATGTCTCTGTGCAGCAGAGCAGAGGAGGCCAAAGTCCCCCGCCGCCATGCTCAGCCTCTATTTGAGCAGCTGTCAGGGGCACCCCAGCCGCACCCAGCTGAGTCAGGGCTGATAGTGCCCTGGAGAGAAATATCCTCCCCAGTCAGGTCTGGCAGGCACTGGGGCGGGGACTGGGCTCGAGGAAGCTGGGGTAGGCCTTTGATCGGAGGGATCTTTAAAGCAGTGTTTCCATCAAGGCAGGGCATGGAGTCACTGAGCTCAAAGCCCCCTTGGGCTTAGAGGGGAGATCAGCCCAACAAGGGCCTGAAGTTTGCTGCTCCAGGGTTCAACCTACCTCCCAATGTCTGTGTCTCAAGCCGTGACCGACCGTGAACTCTCAGGGAGCCAACGGAAACTTGGGCTCAGAGAAGTTGAGCAATTTACCCCGAGTCACACAGCCAGGTCCGATGGAGACCCAGTGAGACTTCAGAGATAACTGCTTTGGGGTCAGGCTCCCTGGATCCAAATCTGATCTGACACTGATTCACTAGGCTAAATTAGGGCGAGTCCCCTCTCTGGGTGTTCCTCAGTTTCCTTATCTGTAAAAGGAGGCTAATGGCAGCACCCATATATGGGAAAGGGAACAGGACATGCAAAGGTCCTTGGGTAGAGCTATGTCCTGGTATTGAGAGAAGCATCTAGGAGGCCGAGACGGCTGGAGTGGATCGAAAGAGGGAAAGAAAGGGAGGAGGCAAGGCAGGGAGGAGACAGGGCTGATCGTACGGGGCCTTGTGCGTTGTGGAAGGACTTTGTTTTTTGTTTGTTGGTTGGTTGGTTGTTTTGTTGCTGTTGTTGTTTTGAGACAGTCTCGCTCTGTCGCCCAGGCTAGAGTGCAGTGGTGCGATCTCGGCTCACTGCAACCTCTGTCTCCTGGGTTCAAGCAATTCCCTGCCTCAGCTTCCCAAGTAGCTGAGACTATAGGCAAGCCCACCACACCTGGCTAATTTTTGTATTTTTAGTAGAGATGGGGTTTCACTGTATTCACACTGGTCTCGAACTCCTGACCTTGTGATCCACCCGCCTTGGCCTTCCATAGTGCTGGGATTACAGGCGTGAGCCACCACAGCTTGTTGTTGTCGTTTTGAGACAGTGTCTCACTCTTTTGCCCAGGGCAGGGGCACAATCTCAGCTCACTGAAACCTCTGCCTCCCAGGTTTAAGCGAGACTCATGCCTCAGCCTCCCTTATAGCGCAGACTACAGGTGCATGCCACCGTGCCTGGCTAATTTTAGTATTTTTAGTAGAGATGGGGGTTTCACCATGATGGCCAGGCTGGTCTTGAACTCCTGACCTCAAGTAATTCACCAGCCTTGGCCTCCCAAAGCGCTGGGATTACAGGCATGAGCCGCCACGCCCGGCGGGTTGTAGGAGGACTTAGGCTTTGACCCTGAGTGAGGTGGGAGCCACGGAAGGTTCTGAACAGAGGGGGGACCTGATATGCAGGTGTTCCCAGGCTCTTTCTGACCACGGATGCAGGAACAAGCTGAGGGGAAGATGAGCAAGGGAGCTGGGAGACCAGATATAAAGGGGGCTGGACTGGAACTGGGCTGATAAATGTGCAAATCTTCACTCATCTGTGTGTTTCCTGCCCAGCCCAGCTCCCAGCAGCCTGAGAGGCAAGGCGGGGACTTTAGCCAAGAGACTTCAGGGTGACACTGGGTGGGGCACAGCAGGGAGTGATGGGTGGAGTTCCACTTGGTGTCTCCCAGGCCAAAGTGGCTGGACCACTCCGAGCAGGTGTGAGGGCTGTGTGCACAGGTCGCATGTCAGGTGGTGAGCAGCCGCACTGCAGCCTGACTAGTAGGATGCTCTCCTGGGTCTGAGTGGCAGGGTTTGGGGATTCCCCTACAATCCAGGCCTCCTTCCTATGGGTTCAAGGACTGACATGGATTCACTGGTCAGCAAGGCAAGAAACTGTGTCTCAGGGCGGACGAGGTGGCTCATACCTGTAATCCTGGCACTTTGGGAGGCCAAGACAGGTGGATCACCTGAGGTCAGGAGTTCAAGACCAGCCTGGCCATCATGGTGAAACCCTCCTCTACTAAAAATGCAAAAATTAACCAGGCGTGTTGGCGGGCGCCTGTAATCCCAGCTACTTGGGAGGCTGAGGCAGGCAAATCGCTTGAATCCAGGAGACGGAGGTTGTAGTGAGCTGAGATCGTGCCATTGCACTCCAGCCTGGGAGACAGAGTGAGACTCTGTCTCAAAAAACAAACAAACAAAAAACCCCCACAAAACTCTGTCTCTCTGGGCCTCAGTTTCCTAATCTGTAAATAGAGTATATAAATTGGCCAGGCGCAGTGGCTCATGTCTATAACCTCAGCACTTTGGGAGGCCGAGGTGGGTGGATCACCTGAGGTCAAGAGCAGCCTGGCCAACATGGTAAAACGCCATCTCTACTAAAAATACAAAAAGTTAGTCAGGTGTGGTGGCGAGTGCCTGTCATCCCAGCTACTCGGTAGGCTGAGGCAGAAGAATCACTTGAACCCAGGAGGCAGAGGTTGCAGTGAGCCAAGATTACACTATTGCACTCCTGCCTGGGCAACAAGAACGAACCTCTGTCTCAAAAAAAAAAAAAAAAAAAAAAAAAAAAAAAGGCTGGGCATGGTGGCTCACGCCTGTAATCACAGCACTTTGGGAGGCCGAGGTGGGTGGATCACAAGGTGAAGAGATCAAGACTATCCTGGCCAACATGGTGAAACCCCGTCTCTACTAATACAAAAATTAGCTGGGCATACTGCCACATGCCTGTCAGTCACAGCTACTCAGAAGGCTGAGGCAGGAGAATCGCTTGAACCCCGGAGGCAGAGACTGCAGTGAGCCAAGATCTTGCCATTGTACTCCAGCCTGGGCAACAAGAGCGAAACTCCGCCTCAAACAAATAAAGCAAAAAACAAAACTAGAGGTTATAATGCCAGCAACCCATAGTCGGAAGGAGAACAGCACACGCAGAGACCCTGAGGTAGAGCCACGGCCTGGTGTGATTCAGCCTCAAATTCTCCCTGGGGCATTTGCTGAGCAGGGAAGGAAGGGCTGTCCAGAAGGACCTGGCAGTGCAGAGGCATCCAGGTGGGAAAGGGGTGAGCCCCTCCAGGGGGTCGTGTGGGCTGGACAGTTCTCTAAAAATGCCGCACGGGTGCCGGGAGAGAGGCCAGCGGGGAGCGATTTGAGACAGATGATTAACCAAGACATCCCCACCTCTTCCTCTTGGTGGAGGCAGCCCGGCCAGTCCAGACTCCCAGACTGGCTCACTCAGGTCCCACCACCCAGACCTGGGTCACATCTCCTGGCACCCCAGTGCCTAGCCAGGCTCCTCTGCCTCCCATGCTCTAGACTGGGAACATGGCCCATGCAGGCCCCAGAGACCCCTGGGAGTCACTCTGAGCAAGCACCTGAACACCTCTGTGCCTCAGTTTACTCATCTGTAAAATGGAGGAAAACGATAATTTCTTCTGCATGTGTGAACTGCAGGCTAGACGCAATGACAGCTTTTTTTTTTTTTTTTTTTTTTTTTTTTTTTTTTTTTTGAGACAGGGTCTCGCTCTGTCACCCAGGCACAATCACAGCTCACTGTAGCCTCGACCTCTCAGGCTCAAGCAATCCTCCCACCTCGGTCTCCCGAGTAGCTGGGATTGCAGGCACACAGCACCATGCCTGATTCCTTTTTGTATTTTTTGTGGACACGGGGTCTCATTATGTTGCCCCGGCTGGTCTCCAGCTCCTGGGCTCAAGCAATCCTCCTGCCTTGGTCTCCCAAAGTGCTGGGATTACAGGGGTGGGCCACCACCCACGACCACAATTATATTTACGGGTATGATTATGAGATACGCAAACGTCGTTAGTGTTTTCCAGCCAGGAGTCAGAGAGCTAAAGAGCGCCCCCACCAGATCCCGGGAACCTGCAGCCCACTCAGCCTGGGTCCCAGGGCCTCCCCTCCTTCCCTCCCTCCTTAGCCTCAGTTTCCCCAGCCTTGTTCCTGGGGTGAACAGAGCGACCCCCCTTAAACCCCGAGAGCCCGGGTCTCAGCGCGTCCCTTCCCTCCCTCCCCCCTCAGGCTCAGTTTCTCCAGCCCAGCTCCTGGGGTGGAAAGAGCGCCCCCGCCAGCCTGGGAGTCCGGGGCCCACCCAGTCTGGGTCCCTGCACCTCCTCTCCCCCACTTCCCTCCTCAGCGTCAGTTTCCCCAGTCCTTCTCCTAGGGTGGAAAGAGCGTCCCCCCAGTCCGGAGTCTCAGTTTCCCCAGTCCTTCTCCTAGGGTGGAAAGAGCGTCCCCCCAGTCCGGAGTCTCAGTTTCCCCAGTCCTTCTCCTAGGGAGGAAAGAGCGTCCGCCGCAGTCCGGGAGTCTGGGGCCCTCCCAGCCTAGGTCCCAGGGCCTCCCGTCCGTCCGCAGCCTCAGTTTCCCCAACTCCCAAGACTCCAGGCGACCCCTCCGCCCGGCAGGGGCAGCACGGAGCGGCCCGGGCCACCCGGAAGGGCCCCGCCCCCGCGCCGGCCCCGCCCCGCCCGGGCTGCCCAGAACCGGGAGACGGCGGCGGCTGCGAGGCCCGGGCGCGGGGCGGAGGCGGCGGCGGGACGCGGGGACCATGGCGGCCGCTGAGCGCCGCGCCTTCGCGCACAAGATCAACAGGTAGCTGGGCCGCTGGGCCCCCTCCCGCCTCCCCCACGTGGCCCGGCCCCGCCCCGGGGCGGTGCGACCCTCCCCGCCCGGGCGCCCCCAGTTCAACCCGTTTCCGCCTGGGCCCGGGTCCTGCCTGCTTCCTCCGGCCGGGGCTGGGGGCTGGAGAAGGCGGGGAGGGCGGCGGGGGTCCCGGCGGGGGAACCCCAGCTGGGAGTCGCGTCGGAGCCGGGAGCGCGATGGCGGCTGCCGTTCTGCCTCCCAGACGCGCGGGGGCGTGTCCGGAGGGCTTCGCGGAGGAGGCGGCGCGGGGATGCGGGTACCGGGCGCCCCCTGCACTCCCTGCGCGCCCTCACTGTCCCTGCGCCCTCTGAGATCAGGAGGCCGGACTTTCTGTTCCCTTCTCAGTGCCTGGTTTGGGGCAGGGCAGCTCCAGGCTCTGAGATTTGGGGACAGAGATGGGCTTCTTGTTGGCTTTTGAAACCCTTCGAGGAGTTTCCCGTGCCCTTCCCCCTCCAGGGTCCGGTGCCCAGCTGTCGGGGGGGGAAGGGGGACAGCTGTGGACGCCCCCCCACTCAGTGCTTCAGGCTCTCCCAGCACGGGCTGGACGGCGCTGGGGATGGATGGGTGATTGAATAGAGGGAGTGGGGGCTGGGGACAGAACCAGCTGGTGGGCAGACGGGGGAGGGGACAGACGCCAGGCGCTGGGGGATCCATTTTCGTGGCCACTGGTGATTGTGAGAGTCACAGCCTGGGAGGGGGATGTCAGACTTTCTGGGGCTGAAAAACCTTGTCCTCATTATTGGGGAGGGGTGTCTTTGCACAAGGGTGGGTTCCAAAACTCAGATATCCTCTCCGCCGAGACATGTCATGACTGCCCCCAGGTGAAAGAGCTGCACTGTGGGTTGGGCCCTGGTGTCCTGTAGACAACCCAGTCTTGGGAGGTAGTGGCGGAGAGAGAGAGAGACCAACCAGAAGCCTCATCAAATAGATTACCTGTCACTGCTAAGTGCTGTGGAGACAAGAAGACAGGGAAGGGTGATGGGAGCACGCCTGCTGCTTGAGATGTGGGAGATGGGTCAGGAAGCCCTAGAGGAACAGGTGCGTTTGAGCAAAGACCTCAAGGAGATGAGGAAGGGATCAGGGCCTGTTTGTGGGGGAAAAGAGTACCAAGAGTTTGTGCAAAGGCCCTAAGGCAGGAACAGAGAGCTGGAGGGGGCAATAGGATTAGAATGTGCAGGGTCCTGTGGGCTGTGCAAGGAACTTTGACTTTTGACCCCAAGTGAGGTGGGAGCCATGGAGAGTCCTCAGCAGAGGACAGATGTGGTGGCTGGGGCATAATGGCTGGGCAATTTTTATGTTCTATCATTATCTTTGTCTGTAAATTGGCTCTCTGTCATAGACTTTGGGCGTCTTGAGGCTGCAAACATTATTACTTTCTGTTTCTTTTTTTCTTTCTTTCTTTCTTTCTTTCTTTTATTTATTTATTTTTTTTTTTGAGACAGAGTCTCGCTCTGTTGCCCAGGCTGGAGTGCAATGGTGCAATCTCAGCTCACTGCAACCTCAGCCTCCCAGGTTCAAGCAATTCTTGTGCTTTGGCCTCCTGAGTAGCTGGGATTACAGGCGCCCACCACCACGCCCAGCTAATTTTTGTATTTCTAATAGAGACGGGATTTCACCATGTTGGCCAAGCTGGTCACAAACTCCTGACCTCAGGTGAGCTGTGTGCCTTGGCCTCCCAAAGTTGCGGGATTACAGACGTGAGCCACCGAGCCCAGGCTTTTTTTGTTTCTTCTTTTTTTGAGACGGAGTTTTGCTCTGTCACCCAGGCTGGAGTGTGGTGGTGACACCTTGCTTGGCTCACTGCAGCCTCAACCTCCCAGCTCAAGTGATCCATCTGCCTCAGCCTCCCAAGTAGCTGGGATTACGTACAGGTGCATGCTGAACACTTGGCTAACTTTTGAATCTTTTGTAGAAATAGGATCTCACTATCCTGCCCAGGCTGGCCTCAAACTCCTGGATCAAGCAATCCTCCTGCGTCGGCTTCCCAAATGCTGGGATTATAGGCATGAGCCATTGGGTCTAGCCTACTGTTTCTCTGCATTTCAGTCCCTATGTCCTTGGGTCCTGGGTTTTACTCAAGTGAGAAAGAGGGGTTTTGGGTACTATAGAGCTCAGGGTAAGAGCAGAGAATGATCCTGGGGCCCTAGTGAGCTGTGAGCAAGTGGCCCAGGCCTTCCAAAGCAGGCACCCAGGTATCTGCATACTCAGAGCTGTTTCTGTATTCATCTGGTCATCCATTCAGTCATTAATTCCACAAATGCCAAATTAACCTGAATAAGGCAGTCCAGATTTCTAATGAAAAGATTCTTTATTTGTTTGTTTGTTTTTTGAGATGGAGTTTCACTCTTGTTGCCGAGGCTGGTGTGCAATGGCGTGATCTCAGCTCACCGCAACCTCCGCCTCCTGGACTCAAGCAATTCTCCTGCCTCAGCCTCCCAAGTAGCTGGGATTACAGGCATGCACCACCATACCCAGCTAATTTTGTATTTTTAGTAGAGACGGGGTTACTGAACCTAAGGGGTACTTTTTTTGCTTTTTGTTTTATTTTTGAGATGGAGTCTTGCTCTGTTGCCAGGCTAGAGTGCAGTGGTGTGGTCTCGCTCACTGCAACCTCCGCCTCCCAGGTTCAAGCAATTCTCCTGCCTCAGCCTCCTGAGTAGCTGGGACTACAGGTGTGCGCCACCATGCCCAGCTAATTTTTGTATTTTTTGTAGAGGCGAGGTTTCACCATGTTGGCCAGGATGGTCTCGATCTCTTGACCTCATGATCTGCCTGGCTTTTCCTCCCAAAGTGCTGGGATTACAGGCGTGAGCCACTGTACCCTTCCCTGAAACTGAGGTTTAAAGTGGTTGTCACTCTCGACCAGGCACGGTACCTTACACCTGTAATCCCAGCATTTTGAGAGGCTGAGGAGCACGGATCACCTGAGGTCAGGAATTCAACACCAGCCTGAACAACATGATGAAACCCTGTCTCTACTAAAAATACAAAAATTAGCCAGGAGTGGTGGCATATGCCTGTAATCCCAGCTACTTGGAAGGCTGAGGCAGGAGGATCACTTGAACCCAGGAGGTGGAGGTTGCAGTGAGCCAAGATGGGGCATTGCACTCCAGCCTGGGCGATAGAGCAAGACCCATCTCAAAAAAAAAAAAAAAAAAATGGTTGTCACTCTTGAAAGTGTCCAAGGGGAAGTGAACCAAGAACAATTTCGGAAACCTTTTTGTGAAGATGGGATCTTACTCTGCTGCCCAGCCTGGTCTCAAACTCCTGGCCTCAAGGGATTCTCCCACTTGGTCCTCCGAAGTGTTGAAATTCCCACTCTCAAATATCCCCCAGCATCTTTATTCGCTTCCTCCTGGGCCTCTCTGACAGTAACATCTTCATTTTCAGCTTCAGGTGTCTTATGTGAGCCAGTTTACGTTTTACATTTAAAGAAATAATGGCCGACTGGGTACAGTGGCTCACGTCTGTAATCCCAGCACCTTGGGAGGCCGAGGTGGGCGGATCAAGAGGTCAGAAGTTCGACGCCAGCCTGGCCAATATGGTGAAACCCGGTCTCTACTAAAAACACAGAAATTAGCCGGCGTGGTGGCGTGCGCCTGTAGTCCCAGCTTCTCGGGAGGCTGAGGCAGAAGAATCGCTTGAACCTGGGAGGCAGAGGTTGCAGTGAGCCGAGATCACACAGTGCACTCCAGCCTGGGCAACAAAGCAAGACTGTCTCAAAAAAAAATTAATTAATTAATTAAATGAATATTTTTAAACAATTAAAAAATTTAACAAAACAAAACAAGGTCAGAAACCCAGCTGCCTAGAACTGTCTTTGAGGACAAGATGGTGGCAGCAGGTCTTAATTGAGCACTTACTGTGTGCAAAGACTTAACTCAGAACAGCGCAAGAAGGTGGGCAGTGTCCTGAGCACTGAGGCTGAGAGGCTGACGGTCACTCCTCTGTGGTCCATGGCTCCTCGTGCAGAGCCCTGCGATGCAGTCAGCTGGCTCCGTGGCCATGGTATTGCAGACCCAGCCTTTTCCACTGCAGCGGCCTCTCTCCAAGGCCAAGGGGAAAATGAAGCTGGAGGCCCAGCTGTCCCTCGTTCCCTCTTCCTCCTCTGGAGCAGCAGCTGCAGAACAGCTGGAACCAGGGCACAGCTTTGTCCCCTGTCCCAGCATCTTTTGTAAATTATCCCCGATCCCCTGTGTGCCCAGGGTTCTGGAGGCAGTGGCCCAACTTTGGGAATTTGAAGGCAAAAGCCCTAATTTTTCACTTCCTTTGAATTTCCCACAAGCGCCGTTCTCACCCCCGTCAGTAGATGCAAGACTCTTAAGAGACAAGAGCAAAAATAGACGGACTATGGGGTTGGAGGAGGGAGGCCGGGGTCTCAGACTAGAGGCCTCCACATTGTATGAAGGTAATGATCAAGTTTTGTTTTTGACCCGTACGATTTTTTTTTTTCTTTTTCAAGACAGAGTCTTGCTCTGTCGCCCAGGCTTGGAGTGCAGTGGTGCAATCTCGGCTCACTGCAACCTCCACCTCCCAAGTGCAAGCGATTCTCATGCCTCAGCCACACAAGTAGCCAGGATTACAGGCGTATGCCACCATAGCTAGTTAATTTTTTGTATTTTAATAGAGACGAGGTTTCACCATATTCGCCAGGCTGCTCTCGAATAGCTGATCTCAAGTGGTCTGCCTGCCTCAGCTTCCCAAAGAGCTGGGATTTACAGGCAGGAGCCACTGCACCCAATCAATTTTTTGTTTTGTTTTGAGACAGGGTATTGCTCTGTCATCCAGGCTGGAGTGCAGTGGCACAATCGTGGCTCACTGCAGCCTCTACCTCCCAGGCTCAAGCGATCCTCCCACCTCAGCCTCCGGAGTAGCCAGGACTACAAACAGCTACCACCATGCCTGACTAATCTTTTAATTTTTTGTAGACTGAGTCTCTCTGTGTTGTCCAGGCTGGTCTCAAACTCCTGGGTTCAAGGAATCCTCCTGCCTCAGCCTCCCAAAGTGCTGTGATAACAGGCATAAGCCATTATGCCCAGCCAGACCCATATAGATTTTAATTGAGAGGCCTCCGGGCTGGGCGCGGTGGCTCACACCTGTAATCCCAGCACTTTGGGAGGCCGAGGCGGGTGGATCATGAGGTCAGGAGTTTGAGACCAGCCTGACCAACATAGTGAAACCCCATCTCTACTGAAAATACAAAAAATAAGCCAGTGTAGTGGCGGGCACCTATAATCCCAGCTACTTGGGAGGCTGAGGCAGGAGAATCGCTTGAATCCAGGAGACAGGGGTTGCAGTGAGCCAAGATCGCACCACTGCATTCCAACCTGAGGACAGTACAAGATTCTGTCTCCAAAAAAAAAAGAGACCTCCAGACAGGGCTGAGACTCCAGTCTGGAGGCCTTTGTCTGCCCCGCCCCCATCCTGTGCTTAGAGACTTCTCTGTACCTGCCACACATTCAGCTCATTGATGGCCCCTGGGCCATGGGGTTTGCAGTAGTCGGCATTGCACTTTTTTTGAGCACAACTGTTTTTTTGGTGTTTTGCCCTGTCACCCAAGCCGGAGTGTAGTGATGCAACCGTAGCTCACCGCAGCCTCAAACTCCTGGGCTCCAGCGATCCTCCCACCGAAGCCTCCAGAGCAGCTGGGACTACAGGCACGCACCACCATGCCCAGCTAATTGTTAAATGTTTTATAGAAATGGGTCTTGCTACAACTTTGTCCGCACCTGGGGAGGCTTGTGGGTAACCCATCTCCCTGGTGAGCACTAGGTACGTGAGCGGCTGAGACATATGTTTATTTCTTCAATGTTTTTCAGGGTTCAATTTACTCAGTGGGATGTGCAGGCTGGTCTTGAACTCCTGGCCTCAAGCGATCCTCTTGCTTCAGCCTCCCAAAGTACTTGGGATTAGAGGCAAGAGCCACTGTGCCTGGCTGAGCACAGCTGTTTTTTTTTGTTGTTGTTTGTTTGTTTTTTGAGATGGAGTTTCGATATTGTTGCCCAGGCTGGAGTGCAGTGGCACGATCTCGGCTCACCACAACCTCCACCTCCCGGGTTCAAGCAATTTTCTTGCCTCAGCCTCCCGAGTAGCTGGGACTACAGGCATGCACCACCACACCCAGCTAATTTTTTATTTTGAGTACAGACAGGGTTTCTTTTTTATTTTTTATTTTTATTTTTATTTTTAAGATGGGGTTTCACCATGATGGCCAGGCTGGTCTTGAACTCCTGACCTCAGGTGATCCACCCACCTCGGCCTCCCAAAGTGCTAGGATTACAGGCGTAAGCCATCACACCTGGCGCAAGGACAACTATTTATTGTGAAAATTTACTGACCACTCCACTGCATACCTTGTTGTCTCAGAAAAAAAAATTACAAGCACACAGGAAACTGGGACGCAGAAGGGAGTCAGGCCTGAACACCCAGGCAATCAGCTTCTCTATTTTAAGAGGGACTGAGGTCCAGAGAGGATATCCTACCTGCCCAGAGCCACACAGCTAGAAGGCCTGGGGCTTCCCCTCACGCAGCAGTTTTGGGCAGGTCGTAGAATAAGGCTGGGAGGGACTCGCATTCTATCAAAAAAAGTAGGAGGTGGGCAGATCACTTAAGTTCAGGAGTTCAAGACCAGTCTGGGCAACATGGTGAGACTCTGGCTCTACTAAAAATAGAAAACTTAGCCAGGTGAGGTGATGCAGAACTGTAATCCCAGCTCCTCTGGAGACTGAGGTGGGAGGAGGATCACTTGGGCCTGGGAGGCAGAGGTTGCAGTGAGCTGATAGCATGCAGCTACACTCCGGCCTGCGTGACAGATCAACCCTGCCTCAAAACAAAACAAAAAAAAACATAGGCCAGGCGCAGTGGCTCACACCTATAATCCCAGCACTTTGGGTGGCCAAGGCAGGTGTATCACATGAGGTCAGGGGTTTGAGACCAGCCTGGCCAACATGGTGAAACCTCGTCTCTGCGAAAAATATAAAAAATTAGCTGGGCATGGTGGTGTGCACCTGTAATCCGAGCTACTCGGGAGGCTGAGGCAGGAGGATCGCTTGAACCTGGGAGGTGGAGCTTGCAGTGAGCCAGGATCACAGCCATTGCACTCCAGCCTGGGCAACAAGAGCAAAACTCCATAAAAAAAAAAAAAAAAAAAAACATGGGCACAGTGGCTCACGTCTGTAATCCCAGCACTTTGGGAGGCCGAGGCAGGCAGATCATGAGGTCAGGAGTTAGAAACCAGCCTGGCCAACATAGTGAAACCCCATCTCTACTGAAAAATACAAAAAAAATTTAGCCGAGTGTGGTGGCAGGCACCCATAATCCCAGCCACTCGGGAGACTGCGGCAGGAGAATCACTTGAACCCCGGAGGTGGAGGTTGTAGTGAGCCGAGCTTGAGCTTGTGCCATTACACTCCAGCCCAGGCAACAGTGCGGGACTTGGTCTCAAAAAAAAAAAAAAAAGGAGTGAGCGCCTAGTATGTGCACGGCCCTCTCTGGGGGTGACACAGCTCTAGTTTCTGCCTTCACAGAGACCCCAGGGAGCAGGAGTCTCCGCACTCAAAGCTCGGCACCTCATCTTGGGGCCTTTCCACCTGCTGTGGCCCTGCCTGGCATCCTCCCCCACCACCCCACCGTAACTGCATGGCTCTCTCTCCCTCCCCTCCTGAGCTCAGCCAGAGGAGCTGGAGGCCTGAGCTGTCCCTGTCCCCACTGGCTCTGCTCCACATTCCTGCACAGTCCCCTCTGCTAAGAGTGTTGCCCCTCCACCCTCATCCTCCCTGATTTTGTTTTGTTTTGTTTTGAGACCGAGTCTTGCTCTGTCACCCAGGTTGGGGTTCAGTGGCACGATCTCGGCTCACTGCAACCGGCGCCTCCTGGGTTCAAGCGATTCTCCTGCCTCAGCTTCCCAAGTAGCTGGGACTACAGGCATCCAGCTAATTTTTGTGTTTTTAGTAGAGACGAGATTTCCCCATGTTGGCCAGGCCCGTCTTGGCCTTCTGATCTCAGGTGATCTGCCCAGCTCTGCCTCCCAAATTGCTGGGATTATAGCTGTGAGCTACTGCACCCGGCCATCCTCCCTGATTTTGAAGTCCTGCCCAAGTGGCCCAGGAAGACCTCAGGGTCCACCTTGGTTGCATGGGGTTACTTAAAAGGCCTCCCAGCTCTGGGCCCTGCAGGCCAGGTTGACCTCTAACACAACGGCCTCATCTCAGGATCTCTGCAACTTCAGGCCAGGCCCCAGGCTCCGATCTGCCCAGCAGCCCTCTGAAGTCAGGGCAGTAGCTACAGATGGGGAAACTGAGGCTCAGAGGTAGAAATGCCTTATCCCAGGCCTCATAGCAAGGATGGGAAGGGATGTATGATCTGGATGGGGTCCAGGGGGCAGGGCTGGGTGTGTTGGGGAACACCAGGATGGACAGAGGTCCCCCAGATGAGGGAGCAGAGGCCAGGGACCTGTGGGCCTCCCTCCAGATCTGGAAGGCCACAGGCCCAGCTGGGAGGGGAAGGAGAGTCTCTGAGTCTCT
Source organism: Cebus imitator (assembly GCF_001604975.1). NCBI lineage: Eukaryota > Metazoa > Chordata > Mammalia > Primates > Cebidae > Cebus > Cebus imitator. Next base: position 3,077,613 of record NW_016107549.1, read on the forward strand.
GATGGCTTCAGACCCCACTGTGGCAGCATTCCCATCTCCTGGTCTGTGCTTGATGGGGAAGGGGTTAGGAGGGCCCAAGGCCCATCTCTGGGGAAACTGGGGAGCTCTGGGCCCCCAAAGCCTCAGCAGTCCTGGTTCTCTTGGCCCTCAGCCTATTTATTCCATTCCACAATCTGGATTTTCCTCATAGAAGGAATCTGTCGGCAGGCTGGGCACAGTGGCTCACGCCTGTAATCACAGCTCTTTGGGAGGCTGTGGTGGGCGGATCACGAGGCCAGGAGTTCAAGACGAGCCTGGCCACCATGGCGAAACCCCGTGTCTACTAAAAACACAAAAATTAGCTGGGCACAGTGGGACATGACTATAGTCCCAGCTACTCAGGAGGCTGTGGCAGGAGAATGGCTTGAACTTGGGAAGCAGAGGTTGCAGTGAGCCGAGACCACACCACTGCACTCCAGCCTGGTGACAGAGCGAAACTCCATCTCAAGAAAAAAAAAAAAGAATCTGTTGGCCCAAAGCCTGGGTTCTCAGGGCCCCGCTGCCTGAGTTTTCCTGCTCCCAACGGGCCCCTCCCTGTCTTTCCAGGACGGTGGCCGCAGAGGTGCGGAAGCAGGTGTCCCGGGAACGCAGTGGCTCCCCCCACTCCAGCAGGCGCTGCAGCAGCTCCCTGGGGGTAAGTAATTGGGGGTCCACCCCCAGTCCCCAGCCCCCTGCCCTCTCTCAGACAGAGGTACAGGCTTCCTTGTCTTAGGTGCTATCCCACCCCTCCCTTCTGTGCCCTGACCTGTGGGGAAACAGAGAGGGACCCAGCAGTGTCAGGGGAGGGAGTCCTTGTCCTGGTCTTAGTACTGTCATCAATTCCTGTGGCCACTCTCCCTGCAGCTGCTTGTCACCTTGTGGGTGGTCGCAAGGAGTGGCTCCCTCCTGATGTCGCCCACCTCCTGACGCTTAGACCACGCAGATGGGAATAGGGGAGTGGGGTGTTGGGGGAGGGGAGTGACTTTCACCTGAGAGGGGCGGGGCCATCTTGCCCTTGGGGTTGGGGGGCTTTAGAAATTGTCTCTTGCCTGGCCTCTGTCAATGCTTCTTTCCTTCCAACATTAGTTCCTGCCCTTTCAGGCATGGGGTGTGGTTTCCTTCCTGGAGCCCCTGGAGGGAGGGGCGGGGCAGGGAAAGCTGAGCTGGGGGTGGAGAGTCTGAGGTCACTGTACTCCATGGCTCCCCCGTAGCTCCAACACCTCCATGGCTCCCACCGCCCTCCTGTTTGAGTATGAAGCCAGCACACAGCCACTCCCACCTCATGCCCCCCACCCTCAGCCTCCTGGGCAGTGTGACCACAGCCACTCTGCTCCAATCCAGGTCCCGCTGACTGAAGTTGTTGAGCCGCTGGACTTTGAGGACGTACTTCAGAGCCGGCCACCAGAAGCTGAGCCTGGGCCCCTCAGGGACCTGGTAGAATTCCCAGCTGATGACTTGGAGCTGCTGCTGCAGCCCCGGGAATGCCGGACCACAGAGCCCGGGATCCCCGAGGATGAGTGGGTTCAGCCTCACCCTCTCTACCTATGATTCCACTCTGTCTCTGCCACCCCCATAACAGCCCGAGTTCAGCTCCTGGCTCGGCAGTGACCTTGGACAAGCCATGCTTTTTCTCTGAGCCTCCCTCTCCCCTTTTCTGGAGTAGGCAGGACAGAATCGACCTCACAGTCCAGTGGGAGGATTCACAGAGGCCCTGACTCTGTTTACCCTGATTTTCTTTCTTTTTTTTTTTTTCGAGACAGAGTTTCACTCTTATTGCCCAGGCTGGAGTGCAATGGCACAATCTTGACTCACTGCAGCCTCTGCCTCCTGGGTTCAAGCGATCCTCCTGCCTCAGCCTCCCTTGTAGCTGGTATTACAGGCGCCCACCACCATGCCCAGCTAATTTTGTATTTTTAGTAAAGACAGAGTTTCTCCACATTAGTCAGTTTGGTCTTGAACTCCCAACCTCAGGTGATCTGCCCGCCTTGGTCTCCCAAAATGCTGGGATTACAGGTGTGAGCCACCACACCCGGGCTTTTTCTTTCTTTTGAGGCAGAGTTTCGCTGTTGTTGCCCAGGCTGGAGTGCAGTGGCATGATCTCAGATCACCGCAACCTCTGCCTCCCCGGTTCAAGTGATTCTCCTGCCGCAGCCTCCCAAGTAGCTGGGATTACAGTGATGCACCACCACGCCCAGCTAATTTTTTATTTTTAGCAGAGACAGGGTTTCTCCATGTTGGTGAGCCTGGTCTTGAACTCCCAACCTCAGGTGACCCGCACACCTCGGCCTCCCAAAGTGTCGGGGTGACAGGCGTGAGCCACCGTACCTGGCTACCCTGATTTTCTTTTGCTGCAGAAAACTGGATGCCCAGGTGAGGGCCGCGGTGGAGATGTATGTTGAAGACTGGGTCATCATCCACAGAAGGTGGGTCTGACTTGGGGGGCAGATCAGGGGGTTCAGAATCCAAAAGGGCTGAGCTGCTGTCCGCAGCCAGTCCTGCTGTGTATCTGCCCACTACCCCTGCAAGAGCAGGCAGACTCGTCTGGTGGAGCACAAGGAGGGTGGCCACGCAGGCACCGTGGTGTGGGCGTGTCGGAGCACGCTGGGGAGCCCCGGGGGCCCTCAGCCCTCCCTGCCTGCCCAGCCCCATTTCCTGCTAGATACCAGTACCTGAGCACCGCATACAGCCCCATCACCACGGAGACACAGCGAGAGCGACAGAAGGGCCTCCCCCGCCAGGTCTTTGAGCAGGACACTTCTGGGGACGAGAGGTCCGGCCCTGAGGACTTGGTGAGGAAGCCTCTGGCTGGGGTCACTGCAGGGGTATGTGTGTAGGCTCCGGCCTCAGCTTTTGGTCACATGTGACAAGAAACGACCCAAACAGCCTTGAGCTCAAAAGGAATTACATCAGTCCCCATGAGTAAAAAGTTAGGGGTAGGCCGGGCACGGTGGCTCACACCTGTAATCCCAGCACTTTGGGAGGCCGAGGTGGGCGGATCACGAGGTCAGGAGATCCAGACCATCCTGGCCAACATGGTAAAACCCCATCTCTACTAAAAATACAAAAATTAGCCGGATGTGGTGGCGGGTACCTATAATCCCAGCTACTCAGGAGGCTGAGGCAGGAGAATCGCTTGAGCCAGGGAGTCAGAGGTTTCAGTGAGCCGAGATGGCACCACTTCACTCCAGCCTGGTGATAGAGCGAGAATC
>NW_016107549.1:3080849-3090749 GCF_001604975.1 Cebus imitator
AAAAAAAAAAAAAAAAGACTGGGATCGGTGGCTCACGCCTGTAATCCCAGCATTTTGAGAGGGCGAGGTGGGCAGATCACAATGTCAGGAGTTCGAAACCACCCTGGCCAACATGGTGAAACCCTGTCTCTACTAAAAACACAAAAAATTAGCTGGGTATGATGGTACATGCCTGTAATCTTAGGAGCTACTTAGGAGACTGACGCAGGAGAATCGCTTGAGCCAGGGAGTCAGAGGTTTCAGTGAGCCAAGATCATGCCATGGCACTCCAGCCTGGGCAACAGGGGGAGACTCTGTCTCGAAAAAAAACAAACAAACACTTAGGGGTAATAATTATAAGCATTTATTGAGTGTTTAGTATGTACTAAAGGTTTTATATGTGTCCTTTCCTTTCATTCTGTGAGTCAGAGCAGCCATTACACCCAGGTAAGGAAACTGAGGCACAGCAAGGTTCTTAGAGGCCCTGAGCCTATATCTTGTCAATCAACATTTACTGAGCACCTACTGTATACCAGCCATAATTATTCCAAGGATTATTGTTTTCATTATTATTATTTTGAGATGGAGTCTCGCACTGTCACCCAGGCTGACTTGCAGTGGTGCAATCTCAGCTCACTGCAACCTCCACCTCCCAGGTTCAAGCAATCCTCCCCCCTCAGCCTCCTTAGTAGCTGGGATTACAGGCATGAGCCACCATGCCCAGCTAATTTTGTTATTTTTAGATGTAGATAGGGAAACTGAGGCCCTTAGAGCTGGGAGTCAGAGACCCAGTGTCACAGAGCTGAGCTAGCATTTGATCCAGCACAGGAAGGTCAGGAAGAACTCTCCCCTCCCCTGGCAACAGTGAACAGAGTCCCAGCGAAGGCTCTCATTGGCCCAGCCCAGGCCCTTGGAGCCAATCCCTAGGGTGAGTAGATGTGTTCTGATTAGCCAAATAAGGATCACCGGAAGCCCCAAGTATGGGATGAGGAGGACCCTCCCCCAACAATGGTAAAAGTTGGGGGGCTTGGTCAGGCACAGAGGCTCACGCCCGTAATCTCAGCACTTTGGAGGCCGAGGTGGGCAGATCACCAGGTCAAGAGATCAAGACCATCTTGGCCAACATGGTGAAACCCCGTCTCTACTAAAAATATAATACTTAGCTGAGCGTGGTAGTGGGTGCCTGTAGTCCCAACTCCTTGAGACGCTGAGGCAGGAGAATCACTTGAACCCGGGAGGCAAAGGTTGCAGTGAGCCAAGATTGTGCCACTTTACTCCAGCCTGGCGACTGGGCAAGACTCTGTCTCAAAAAAAAAAGTTGGGGTGCTCTCTAAAGTTTCTTGAAAGAGGGTAAGCAAAACCCCCAGGTAACCCTTACAGACCCTCACCCCCTGGCCCTCTATTTCCCCATCTCTAGAATGAGAATGAGGACACTCACCAGAGTGGGGTGAGGGTGTATACAGTTGACACTCAGTGCTTGTGCATTCTCCACTGGCAGGATGACTCCCGGCGCGGCTCGGGCTCCCCAGAAGACACCCCTCGAAGCAGCGGAGCCTCTAGCATCTTCGACCTGAGGAACCTGACAGCTGATTCACTGCTGCCCTCACTGCTGGAACGAGCGGCCCCAGAAGACGTGGACCGGCGCAATGAGGCCCTACGTCGGCAGCACCGGCCCCCAGCCCTGCTCACCCTCTACCTGGCGCCTGATGAGGTGGGTGCCCCTTCCCAGATATCAGCCAGCCAGAATTTACTGGGTGCCTATTGTATACTTTATATTCATTCAATAGCTTCTACAGATGGACATCTACTATATACCCCTATGATAATCCAATCAGCATTTATTGGGCACCTACTGTATATCCTATGTTTATTCAATAGCTTCTATATGTGGACACCTATGTACTCCTATATTTATCCAACCAGCATTTACTGGGTGCCTACTGAATACCCGACGCTTATTCAAGAACTTCTAGGCCGGACATGGTGGCTTATACCTGTAATCCCAGCACTTTGGAAGGATGAGGTGGGCAGATTGCTTGAGTCCAGGAGTTCAAGACCAGCCAATATGGTGAAACCCCATCTCTACTAAAAATACAAATGTTAGCCAGGCATGGTGGCAGGTCCCTGTAATCCCAGCTACTTGGGAGGCTGAGGCATGAGAATCATCTAAACCCGGGAGGTGAAGGCTGCAGTGAGCTGAAATCACCCTCACTGCACTCCAGCCTGGGCGACAGAGCAAAACTCTGTCTCCAAAAAAAAAAAAAATAGCTTCTGGCTGGGTGTGGCGGCTCATGCCTATAATCCCAGCACTTTGGTAGGCCAAGGTGGGTGAATCACCTGAGGTCAGGAGTTCAAGACCAGCTTGACCAACATGGTGAAACCCCATCTCCACTAAAAATACAAAAATTAGCGGGGTTTGATAGTGGGCACCTGTAATCCCAGCTACTCCAGAGGTTGAGGCAGGAGAATCACTTGAACCCAGGAGGTGGAGGTTGTAGTGAGTCAAGATCATACCACTGCACTCCAGCCTGGGGAACAGAGCGAGACTCTGTATCAAAAAAAAAAAAAAATGGCTTCTTTATATGGATACCTACTTTATACCTCTATAGTTAGCTAACCAGCATTTATTGGGCACCTACTGTATCCCCTATGTTTATTCAGTAGCTTTTATATGTGGACACCTACTGTATACTCCTACATTTATCCAATCATCAACACCATAGGAAAGGTAAAAAATAGAAAATAAATGTTTAAACATTATTTATCCAACAAGCATTTATTAGGTACCAATTGTATATCCCTATATTTATTCAATACACGAATGCCTACTATATAGTTCTCTATTTAATCAACCAGTATTTATTGAGCACCTACCATGTATGCCTTTATTTATCCAACCAACATTTATTTGGTACCTAGCATATACTCACTCCTGTGTTTGTATTTAGCGACTTATTGAGCACTTACTATATACGCCCATATTTATTCAATCAGTACTTATTGAGTGCCGTATTGGGTGTATATCCCTATATATCTCCAGTCAGCATTTATTGAATGCTTTCTGTACATGCTTATGTTCATCCAACCAACTTTTAGTAGGCACCTATTGTATACCTCTGTAATTATTCGACTAACATGTTTGGGTACCCACTGCATTGTTGGCACTGGGGATATAGCCATGAATAGAGAGACCCAGTCCCTACCTTCAGAGTTTACTAGTGGAGGAGAGACCCCTCTTCTAGGAAATGATAACCCAGACAGAGCAGCGCTATGATGAAGTGCTGGTCATCATCCTTCATGAGGTCCCCAGTTTCCCAGCCACCATGGCTCATTACACCAGGATACTGTGGGCACCTGGATGAGGTGCCTGTCCAGGCCTCAGGGGTCAGGGAGGACTTCCTGGAGGAAGTGTTGGTTGAGCTGAGACCTGAACAATGAGCAGACATTGGCCAGACAAGGAGGAGCAAGAAAGGAAGGGCACTGCAGGCAGGGGAACAGCATGTTTGTAAAGGCTCAGAGGCAGGGACGGAAAGAAGCGTACTCAGGCTGGAGTAGAGCTGGTCTGAGGCTGGGCACTCCAGGCCCTTCCTGGAGGATGTCCTAGCTGCTCCTCCCCAGCCCCCGCCCCCAACTCTTGGCAGGATGAAGCCGTGGAACGCTGCAGCCGTCCAGAGCCACCCCGCGAGCACTTTGGACAGCGGATCTTGGTCAAATGTCTTTCGCTCAAGTGAGTGTACTGACGTGTCCCTCTTCTGAGAGGCATGAGAGGACCACATGGGTTCCAGTGGGGTACACATTAATGAGCAGTGCCATTACCATGTGCGGTTCTGTCACCTACGAGGCCACTTATGGCCACCACATATGCCTATATTTATCCAACCAACATTTGCTTGGTACCCAGTGTATACTTCTGTGTTTGTATTTAGCCATTTATAGGGGGAAGTAAGACTTCCTTTTTCATTATCCCAAGTTGCCAATCCTTAAATGACAATTGTATGCCAGGATCAGCTCTCAGCCTCTCATGTACGTGAACCCATCTAATCTTCATCACAACCTCATGAAGTGGGCACAGGTGGGGAAACTGAGGCACAGAGTGGTAACATTATCATGCCAAGATCATATGACTTGTGAGGCTGGAGTCTGGCGCTTGCCTACTCTGCTGCTGGGATCCGGGGTTTGGTGGGGAGGTTTTGGGGCGGGTGCTAGTGACCCTGGGCCTGACTGTCAGCTGCCCAGGGCCCCCTCCACACCAGCCCCCTGGGGAGCAGCAGAAGTGCGTGGGAACAGAGCTGAACAGGATGTGGACTTGGACCTGAGCCTGGCCCTGCCTCTCCCCACCCCGAGTTCCTGCCTGGATCGGGGCAGGAAAGGGAGGCTCCATTCTGGCCTGAGGCCTGGGTGGGCCTCTTGCCCTAAACAAGGATTGGGAACTGGCTCTGTGGGCTCATCCAGTCATTCAACAAACACTTATTGGCCTGGTGTGGTGGCTCACGGCTGTAATCCTAACACTTTGGGAAGCCGAGGTGAGCAGATCACCTGAGGTTAGGAGTGCAAGACCAGCCTGGCCAACATGGCGAAACCCTGTCTCTACTTAAAAAACAAAAATTAGCCAGGCGAGGAGCAGGCACCTGTAATCTCAGCTACTCAGGAGGCTGAGGCAGGAGAATCGCTTGACCAGGGAGGCAGAGGTTGCAGTGAGCCAAAATCGTGCCATTGCACTCCAGCCTCAAAAAATGAAAATTAAAAAAAAAAACACTTATGAAGTCCCTGCTGTATACAGGACACATAACCATGTGGTGACCACACAGAGCCGGGATAAGACATGCTCCAAGTGCCTAGAGTCCTGGAGGAGGCTCCTGAACCAGCCTGAGGGGTGGAAGGGGGTATCTGGGACAGCTTCCCTCGGAGGGGGATGTATACACGGAGACCCGATGAGGAAGAGGAGCTGGCTGAATAGAGGGGATAGCTCTATTCAGTAGCTTCAGTGCCTCAGTTTCCCCTTTGCAAAATGAGAGGTACCTTTTCTGTAAGCCCTTAAGTGGCAGTTCCGTGTGGCCCAGTGGGAGTCAGTGCCCCCCACGTTGGGTCTCAAGAGGGAGTGGGGTGTATGGATGGCAGGGGGTGTCAAGGAGAGCCCCCTCCCTCCCATTTACTTCCAGGTTCGAGATTGAAATTGAGCCCATCTTTGGGATCTTGGCTCTGTACGACGTGCGGGAGAAAAAGAAGGTAGGAGCCCCTTTTTTCTCTTTTCTCCCCTTCCTCCTCCTTGTTGGGGGGCTGTGGGCTTCCTAGAGGTGATGGCCCAGCTGCCTCTGGTGTCCCTAGATCTCAGAGAACTTCTACTTCGACCTGAACTCGGACTCCATGAAAGGGCTGCTTCGGGCTCATGGCACCCACCCTGCCATCTCCACCCTGGCCCGCTCCGCCATCTTCTCAGTGACCTACCCCTCGCCTGACATCTTCCTGGTCATCAAGGTGCCTGCTGGGGCTGGGCAAGGGGGTGGTAATGGTGAATGTCACTGGTTCAGTCCCTGGCTTCCCAGAGTGAGACAGATACATCACCAAGAAAGGTAATCAGGGCTGTTGTGGGAGAAGCACAGGCAGGGAGGAGGCCCCTGACCCAACTCAGGTGTGGAGAAATCACCGAGGGCTTCCAGGGAGAGGCAGCAGTTGAGCTGAAAACCATAAGTGGGCAGCCTGGGGAGAAAAGCAATCCCTGGGCACACGCGACAGCTTGGGGGTCCTCAGAGGCAGGTGAGACACAGTTGGGAAGTTTGTGGACAGATGAAAGACCTAATTGGCACCCTCATTTGAGATTTTCTGTTTCTGGGAGTGAGGTCAAGTTTCTTTTCTCAAAATCTTCAATTAGGTAGCAATGATGAAATGAATTCAGTATCCACAGGAAGGTGCTGCTACCGTCACGCTTCATAGGAACTCCCCCTTCAGTCCTCACCACAGGCCCCAAGGTGGAGGGGTGCATGGCTCCCATTTTCCCGATGGGGAAACTGAGGCATAGAGTAGGTAAGGTCCCACTGCCCAGGGTCCCACAGCCCCTGAATTGTCAGGATTGGAGTCTAGGCCTCATGGCTCGGAGCCATGCCCAGAGTGGCCTCTATTTACACTAACAAAAAAAAAAATTGAGAAGGCCAGGCATGGTGGCTCATGAATCCCAGCAACTTGGGAGGCTGAGGTGGGAGGATCTCTTTAGCCCAGGAGTTAGAGACCAACCTGACCAACATGGTGAAACCCAGTCTCTACTAAAAACACAGAAATTCGCCAGGCGTGGTGGCTTGTGTCTGTAATCACAGCTACCTAGGAGGCAGGAGAATAGCTTGAACCCAGAAAGTGAAGGTTGCAGTAAGCTGAGATCCCACCATGTACTTCACCCTGGGCGACAGAGGGAGACTCTGTCTCAAAAAAAAAAAAAAAAAAAAAATTAGGGCAAGCCTGGGGCATGATGGTTCATGCCTTGAATCCCAGCACTTTGGGAGGCAGAGGCAGGGGGATCACTTGAGCCCAGGAGTTTGAGACCAGCCTGTGCAACATAGCAAGACCTCTGTCTCTGCATAATAAATACATACATACATAAATGTAAATAAATAAGTAAATGTAGGGAAAATATCACCAGCTAAAGGTGGGCTTGGAGTTTGCCAGTGGATCTGAAGAATGGAAGGGAGTAGCCACTAGGCAGGCCAAGCACTAACCCTTGATCCCAAGGACAGTGGGAGCCATGGGAGGTGTTGGAGCAAAGGCCTTCATATGATAGGAGTGTCTGAGGGCCCATGAGGGGTCCAGGAGGCTGGGGAGCCAGGAGGAGGGGACAGAGGGTTTCGGCAGTGCCTCGCTGGAATCATTCATCGGTCCCGCAGCTGGAGAAGGTGCTTCAGCAAGGGGACATCAGTGAGTGCTGTGAGCCTTACATGGTGATGAAAGAAGTGGACGCCGCCAAGGTAAGCGTGTGGAGGCCGAACTGGGGGCAGTGCAGATCCCTGACTCAGCAGTCCTGGGATGCTGAGCTGGCAGGGGACGGTGATCTCCCCATAGAACAAAGAGAAGCTAGAGAAGCTGCGCCTGGCGGCCGAGCAGTTCTGCACCCGCCTGGGCCGCTACCGCATGCCCTTCGCTTGGACGGCCGTGCACTTGGCCAACATCGTGAGCAGCGCTGGGCAGCTGGACCGGGACTTGGACTCGGAGGGCGGTAAGGAGGCGGGGCTCGGGGCGGGGCTAAAGGGTGGGGCTGACGGGCCTGGGGCGGGGCTACGGGGCCAGGAGGTGCGCCCTCTGCTGGCCGAACTGTGCGGCCCCTGAGTCTCCCAGTTTCATCTCGGTCCCCCGTTTGTCATTGGCACTGACTCCTCTAGAGCGCCGGCCAGCCTGGACGGACCGCCGCCGTCGGGGACCCCAGGACCGGGCGAGCAGCGGAGACGATGCCTGCAGCTTCTCTGGCTTCCGTCCGGCCACACTAACTGTCACAAACTTCTTTAAGCAGGTGTCCTACCCCGGGGCCAGGGACTCCCCCATTCCCCACTGGCCACATCATCCCTGGGGACCCCTGGCCCCCTGGCCCAGTTTGATGGCAGCGGGTCCCATGTAGGAGGCTGAACGACTCAGCGATGAGGACCTCTTCAAGTTCCTGGCTGACATGAGGCGCCCATCGTCCCTGCTGCGGCGCCTGCGTCCTGTGACTGGTACGTGGCACACCCTGTCCGTACACAAGATGTGTACACTCTCAGTCATTCAACAAACCTATACCGACAGCACCTACTGTGCCAGGCACCAGAAACCCAACGATGACTGTGATAGACAAATCCCTGACCTCAGGGGCTGGCTGCACCTGCTAATGGGGACCACAGACAAGAAGCAGAATAAATAAGATGGATATCCCATCAGTGGGGGGCTAATAGCAGGGGACAGGCAGAGGTCCTGGGAACAGAGCTGATCAAATGTAGGGGTAAGGCCGGGTGCAGTGGCTCAAGCCTGTAACCCCAACCCTTTGGGAGGCTGAGGCAGGAGGAAGGTCATTTGAGCCCAGGAGTTCAAGACCAGCCTGGGTGCCAGGTGCAGTGGTTCATGCCTGTAATCCTTTGGGAGGATTACACTTTGGGAGGCCGAGGCGGATGGATCACCTGAGGTCAGGAGTTTGAGACCAGCCTGGCCAACATGGTAAAACCCCTTCTCTACTAAAAATATAAAAATTAGCTGGGTGTGGTGGGTCACACCTGTAATCCCAGCTACCTGGGAGGCTGAGGCAGGATAATCACTTGAATCTGGGAGGCAGAGGTTACAGTGAGCCAAGATCTCCAGGCTGGCAGAGGTTGCAGTGGGCACTCCAGCCTGGGCAACAGAGAGCGACTCCGCCTCAAAAAAAAAAAAAAAAAAAAAAAAGGCAAAAAAATGTAGGGCTAGAGACAGCAGAGTTGAGGGCAATTTCTGTCCCTGGCACCTGAGGGACACAGCCCCAGTCCCCAGAGAACATTGTGGGAGACTCTGCCCTGACTCCACCGCCCAGAGAGGGTGGGCTGGGCCAGGAGCCTCCCAGGCAGGTGCAAACCGGTTCTTCCCTCCCCAGCCCAGCTCAAGATCGACATTTCTCCAGCTCCTGAAAATCCCCACTTCTGCCTCTCCCCTGAGCTGCTTCATATCAAGCCCTACCCAGACCCCAGGGGCCGGCCCACCAAGGAGATCCTGGAGTTCCCTGCCCGAGAAGTCTACTCCCCCCATACCAGCTACAGGTACAGCCTCCGGGGCCCAGCTGGGCACTTAATGGGAGGTATTTCTGCATCATGCTGGGTGGGGTCTCCCTAAGCTGAGGACACACATAGACACCCCGAGTGAGATGCCACGACTCTGCTTTAATGAGGGGTGTATAGGCATGAAAGGGTACACATCTTTCCTCCACCCCTCCGCAATGGGACTACGTCCTCCGCCTTTGTCCCCGCCCACGTCCGTCTCTGCTCTGCTCAGAAGTGGGGCCCGGCGCCCTGGCTGATTGCAGTGGACAGGCAGCTCCTCCCTGCAGAGGGGCCTCATGGGGCACGGCAGTGTCCATTGCAGCATGACTGGTCCTCAGTTCCATCCAGGCTGGTTCAGGCTGGGAGCGCCGCTGTGTGGAGTCTGGGGAGGGAGATGTGGCTCAGCCCAGGTGAGGGGGCCCCTTTCCAGCTGCCCTGTGTGCCCCCCATCCAGCTGCCCCTCCTGCCAAACCCCCACCAGGCTCACCTCTCGTGGATCTGTCGCAGCCGGTGCTGCTGTGCCACCATCTCCCGCCTCTGCCGCTGCATGTGGCCTGCGAGGGCCCACAGGATGTGGCTCTGCTTGTCGGCATGAGCCTGTGGGGGTCAGAATGCAAACCTCAGCTGGCGGCCACCTCACTTCCCATCCCCTGGCCCCCTTCCCAGGCCCCCCTATTGTATGTGTGACCCAGCAAGTCATCAGTGCTCTTTGGCCTCAGTTTCCCTATCTGTAAAATGGGAATTAAATAGGACTTCATGGGGTGGTGATAAACACCGTATGGATTATTAAAGGGCATAGAACAGTGTTGGGTACTTATTGGGTACTCACGAAATATTACCAGTTTCTCCAGTAGTAAGAATTTATTGGCTGGGCACAGTGGCTCACGCCTGTAATCCTAACACTTTGGGAAGCTGAGGCAGGCAGATCCTTTGAGGTCAGGAGTTCGAAACCAGCCTGGCCAACATGGTGAAATCCTGTCTCTACTAAAAAATACAAAAATTAGTGGGGCGTGGTGGTGCATGCCTGTAATTCCAGCTACCCGGTAGGCTGAGGAAGGAGAATCACTTGAACCCAGGAGGTGGAGGTTGCAGTGAGCCAAGATTGCACCACTGCACTCCAGCCTGGGTGACAGAGTGAGATTCCGTCTCAGGAAAAAAAAAAAAAAAAAAAAAAAAAATATTTTTTTGA
>NW_016107549.1:3090820-3098251 GCF_001604975.1 Cebus imitator
AGGCGGGTAGATCACGAGATCAAGAGATCAAGACCATCCTGGCTAACAGGGTGAAACCCCATCTCTACTAAAAATACAAAAAATTAGCTGGTCGTGGTGGTGTGTGCCTATAGTTCCAGCTACTTGGGAGACTGAGGCAGGAGAATCACTTGAACCCGGGAGGCGGAGGTTGCAGTGAGCTGAGGTTGTGCCACTGCACTCCAGCCTGGGCAACAGAGCGAGACTCCATGAAAAAAAATATATATTTATTGAGCACCAACTGTGCCCGCCCCATGCTGGATATTTTACTTGCATTGAGTGCCCGGCTCTACTGGGAGATATCAGGTGTTGCCCTTATTTGCAAATGGGAAAACTGAGGCACACAAAAGGACATGGGTTTTGTCCAGGGATATGCAGGGTAGGGGCCACAGAGCTGAGAGGCTGATCTGGGAGGTCTTTGGGACTCAAGGTGCAGAAGCGAGTTCTGGCCAGGAATCAGCGTCTCAGCCCACTAGGGCTGGGGGAGCCCCTTACCTTTAAGGCCTCCAGTTCCTCATAGGCATGCCCCAGCCAGGCGCTCCTCAGCTGGACTTCTAGTTGCCGCACCCTGTCTTGTAGAACCTTCTGTGCCTGGGCCACCTCCCCCAGCACCTCAGCGGTGGCCTCTGCATGCAGCTGCAGAATGTCCTCCTCCTTCTGCATAATAAACAGTGGGTCACTAGCAGGATGACCCACTCATCTTTGTGTACCCAAGACTTCCCTCATTTTAGCACTGAAAATCTTGTATCCCAGGAATCCCCTCAGTCCTGGGCAAACCAGGATGACTGGTTACCCTAGACATAAACTCCACTTTGGACTCCTGGCCACCCCGCAGTGTCCCAGCTACGGTGCCCACCTGAGTCTCCAACAGGCTTGCTCGAAGTTCCTGGGCTGCCTCCCGGCCCTGGCTGATCTCCTGTCCCAGGAGTTCCACTGTGCGGCCATAGAGACCCAGGTTGCTCCTGGCCTTGGCCAGCCGTGTCTCCGTGGTCCTGTACACACCATTGAGGGCCTGGCCTAGCTGCAGGGTCCCGTGGAAGAGCAGGGTCAGCTCCTCATGGCGTGCCAATTCTGTGCCACCCCCAGGGGCCACTGAGGCAGGCCGGGCTACAATTGCCAGGGCCCACAGGAGGCACAGAGCGAGCACTGGCATGACGGACGGTCTGAGTTTGTAGCCACAGCACTGCCACCGATGCCTTTTATGCCCCACACCCCACCAATCCCCAGTCAATCGTTAACTGGCCAGCTGGGTGCCCCGCATTGCACAAGGGCCTGGCGGTGGTGCGACAGTTGCATCAGGCGAATGTCCGGCTGGGCCATGCTGGGATCACGCTTCCTGGGGCTCAGGGCCAGGTGTGGGTGAGGGGCACTGGGAGAGAACGGGCTCCAGACCCTGCTGGGAGTTCCTGAGACTCACCATGCTGAGCCTGTTTCTCCACCTATGAATAGGCTTCGCAATGATGATGGTCATAATGGTAAAGAATTTATAAGTACTGATGGTTTGCCCAGAGCTGTTCCAACTGCCATTACAATATCTGCTCTTGTTCCCCTCCCACACATTTGCCACACTGTGAGTGGGGGGTGGCTTTTATTGGCCTGGTTCGTGGCCAAGGGAGCAGGTGCAGGTGTCAGAGACTTTCCCAAGGTCACACAGCCTGATCCAAATCCTGCATATGCCTGGATCACCACTGACCGCCATTTTACTCCCTGGGTGATTGTGCAAGTACCTCAGTTTCCCTGCTTGTAAAATGGTGGTGATGTTAGTCCTGCCTCATGAGCTACTTGTAAGAAGTAAATGGGTTATTTCATGTTGAGTGCTTAGAACAGAGGCTGGCACACAGTAGGTGCAATTACTGTATTGTAGTAATAGTGTTTGGTGCAATTATTGTTGTTATTTTATCATCAGTATCATTACACAGGGCTCAGCTGTGTATAATGGAGTGCCCATTATACACACAGGGAAACTGAGGCCCAGAGAGGGGCCAAGGCTTGCAGAGTTGCCCCTGAGGGAAGGAGGCAGGACTCTGACTCTGGCCTCAGTTTCCCCACCTGAGAAATAGGCCTCATGACTAGTGACCTCCTGAGGAAAGGGCAGTCAGGCCCCTGGGTGCGGCTTAGGCTTGACCACTGGACACATGAGCCACCTTGGAACTCTGGCCCTGAGTGCCTCGCTGTTCTCTTGCCTTCTGTGTATCACTGTGCCCCATGAGTGCCTCCAATGTGCCTCTATTCCCTCCCTCTACCACGCTGTCCCCAGTCTGTGCTTTGAGGGTGCTCACTTGTCCCCCACCCTCTGCCCTCTGTCCTATCTCCTGCCTGATACCTGTATTACCTCCTGCCTGGCCCTCAATGCCCCAGCCTTATGACCCACTCTCCCTGGACAGTCTGTACTCCCAGCCAGCCTTGTTCCATCAGCCCAGCCTTGTATGTGTGCACCTTCAGGGGCCCTGTCCCTCTGACGCCCCCATCCTGTCCCCCCAGGAACCTGCTGTATGTGTACCCGCACAGCCTCAACTTCAGCAGCCGCCAGGGCTCCGTGCGCAACCTTGCTGTGCGAGTGCAGTACATGACAGGCGAGGACCCCAGCCAGGCCCTGCCGGTCAGTGGCTGCGCCCCAGGGAAGCAGGGCAGGGCATCCCCTGTGGGTCCCTCATGCATCCACTCCCCCAGGTCATCTTTGGCAAGTCCAGCTGCAGTGAATTTACCCGTGAGGCCTTCACACCGGTGGTCTACCATAACAAGTATGTAGGGGACACATGAGGACCTTGGGGGCACCCGTGGGGGTAGGAAGATGTCCCTTATATACACACATGGGGCAGCACTGATGGGAATACAGGATGAAGGGAGGAGGAGG
The DNA here is from genome assembly GCF_001604975.1 of Cebus imitator. Lineage (NCBI taxonomy): Eukaryota > Metazoa > Chordata > Mammalia > Primates > Cebidae > Cebus > Cebus imitator. Next base: position 3,093,693 of record NW_016107549.1, read on the forward strand.
CTCCCAGAGTGCTGATGAGGGAAACTGAGGCAGAGAGCAGGAACAGTGGAGCCCACAGCAATGAGGGGGTGGTGCAGCAGAGGCAGCAGGGCAGACGGCGGGGACCCCAGCCCCCAGCAGATCCCCCAGCCCGATTCCACCAGGTCCCCCGAGTTCTATGAGGAGTTCAAGCTGCGCCTTCCAGCCTGCGTGACGGGGAACCATCACCTGCTGTTCACCTTCTACCACGTCAGCTGCCAGCCCCGGCCGGGCACTGCCCTGGAGACGCCCGTGGGCTTTACTGTGAGCTGTCCCCTCCCTCCCTCCCCCAGAGCCCTCCTTGTCCCCAAGCCTGGCCACAGACCTGACCCCCAGCCTCTCCCCAGTGGATCCCACTGCTGCAGCACGGCCGCCTGAGGACTGGCCCCTTCTGTCTCCCGGTGTCCGTGGACCAGCCGCCACCCAGCTATTCCGTGCTCACACCCGACGTATGTGCCCCGGAGCTCCTGCTGCCAATGCACAGTCCCAAGAAGTCCTCCCAAGTCACCTGCCTTCCTTCCTGTCCATCCTGAAAGGCTGGTTGTCCTCTACTGCGTAGCTCATCACCCCTGTTAACGCCTCGCTGTGTCCTAGCTGTCCACGAAGATTCCCGTCACCTCTCTACTCCATTCCCACTTTGGCCACCTGATCACTGTCCCCAGCCCCCTTAATACCTTGTCATTCCCCACGAGTGCACCATCGTTAACGCCCCAAGGCCGTGAATCCTCCTATGCCATTCCCTGACCTATGCAATGATTATTCATTCACCCTCTGTCTCCGTTCTCTGTCCCCCTCCTTGGCATGTGGGTTTCCAGCCTGCCCAGTGGACCCCCTCAGTCTCCTGGGACCAGGGCTGGGTCCAGGGTGCTTGGCTGCACCCCCCCAGCCTGGGCTACACTCCGGCTGCAGTGTCGCAATGGCTGGGGCTGCTGGGTGACCTGATCAGTCAGGGAGGGTGACCAGTGCCCACCCTGGGCCTCCCTCCCACAGGTGGCGCTGCCGGGCATGCGCTGGGTGGACGGTCACAAGGGCGTGTTCAGTGTGGAGCTCACGGCCGTGTCCTCTGTGCACCCCCAGGTACAGGGTGGGGCGGGAACCCAGGAGTCCTGCCCTGCTCCCCTCTTGCTTGTCCTAGGATTGAGTAACAGTTGCCAGTGGCGAGGTCTGGCCTCGCACCGTGGACGTGACTTTGGTCAGCTGGTTCCAGCTTACAGGGAATCTGCTGATTCAGATGGGGGGTGATCTTCGTCCCCTGGGGCCCCACCCTGCTCACCCCACATCCCTACCCAGGACCCCCACCTGGACAAGTTCTTCACTCTGGTGCACGTCCTGGAGGAGGGGGCCTTCCCATTCCGGCTCAAGGATGCTGTGCTGAGCGAGGGTAACGTGGAACAGGAGCTGCGGGCCAGTCTTGCGGCCCTGCGCCTGGCCAGCCCTGAACCCCTTGTGGCCTTCTCCCACCACGTGCTGGACAAGCTCGTGCGTCTGGTCGTCAGGCCCCCGATCATCAGTGGCCAGATTGGTGAGCAACTTTGGCCCCAGATCTGTCTCTCCTTCCAGCACATGGCTTCTCCTTCCTGAGGAGCTCTCCAATAAGCCCATTTACCTCTCTGGCCATTTTCCTTACCTGAGAAGCGACCCCCAGCCCCCTGCACCCAGAGAAGGTCTTCTGTGACCCTTTAATGGGTCATGATCCCACGAATCCTGATGTCTCTATATTTGGAAAGTGGGCGGGGAGAGGAGAGGCCTTGGGCCCTGGAACCTGACCTCTGCTTGCCCCACAGTGAACCTGGGCCGTGGAGCCTTTGAAGCAATGGCCCATGTAGTCAGCCTTGTCCACCGGAGCCTGGAGGCAGCCCAGGATGCCCACGGCCACTGCCCACAGCTGGCTGCCTACATTCACTATGCCTTTCGACTGCCTGGCACTGAGCCCAGCCTCCCGAGTGGTGAGTGTTTGTAGAAAACCCTGGGAGACAAGAACTATCTGGGAGAAGAGGCCAGGCGTGGTGGTTCACGCCTGTAATCCCAGGACTCTAGGAAGCTGAGGTGGATGGATCATTTGAGGTCGGGAGTTCAAGATCAACCTGGCCAACATGGTGAAACCCTGTCTACTAAAAATACAAAAATCAGCCAGGGCCAGGCATGATGGCTCATGCCTGTAATCCCAGCACTTTGGGAGGCTGAGGCAGATGGATCACTTTGGGAGTCGGGAGTTTGAGACCGGCCTAGCTAACATGGTGAAACCCTGTCTCTACTAAAAATACAAAAATTAGCTGGTCGTGGTGGTCGGTGCCTGTAATCCCAGCTACTAGGGGGACTGAATCACTTGAACCCAGGAGACGGACATTGCAGTGAGCCAAGATCATGCAGCTGCACTCCAGCCTGGGTGATAGAGCGAGACTCCATCTCAAAAAAAAAAAAAAATTAGTCAAGCAGGGTAGCACACATCTGTAGTCCCAGCTACTCAGGAGGCTGAGGCAGAAGACGAATCACTTTTACCTGGGAAATGGAGGTTGCAGTGAGCTGAGATCGCACCACTCCACTCCAGCCTGGGTGACAGAGTGAGACCCTGTTTCAAAAAAAAAAAAAAAAAGAATGAAAGAGACATCTGGGAGAAGAGCATCCAGGTAGTGAGAATAACATGTGCAAAGGCCCTGAGGCCTCACAGGCCTTAGCTGGTTTGGGCAACTTGAAAGAGAGACAATGTCTTGCCCACTTTTACCCCGTCCCTGGGGTGGGGTCTCTGTTTATTTGGCTGGAAAATGATTCAGACAGTCAGCAAGCCTCTTCAGTAGCTTGGAGTAGGGGCTGAAGCTGAGCTGCCTGGATGTGAATCCTGTCTCTGCTCTCTACAATCTCTATAACCCTGAGCAAGTGACGTCACTTCTCTGAACCTGGTTTTCCTTTTGTAAAATAGGGATTATAATAGTACCCACCTCATGGGGACACTGGTAGTAGTAAGTGACATAGTAATGCACACAAAATGCTTAGCACATAGTGAACACTCAATTCTGCTGGATTTTTAAAAAATTTCCCAAAAACAAAAAACAAAAAAATACTACCTCCTATGTGTCAGGCATTATTCTCAGGATATTTTTTCTTTTTTCTTCTTCTTTTTTTTTTTTTTTTTTTTTTTTTTTTTTAAGAGTCAGGGTCAGCCGGGCGCAGTGGCTCACGGCTATAATCCCAGCACTTTGGGAGGCTGAGGCGAGTAGATCACCTGAGGTCAGGAGTGTGAGACCAGCCTGGCCAACATGGTGAAACCCTTTCTCTACTAGAAATATGAAAGCTGGGCATGGCGGTGCATGCCTGTAATCCCAGCTGCTCGGGAGGCTGAGGCAGGAGAACTGCTTGAACCTGGGAGGCAGAGGTTGCAGTAAGCCGAGATCACACCGCTGCACTCCAGCTTGGATGACAAGAGCAAAACTCTGTCTCAACACAAAAAAAGAGTCAGGGTCTTACTCTGTTGGCCAGGCTGGAGTGCTAGAGTGCAGTGTCATGATCATAGCTCACTGCTGCCTTAAACTCCTGGGCTCATGTAATACTGTTGCCTCAGCCTCTCCAAGTAGCTGGAACCACAGGCATGCACTGCCACGCCTGGATAATTTTTTCGTTAATTTTTTGTAGGGACAGAGTCTCGCGATGTTGGCTGGGCTGGGCCTGAACTCTTGGGCTCAAGCAATCCTCCCAGCTCGGCCTCCCAAAGCACTGAGATCGTAGGCATGAGCCGCTGCACAAGGCCTATCCTGTTTTTCAACACCCCCCACATCCCTGAGAGACGGCAGCTGTTATCCCCATTTTATAGATGTGGAACTTGGAAGCTCAGAGAAGAAAAGTGATTTTGCAAAGATTAGCTGAGTAGGAAGGGACTGAGAGGCGTCACATCAGGTGGGCGCGTGGTTGACCCTATTCATTCCATCCTCAGGGGCCCCTCCAGTGACAGTACAGGCTGCCACACTGGCCCGTGGCTCTGGTCGCCCTGCAAGCCTCTACCTGGCCCGTTCCAAGAGCATCAGCAGCAGCAACCCTGACCTCGCCGTGGCCCCTGGCTCTGTGGATGATGAGGTTTCCCGCATCCTGGCCAGCAAGGTAGGGCAACGGGGGCCCTGGAATCTCCAGCCTCAGTGGTTGTGGCTGCCACCTGGGTGGGCGAAGAATCTCTGTTGATGAAGCACGGGAAACAACAGAGATGGTAACATGGATGAAGGCTTAACTCTGGGCAGTAGAGTTGGGCTGGGCTCTCACAGGCTGTGGGGTATGGGTCAGACTTTGTTCTGAATTCTGTACTCCATGACTGACGTGAGGATGGGTGGTGGAACTTGGCGTGGCTGAACAAAGAGCAGCGTATACCTAGTGCATATACACATCACCCATGCATATACCTGCACAGGTGCGTATACACATTCACCCCACGCATATGCCTGCACAGGTGCATATACACATTCACCCCACGTATATGCCTGCACAGGTGCGTATACACATTCACCCCACGTATATGCCTGCACAGGTGCGTATACACGTTCACCCCACGCATATGCCTG
>NW_016107549.1:3098828-3105098 GCF_001604975.1 Cebus imitator
TTCACCCCACGCATATGCCTGCACAGGTGCGTATACACATTCACCCCACGCATATGCCTGCACAGGTGTGTATACACATTCACCCCACCACATATGCCTGCACAGGTGCTTGTACACATTCACTCTATGCTTGTATGTACATGGGTCCATATACACATTCGCCTCATGCATATACATATACAGGTGTATACACATGCATCCCATGCACAGACATACAGGGGCGTGTATACATGCACACATGCACACACATACACAGGTATGTATAGGCATGCACCTGATGCACCTGCATACATGTGCACATTTTTCGGGATTTTATGTGGGTGCACACGTGGGCACATGTATGGTCCAGAGCTGTGTTCATTCTTGGTGTTTCATGCTGCTTTCCCTGCCCTCCACTGGGGATGCTACCACTTCTCCATGTATCTCCAGGGCATCGATCGCTCACACTCCTGGGTGAATTCTGCTTATGCTCCGGGAGGCAGTAAGGCTGTGCTGCGACGGGCACCCCCTTATTGTGGGGCCGACCCCAGACAGGTGCCCTTCCTACCTGTTCCTGCACTCATGTGACACCACCTCAGCATGAGCTCCTCCCACCTTTTTGGCTGCATCGGACTAACCTCGGCGGGGGGGCTGCCTGAAGGAGGTGGCAGGCCCATCTCCTGCCTTTGTTTGGGGCAAGGAAGTCTGTGTTTAGACTGACTGGGTCATCTTAACTGGCCTTTTGCTGCCACATAGGCCACAGTCTCAGGTAGAGACAGAAGGCACAGGGGTGATATGCAAATAGCATGCAAATGAACTGCAAATCCAGCCACCCATCACCTCACTGCCCTGCATGGCCTGTTCACCTGCCTTTAATCCACCCTGTTCATGGGACTCTCAAAGGACTGGAATTGAGCCTCTTGGCTTCCCTATCCCGTTTTAGACAAAGAGCTCCCCTTACCCTGCCTTTTTCCAGGTACCTGGTGTGGTGGGGGGTGGGCTTTGCCTTCAAACAGACCTGGGTTCAAGTCCTAGCTCTGCTATGAGCTCACCGTATGCATTGAGCAATTGGATGCATCTTCCTGAGCCTCAGTTTCCTCATTTGTAAAATGAAAATAACACTCCAAATTTTCAGATGCAGTTTGGGCTCACTGAAGTGTTCCCCCAGCAGCCCTGAGCCTGGGCTTGCATTAGGGCTGAGGACACTGCCAGCGGGATTTTGTTAGGATGATAGATTCTTGGTCTGGCCTTGACCCTGAGCTTCTAGCTAGCTGGAGAAAGAGACATGGATCAAACAAATGGATAAGTGTATAATCACACAGCATGGAAAGGAAGCCAATAGCACCCAGCTTCCCTCTGGGTGGTCTTGGGGGCCTCTCCACGGGGGAGACATTTTTTGCTGGGACCTGAAGGGCGAGATAGAGTCAGCTAGGGAAGGGTGGGTGGATGTGGGTATTCCAGGCAGAGGGCAAGGCACATACAAATATTGGGACCAAGGTCAGAGGGCCGTAGGCAGGGAGAGGAGGCCACAGGGCTTGCTTCCTTACACACTTGGCCCTAGGACCTATTCCAGCTCTGTGCCCATCACCAAGGCAAACTGTACCCTATGACAGCCCCAGGGGACCATTAGCAGAGCAAGCAGGGGGGCCTTAGAGCAGTCATTTCCTTGGATTGCTGGGAAATCTGGAAATCTGGGTGACATGGAGGCTGGGCCTTTTCAATGGAAGGCCCTCCTGGTGCACACTGAGCAGTCAGGGCATGGCTGGGGCTGGGGTAGCTGGAGAGAGCCCTCAAGTGTCAGAGTAGGTCCCAGGGCTGGGTCAGCTCCGTCATCAGACCTCTTCTTCCTGCGAGCAGCCTCACCTCCCAGCCAGCAAAGGATGAAGCAAGAGTGGAGCTTGAACAACTCTGCCCAAACCCATTTCACAGATGGGGACCCTGAGGCTCAAGCCAGGCTCGGCCAGGCTCGGCCAGGGCCAGGCTTAGAACCTTGGGCTCTCTCTGCTTTTCCTGGCACCTCATCCACATCTCACCTCCTCCGTTCTCATCTTCCTGCATCATCTTTCTCTTCCTTCCCCATCTTGTGTTTAACCCTCTGTCTCCACACACCCTCCTCCACCTCTGCGCCCTCCTCTCTGTCTGCTATGCTCACTAACTCGGTCACACTCTGCCCCTCGTCCACACTCACCCTCACCTCCTCTGGCCACACACATTCTTGCTGTCAACACTGATTTCATCTCCTCTGCCTTCACCCCACCTGCCATGCACCCATTCCCAGCCTTCATGTGTTCTCAGTCCTGCTCCATCCACACTCCTCCTGCCTGTTTTGGTCACACTGCTTTGTCACTCACCACCTTACTGTGTTTTCACTGTTATTCTCACCTCCTCCATCACATTCTTTTTTTGTGAGATGGAGTCTTGCTCTGTCACCCAAGCTAGAGTGCAGTGATACAATCATAGCTCGCTGCAACCTCCCAGGCCCAGGGTCAAACCATCCTCCTGCCTTGGCCTCTTGAGTAGCTGGGACTACAGGCACACACCACCAGCATGGTTTTTTTTTTTTGAGCTGGAGTTTCCCTCTTGTTGCTGGAGTGCAATGCACAATCTCGGCTCACCACAACCTCCGCCCCAGGCACAAGCGATTCTCCTGCCTCAGCCTCCTGAATAGCTGGGATTACAGGCATGTGCCACCACACCCGGCTAATTTTTTGTATTTTTAGTAGAGATGGGGTTTCTCCATACTGGTCAGGCTGGTCCCAAACACCCGACCTCAGGTGATCCACCCGCCTCAGCCTCCCAAAGTGCTGGGATTACAGGCATGAGCCACGGCGCCCAGCCTATTTTTATTTATATATACATATATATATATTTAGTAGAGTCAGTGTCTCACTATGTTGCCCAGGCTGGTCTTAAACTCCTGGGTTCAAGCAGTCCTCCTGCCTCAGCTTCCCGAAGTGCTGGGATGACAGGTATTGAGCCACCCCCCCAGCCTCACATTCCTCTCCCATGCCCACATGCCTTGATCTTGACTCCTCAGCTGTCTCTAGCTCCTCTTTTGTTTGTCCCTGCCCCCACTGCCTTGTCTACTCCCACAGCACCCTGGCCATGCCAACCAGCCTCCCATACCCACACACGCCTGCCCATCTCATTCCTGCCTGCCCCCACTGCCCGTCCATGGCCCCATCCCATCCTTGTGGAAGCATTTCTTTCTCTCTTTTCACACTGACCCACCTCCTTTCCCCAATCCCCATCTGCGTCTGTGTGGACACATCTCTCCTCCAGCCACCTGCGCATCCACACTAACCCACTCCTCGCCATCACACCCCATCGTAGGCCATCGACTGCATCTCTAGCCGAGCCTCCTCCTACCTCGAGGGCTCCTCCTCGGCCCCACCAGCCACCCAGCCGAGACCCACTGTGCAGAAGGTAGTGGGGGGAGGGATGGATGACCCCATTTGTGTCCCAGCCCCCAGCAAAGGGGTCCAGTGTTCCTCCCCCATCCAGAGCCCAGTGGGGTCCAGCGGGTTCCAGCGAGCCCAGGCACGTCCGCTCCTCTGGCCCCTCTCCTCCTGCGTCATTCCGGCTGTACTAACCCAAGCCCAGCAGCTGCATCCTCCCCTGGCATGCCGTCCAGAGGGGGTCGGGAGGGGGTGGTGCCTGGCGCTCTGTGACCCCTGCCTCTGTCCCTAGCTGCTTCATGAGGAGCTGGCTCTGCAGTGGGTGGTGAGCAGCAGTGCGGTGCGCGAGGCCATCCTCCAGCATGCCTGGTTCTTCTTCCAGCTCATGGTGAGACCCCCTGCTCCCTGCCTGGTGGCACGATATCCCCAAGAAGAGCCCCTTCCTTTTTTTTTTTTTTTTGAGACGGGGTGTCGCTATGTTGCCCAGGCTGGAATGCAGTGGCTTTTCATAGGTGCAATCCCACTGCTGATCAGCACTGATGAGCACAGGAGTTTTAACCTGCTCCGTTTCTGACCTGGGCTGTTTCACCCCTCCTTAGGCAACCTGGTGGTCTCCTGCTCCCGGGAGGTCACCATATTGATGCTGAACTTAGTGCGAACGCGCGGTCGGCATAGCGCACTACAGCCCAGAACTCCTGGGCTCAAGCGATCCTCCAGCCTCAGCCTCCCGAGTAGCTGGGACTACAGGCACGTGCCAATGCCCCCGGCACCCCTTCCTTTTTTAAGAGAGAAGCCCCCTGAGATTGCAGCTGAGATATTTGAAAAATTGCCCCAAGAGACCCCTTCCCACTCCTAGAGAGATGAGAGGTACTTAAGGTGGTGTCTCCCTGGAGAGACTGTAGCTGAAACCCCCTTCAGCGAGAGACAGCCCCCCTTCCCTATGAGACTCTTTAGGGACAGAAACCATTAAGAGACCCTCAACCAGACAGGAGACCTCCATCCTGCGAGAGATATTCCTGGATAGAAAGGGAAAGCTGTGCGGGGCGCGGTGGCTCATGCCTTTAATCCCAGCACTTTGGGAGGCTGAGGTAGGTGGATCACCTGAGATCAGGAGTTCAAGACCATCCTGGCCAACACGGTGAAACTCAATCATCTCTGCTAAAAATACGAAAGTTAGCCGGGCATGCTACCATGGTGTCTGTAATCTCAGCTACGTGGGAGACTGAGGCAGGAGAATCACTTAAACCCAGGAGGCAGAGGTTGCAGTGAGTCAAGATCATGCCACTGCATTCCAGCCTGGGCAACAGAGTGACACTCCATCTCAACAACAAAAATGAAAGCTTTCTTTTTTTTTTTGAGATGGAGTCTTGCTCTGTTGCCCGGTCTGAAGTGCAGTGGCACGGTCTCAGCCCACTGCAGCCTCCACCTCCCAGGTTCAAGCAGTTCTCCTGCCTCAGCGCCCCTAGTAACTGGGATTACAGGCACATGTCACCTTGCCAGGCTAATTTTTGTATTTTGTTATTGCTTACTTGCTTTTTTTTTTTTTTTTCTTTTATCCTATCCCTCTAGAAAAAAGTTTTGTATTTTTAGTGGAGACTGGATTTCACCATGTTGGCCAGGCTGCTCTCAAACTCCTGACCTCAGGTGATCCACCCAACTAGGCCTCCCAAAGTGCTGGGGTTATAGGCATGAGCCACCACGCCCTTCCCAAGGGAAAGCTTTCTGATCAAGGTAGAGACATCCCTAAAAGTCTTCAATAGGTGCATTGAATGCCCCCTTCTGAGGGCCTACTGGCCATATCCCCTATGGGCCTGCAATAAAGCTCCCTTCAAGTCCAGTGCCTCTAACCCCACCCTTTGTCCCACCTCTGGACTTTGCCCTGGTGAGATCTGCATAAGCCCCTCCCAAACTCTCTCAGCCCTCCGACGTCCTATACTCCTGGGATGCTCACAGGATTGGCCCATGGCTTTGTCAAGCCCCAGCCACCCACATCCCTCAGGCCTCAAGTTCCGCCTGCAGCTATGGGGCTCAAACCTATCTTCAGACCACCTCCCTTGCTACTAAAGCCACGCCCCTTCTGTCAAGCCTCCTCCACCCACAGCCCTTCAAGCCCCACCCACAGCCCTCTCATCTCACCTCCAGGTGAAGAGTATGGCGCTGCACCTGCTTCTTGGCCAGCGACTGGACACGCCCCGCAAGCTGCGCTTCCCTGGGCGCTTCCTGGACGACATCACTGCCTTGGTGGGCTCTGTGGGCCTGGAGATCATCACCCGTGTCCACAAGGTGGGAGATGCAGGGTCTCAACATGGGAAGTAACCTCAGGGAGGACACAGCCAGCCAGGTGTGGGCACCAAGCCTGCCCAGTGCCTCCTGGCTGTAAGACTAAGAATCCACTTTGCCGGGTGGGTCCGTTCATGTATTGTTTCTTGAGTGCCTGCGGTGTGCACAGCCCTGTGCTGGGTGTAGCAACATAACAATAAACAAAACACCCAAATCCTTATCCTCATGGAGCTTTCAAGGGGTGAGCTGAAGAAAGTGAGGGATCATTCCATGTGATGTCTGGGGAAAGACCAATCCAGGCAGGAGGAATAGCAGATGCAAAGGCCCTGAGGCAGGACCATGCTTGGCGAATAGATGGCTGGACTGCTGTGGGTGAGGAGGGAAACGGGGGTTGGTGGGAGCAGGGAGGTGACAGGGTAGACCCATTGGCCCTTAGCACAGTCAGAGTATACAGCAAGTGCTCAATAAGTGGATGTTGATGTTCTGAGACCCTGACAATGGACTTGTTCAGGCCCTGGATTACCAAGTCCAATGCCCTTGAGGGCTAGGCAGGCAACATTAATCATAATAGTAATAATATTGAGCTTTTTTTATCTTTTAATTTTTTTTTTTT
>NW_016107549.1:3106693-3110895 GCF_001604975.1 Cebus imitator
TTTTGAGATGGAGTTTTGCTCTGTTGCCCAGGCTAGAGTGCAGTGGCACGATCTCAGCTCACTGCAACCTACACCTTCCGGGTTCAAGCAGTTCTCCTGCCTCAGCCTCCTGAGTAGCTGGGACTACAGGCATGCACCACCACACCCGGCAGATTTTTATATTTTTAGTAGAGACGGGGTTTCACCGTATTGGCCAGGCTGGTTTCGAACTCACAACCAAGATCGTGCCATTGCATTTCACCCTGGACGACAAGAGCAAGACTCGTCTCAAAATAAATAATACAATAAAATAAAAATAAAAAATAAATGATGCTGAGAGCGGATCAGTTAGGGCAAAGGCTGATTTGCTTCAACAGTCACAAGTGATTTAAATAACCAAAGCTTATTTCTGAGCATTAAGAAGGTTGTGGAGGTGTCACGGTGTGGGCCTGGCCCTGGCAGTTCACCGGCACCCACGTGCTTCTGCCCTATAAGTGGCCGCCTCACTTTCCCCTCAAATCCCATTGGCCAGAATTGTTCATGTGGTTCCACCGCAAGGGAGGCTAGGTAATGTAGTCTCTCCCCAGCTCTGAAGTCTGGATTAGAGGGGGCCAGAGGATCTTGCTGTAAGAGCCAAGCCCCTGTGGGGCTGAGGTTTGGGGAGGAGGTGTGGATTTGTGAGTTGACGGGTCCCTGTGTCCCCAGGATGTGGAGCTGGCCGAGCGCCTCAACGCCAGCCTGGCCTTCTTCCTCAGTGACCTTCTGTCCCTGGTGGACCGAGGCTTCATCTTCAACCTGGTCCGGGGCCACTACAAGCAGGTAGGAGTGGGCGGGGCAGGGCGGGGTGGGTGTGGCGTGGATGGTGGGTGGGGCAATGTTGACATCACTGCTGCCCGCCCCTCTCCTACAGGTGGCCACGCGGCTTCAGTCATCCCCCAATCCAGCCGCTCTGCTGACCCTGCGCATGGAATTCACCCGCATCCTGTGCAGCCACGAGCACTACGTCACCCTCAACCTCCCCTGCTGCCCCCTGTCGCCCCCAGCCTCGCCCTCCCCCTCTGTGTCCTCTACCACCTCCCAGGTAGGCTGGCGTCTTTGACCTACCACCTCTCACCTTCAGTCCATCTCAAGGGTTCCCTCATTTCCGTCCCTTTCACAGTGGGCCATTGCCTAGGTTAACTGATTCCTTATGTTTGACTTTTTTTTTTCCTTTTTTTTGAGATGGAGTCTCACTCTGTCACCAGGCTGGAGTGCAGTGGCATGATCTCGGCCACCTCCTAGGCTCAAGCGATTTTCCTGCTCAGCTTCCCCAGTAGCTGGGACTACAGGCGCATGCCACCACACCCAGCTAATTTTTGTATTTTTAGCAGAGATGGGGTTTCACTCTCTTGGCCAGGATGGTCTCAAACTCCTGACCTTGTGATCCACCTGCCTCGTCCTCCCAAAGTGCTGGGATTACGGGCGTGAGCCAACGTGCCCGGCCCATGTTTGACTTTTTACCTCTAACCCTTCACCTCTCCTGTCATTCTCAGCAATTTCCCGAAAGGACCTTTTTAATTTTTTTTCTTCTAATTAAAAGAACCAGAAGGACTAACTTCTGGTTTCTCTCCCCGAAATCCTAACTCCCAGCCCAGTGTTCGATCTGCCATTTCTAAGTCCTCTGACTTTTGACCCCATTCCCTATTACATCACAGATGGGTTAACCTCAGCCTCTCACCTCTAGCCTTGAAACCCATATCCACTGTCACCTCCAGATGACTTGACCTCAGTTTCCCATCTGTGGCTAGTGGCACCATGATTTCTATCACCTCTCAGATGGCTTTAATGGTGACCTGTCACCTCTGACCCTTGACTTTTGGCATCCCCTATTTTCCCCCCACTCTCTGCAGAGTTCCACCTTCTCCAGCCAAGCCCCGGACCCCAAGGTGACCAGCATGTTCGAACTGAGTGGACCATTCCGGCAGCAGCACTTCCTAGCTGGGCTCCTGCTGACGGAGCTGGCGCTGGCCCTTGAGCCTGAGGCTGAGGGGTGAGCAGAGGCCCTGTCTAGACTCAGAGAAGGTGGGACAGTCCAGGAGCCATATCCATCCTGTCCTGAGCACTCCATTATCCCATAGGGCATCCCTGTTGCACAAGAAGGCCATCAGTGCTGTGCACAGCCTGCTATGCAGCCATGACACTGACCCCCGCTACGCCGAGGCCACTGTGAAGGCTCGTGTGGCCGAGCTGTACCTGCCACTGCTATCGATTGCACGGGACACCTTGCCACGGCTGCATGACTTTGCTGGTCAGTGGGCCAGGGGAGAATGTGGTCACATGATCCAGGGACTTGGTCACAGAAGGCACAGGATAGGAAAGGTGGGAGAACACAGTCAGGGGTACGAGTATAGGCATTAGGATTAGCAGAGAAGTTGAAAGCACTGGGACAGACTAGTCAAGTCATAACCTCTCTGAGACTTAGGTTTCTCCCCTGTAATGGGAACAGTAATAACACCAACTACCTCATAAGGTTATGTGAAAATGTAGGGGGCTGTAGTACTGATATATTTTCAGCCTACAATAGATGGGAGATATTATTGTACCATTTATTATTTTCTAAGAGCAGAAAGTGGGGAACATCCAGGTAAGAAAATGATTGGAGTTAATTGATTCGCTCATTTTCAACAAACACTTATAGGCATTGTTGGTGCAGCATAATAGTAGTTGGAAGCACAAAATTGGGATTTGTGGGTTGATGCCTTTCATCAGTTTGGGGAAATTCTCAGCCATTCTCTCTTTTTCTGCCTCACTTTCACTCTTCTCTCCTGGGACTCCAATTACATGTATATTAGGCCTTTTGATCACATCACACATCTGTTATACCCTGTTCTGTTTTTTTTTTCATTCTTTCCTCTCTGTAATTTAATACGGAAATTTTTCATTCACTGTGAGTTCACCACTTATGGCTTCTGTTGTGCTGAGTGTCCTGTTGACCTCATCCACTGAGTTATTTATTTTTATTATTATTATTATTATTATTTTAGATGGAGTTTCACTCTTGTTGCCCAGGCTGGAGTGCACTGGCGCGATCTCAGCTCACCACAACCTCCACCTCCTGGGTTTAAGCGATTCTCCTGCCTCAGCCTCCCAAGTAGCTGGCATTATAGGCATGCACCACCATGCCTGGCTAATTTTTTTGTATTTTTAATAGAGACAGGGTTTCTTCATGTTGGTCAGGCTGGTCTCAAACTCCCAACCTCAGGTGATCCACTCACCTCGGCCTCCCAAAGTGCTGGGATTACAGGCGTGAGCCACCGTACCCAGTCCATTGAGTTCTTAATTTCAGATATTGGGGGTTTTCTTCCATTGTAAAATATCCATTTGATTTTTTGGTAGATCCCAATTCCCTATCGAAATTATCCATCTTTTGTCTCATTTTTGCTCAACTTTTCTTCTAATTTTAAAAGTTTCTGTTTGCTGACTCCCAGGTTTGATCATCTATGTATCTGCTTCTGTTCTCTCTTTTTCTCTTTTATCCATCACATTTTCCTGCCTCATCACTTGTAGTTTTTTTTATTATATTCCGGACATTGTATAGAAAAGAACCATAGGGATGAAGCAATGTCATCTTTCAGTGAGAAGTCTCCTTTTCCTCTTTTAGGCAGATAGGATAATGGGCTGACCACCTCAGTTCAATCAGGAATTGAGCTAGGCTGGACTGGGCTAGAGCTTTATTTAGACTCAGTCTACCTTTTGTTTCAGGAGACTCTAGGGCAAGATCTGCTATATATTTGTTGGCAACTTCTCCCTCCGTTGAGACTTTTTAGGAGAGAAAATGGGGGTTACCTTGTTAAGAGCATAGACTTCAGAAACAGACTGTTAAGGATAAAATTGTAACTTTTGGGCTGGGCACAGGTGGTTCACGCCTGTAATCCCAGCACTTTGGGAGGCCAAGGCAGGTGGATTGCTTGAGGTCAAAAGTTCAAGACCAGCATGGCCAACATAGAGAAATCCTGTCTCTACTAAAAATACAAAAAATTAGTTGGGCGTGATGGCGGGCACCTGTAATCCCAACTACTTAGGAGGCTGAGACAGGAGACTCGCTTGAACCCGGGAGGCAGGGAGCTGATATCACGCCATTGCACTCCAGTCTGGGCAACAAGAGTGAGACTCCATCTCAAAAAACACAAAACAACAAAAACAAACAAACAAAAAACAATAAGCATTAGCTGGGCGTGGTGGTG
>NW_016107549.1:3113205-3118871 GCF_001604975.1 Cebus imitator
TTTTTTCCAAGACAGAATCTCGCTCTGTTGCCCAGACTGGAGTGCAACGGCGCAATCCTGGCTCACTGTAACCTCCACCTCCTGGGTGGAAGCAGCTCTCCTGCCTCAGCCTCCCAAGTAGCTGGGATTACAGGTGCCAAAACCATGCCCGGCTAATTTTTTGTATTTCTAGTAGAGACAGGATTTCACCATGCTGGCCAGACTGGTCTCCAACTCCTGACCTCAGGTGATCCACCTGCCTTGGCCTCCCAAAGTGTTGGAATTACAGGCATGAGTCACTGTGCCTCGCTGTGAGGGAAGACTTCTGAAATCTGAGATAGGGATAGCACTTATCAAGGCTTTATCTTTCTCTCCCTCTGTCCTTCCCTGCCAGAGGTCCCAGGTCAGCGGTCAAGACTGGCCTCAATGCTTGACTCAGACACAGAAGGCGAAGGGGACATTTCGGGCACCATCAACCCCTCTGTGGCCATGGCCATTGCTGGTGGCCCCCTAGCCCCTGGCTCCCGGGCCAGCATCTCCCAGGGGCCACCAACGGTGAGTAGGGAGGCTTGTCCCCATAGATGTCATTCATTTTTAATGAGAGAAGCCATGTAACAAGATACATATTGGGCCAGGTGTGGTGGCTCACGCCTGTAATCCCAGCACTTTGGGAGGCCAAGGCAGGTGGATCACGAGGTCAAGAGATCCAGATCATCCTGGCCAACATGGTGAAACGCTGTCTCTACTAAAAATACAAAAATTAGCTGGGTGTGGTGGCGCATGCCTGTAGTCCCAGCTACTCAGGAGGCTGAGGCTGGAGAATCATTTGAACCTGGGAGGTGGAGGTTGCAGCGAGCCAAGATGGCACCACTGTACTCCAGCCTGGCAACAGAGCGAGACTCCGCCTCAAAAAAAAAATAAAGATACTGACTGGCCAGGATTCATCTCACATTGGAGAAAATGGAAATTGACTTTGATTCCTCTCCGGCCCCAGGCTTCTCGGGCAGGCTGTGCCCTCTCTGCTGAGTCAAGCCGGACCTTGCTGGCGTGTGTGCTGTGGGTGCTGAAAAACGCAGAGCCAGCACTCCTGCAGCGCTGGGCCACTGACCTGACACTCCCCCAGCTGGGACGTCTCTTGGACTTGCTGTACCTCTGCCTGGCTGCCTTCGAGTACAAGGTTCGAGGGTGTGGGCAGGAGATGATGGAGGGGGCAGGCTAAGGATGTACTCAGGGCCCAGGGTGCTGCAGGCTGAGTGGAAAGGGGTGGACTGTCTTTGTGCAGAGGACTCTGTGGGACTGAGAGTAAAGGGGTGGACTATTTCTGTGCTGAGCCGAAGAATCAAGTGAGAAATGCCTTTGTGAATAGAATTTGGAATGTCGAGGCCAGGTATGGTGGCTCACGCCTGTAATCCCAGCACTTTGGGAGGCCAAGGCGGGTGGATCACTTGAGGTCAGGGGTTCAAGACCAGCCTGGCCAACATGGTGAAACCCATCTCTACAGAAATACAAAAACTTAGCCAGGCATGGTGGTGCATGCCTATAGTCCCAGCTACTTGGGAGGCTGAGGCAGGAGAATCGCTTGAACCCAGGAGGCAGAGGTTGTAGTAAGCCAAGATCGCACCACTGCACTCTAACCTGGGCAACAGAGTGAGACTTCATCTCAAAAAAAAAAAAAAAAGATTTTTTTTTTTTAAGGGCCTGGTGCAGTGGCTCATGCCTGTAATCCCAGCACTTGAGGATGCCAAGCTGGCGAACTGCTTGAGCCCACAAATTTGAGACCAGCCTGGACAGCACAGTGAAACCCCATCTCTACAAAAAATACAAAAGTTAGCTGAGCATGGTGGTGCAGGCCTGTAGTCCCAGCTACGGAGGTGGCTGAGGTGCATCGCTCGAGCCTGGGTGATGGAGTTGCAGTGAGCCAACATCGCACCACTGTTCTTCAGGCTGGGCAACAGAGTGAGAAAGACTCTGTCTCAAAGAAAAAAAAAACTGGTAATTGCTAAAAATTTAGAGGAAAGGGGTAAACTGTCTTTAAGCACAGGGGCCCAGAGGTGAGAAAGGGCACAAAGAAAAAGATGGGGCCAGGCTGAACACGGTGGCTCACACCTGTAATCCCAGCACTTTGGGAAGCTGAGGTGGGCAGATCACGAGGTCAGGAGACCATCCTGGCCAACATGGTGAAACCCCGTCTCTACTAAAAATACAAAAATTAGCTGAGCGTGGTAGCACTGTGCCTGTAATCCCAGCTACTGAGCAGGCTGGGGCAGGAGAATCACTTGAACCCAGGAGTCGGAGGTTGCACTAAGCTGAGATCTCACCACTGCACTGCAGCCTGGGTGGCAGAGTGAGACCCAACTAAAAAAAAAAAAAAAAAGGAAAAAAAAAGGGCCAGCTCAGGTCCCACCAAAAAGAGCAGAGTCGACCTTGAACCCCAGTTCTCTGCCCTCCCAGGGGAAAAAAGCCTTTGAGCGCATCAACAGCCTCACATTCAAAAAATCACTGGATATGAAGGCGCGACTAGAGGAAGCCATCCTAGGCACCATTGGAGCTCGACAAGAAATGGTTCGGCGAAGTCGTGGTAAGAGGGTGACACAGCCACGTGTCCCCATCCCACCAGCTGCTCCCAGCTTGTGTCAAGGGACCCCATGAATGGGGCCGTCCCTCGCTTACTTTCTGCCTTACTTTTCCCGGAGAGAAGTCCAGGCGTCATCACTGTACACATGGGCCTGTGCGTCCCCATCTGTCACTCGTGTCTGCCCGTGTGTGTCCACCCAGCAGGCTTCTGCTCCACCCAGTGTCCTCTCGGGTCAGCCCACCCGAATATCTTCATTCCTGTGCGTTTCTCCTGGTGTTCACATGTGCCCTGTGTTTTTATGCATCTGTGATCACGCGCCCACGCGCCTCAGAGAGGAGCCCATTTGGGAATCCAGAGAACGTGCGCTGGCGGAAGAGCATCACACACTGGAAGCAAACCTCAGACCGCGTGGACAAGTGGGTGTGGGCGGGAGGCAGTCTGCTGGGTTCAGAATGGTTCAGGCTGAGGAGGGAGGATCACTTGAATCCAGGAGTTCGAGACCACCCTGGGCAACATAGTGAGACCCTGTCTCTACAAAAAATTTACAAATTAGCCAGGTGCTGGGCGCAGTGGCTCACACCTGTAATCCCAGCACTTTGGGAGGCCAAGGTGGTGGATCACAAGGTCAGGAGTTCAAGACCACCCTGGCCAATATGGTGAAACCCGTCTCTACTAAAAATATAAAAGTTAGCCAAGTGTGGTGGTGGGTGCTTGTAATCCTAGCTACTTGGGAGGCTGAGGCAGAGGCTTCAACCCAGGAGGAGGATGGAGGTTGCAGTGAGCCAAGATTGCGCCACTGTACTCCAGCTTTGACGATGGAGTGAGACTCCGTCTCAAAAAAAAAAAAAAATTAGCCAGGAATGGTGGCATATGCCTGTGGTCCCAGCCACTCACAAGGCTGAGACAGGAGGATGACTTGAGCCTGGGAGGTTGAGGCTGCAGTGAGCTGTGATCACACCATTGCACTCCAGCCTGGGCAACAGAGTGACACCCTCTCTCAGAAAACAAACAAAAAAAACATACATACAAAAAAAAAACCAGAACAGCTTCGAGGGAGCCAGCACCCCCAGACTGCCAGGGGAAGGAGAGAGCTCAACAATGGAATAGGATCTCACCGTGAGTGGGGCCCCAAGACCTCACTTCACCTTCCAGGACCAAGGATGAAATGGAACACGAGGCCTTGGTGGAAGGGAACCTGGCAACCGAGGCAAGCCTAGTGGTTCTGGACACACTGGAGATCATCGTGCAGGTAGGGCTTGATCCAGCATCTGCCTTGTGCTCTGAGCCCAACTGCAATGCTCTGTGATCTCTGACTCCATAATCCCTCTCCTTCCCTGTCCCCATAACCACCCTAGGCTCTAACACCAGGATCTCTGACTCCCTCCCTTCCAGACGGTGATGCTGTCAGAAGCCCGGGAGAGCGTCTTAGGGGCAGTGTTGAAGGTTGTGCTGTATAGCCTGGGCAGTGCCCAGAGTGCCCTCTTCTTGCAGCATGGCCTGGCCACCCAGCGGGCCCTTGTGTCCAAGGTGAGCACCACTCAACAACCATGATTCTTAGAAAGCAATAGAAGCTCTAGGCTGGTGCGGTGACTCACGCCTATATCCCAGCACTTTGGGAGGCCAAAGTGGGAGGATTGCTTGAGGCCAGAAGTTTGAGACCAGCCTGGGCAACACAGCAAAGCCCCTATCTCTAACAAAAATTTAAGAAATTACCTGGGACTAGGCATGGTGGCTCACACCTGTAATCCCAGCACTTTGGGAGGCTGAGTCGGGAAGATCATGTGAGCCTAGGGTTGGAGACCAGCCTGGGCAACATGGTGAGACCCCATCTCTACAAAAAAATCAACCAAGTGTGGTGGCATGCACCTGTGGTCATAGCTGCTAGGAAGGCTGATGATCACTTGAGCCCAGAAGGTCAAGGCTGCAGTGAGCCATGATCATGCCACTGCACTTCAGCCTGGTCAACAGCGTGAGAACCTGTCTCAAAAAAAAAAATGTTAGCCAGGCTGGCTGGCACACACCTGAGATCCCAGGTACTAGGGAGCTGCTAGGGAGGCTGAGGCAGGAGGATGGTTTGAGCCTGGAGTTCAAAGCTGCAGTGAGCTGTGATCACACTACTGCATTTCAGCCTGGGCTACAGAGTGAGACCCTGTCTCAAAAAAAAAAAAAAAGTACCTCAATCATTGAGCACTTACTGTGTGCTCTGCAACTCCATGGAGCAGACTGCTTTGCCACAGTTTACAGTGGAAGGCAGGCAGGATCAGAGTGGCCAAGTCACTCGCCCAGGGTCACACAGTAAGGTGCTTAAACCCAGGTCTGACTCCGAACCCAGTGGCACTTGGCCAAAGAGGACAGAACACAAACAGACGTCTCTGCCCAAGCAGTCCTCATTTGGGCCACTCCCCTTGTGAGCCAGAATGGGGAGGGGCTGGACAGTGTCTGTCTGGGTCCTGGGGGGCAGTTCCCGGAGCTGCTGTTCGAGGAGGACACGGAGCTGTGTGCCGACCTGTGCCTGAGGCTCCTGCGACACTGTGGCAGCCGCATCAGCACCATCCGCACACACGCCAGCGCCTCGCTGTACCTGCTCATGCGACAGAACTTCGAGATCGGCCACGTGAGTGGGGCAAGGAGGTGTGGTCCACACAGGGCTCTGGTCAGGGTGGCCAGTGGGTGGCCATAGAGGGAGTGAGAAATGGGGAGGCAGTCACTGAGCCAGCATCTGCCTTGTGCATAACGGGCAAGAGGAGGGCTCAGAACGCAATTGGGGGTCAGGTGCCCTGGCTCATTCCTGTAATCCCAGCATTTTGGGAGGCTGAAGTGGGAGGATCACTTGAGACCTGGAGTTTGAGGCTGCAGTGGGCCATGATTGCACCACTACACTCCAGCCTGAGCAACAAAAACAAAGGCAGGCTGGGCATGGTGGCTCATGCCTGTAATCCTAGCACTTTGGGAGGCTGAGGCAGGTGGGTCTTTTGAGGTCAGGAGTTCAGGACCAGCCTGGCCAACACGGTGAAACCCTGTCTCTACCAAAAATACAAAAATTAGCCAATCGTGGTGGCATGCACCTGCAATCCCAGCTACTCAGGAGGCTGAGGCAGGGGAATCTCCTGAA
>NW_016107549.1:3121584-3123907 GCF_001604975.1 Cebus imitator
GGGTGAGGGGGTGGGCGGTGAGGGGGTGGACAGGTGGGACAGACAGGTGAGGGGTGGACAGGTGAGGGGTGGACAGGTGAGGGGATAGACAGGTCAGTAGGCTACAGGTGAGGGGACTGGCTGGTCACTGGCAGACAGCAGGACAAGTGAGGAAGATGACTAGAGGCATATGTAAGGTAGGCAGGTTAAGAGGTGACTGGCCAGCAGGTGAGAAAACAGGACGGGAAGACAGGTGGGGAGACAGGTGAGGGAATGAATGAGGGGGCGGGGTACAGGTGAGGAGATTCACTGGTGCTTGGGGCAGACCTGCGGGTAACCAGTGAAGGGGATGGACAATTGGGAAGCAGGTCCCCTCCTCACATCCCCCCTCACCTCACCCCGACTCCAGAATTGCCCGGGGCTACCAGGGCTCGCCGGACCTGCGGCTGACGTGGCTGCAGAACATGGCCGGGAAGCACGCGGAACTGGGCAACCACGCCGAGGCCGCCCAGTGCATGGTGCACGCCGCCGCCCTCGTGGCCGAGTACCTCGCGCTGCTCGAGGACCGCCGCCACCTGCCTGTGGGCTGCGTTTCCTTCCAGGTGAGCGGTGAGGGAGTGGGGGTGGCAGGCAGCACATGTGCAGTGCGGACCATGGTCTGACGCCACCTCTCCTGAACCAGAACATCTCATCCAACGTGCTAGAGGAGTCTGCCATCTCCGACGACATCCTGTCGCCCGACGAGGAGGGCTTCTGCTCCGGGAAGCACTTCACTGAGCTGGGGCTGGTCGGGTTGCTGGAAGAGGCAGCCGCCTACTTCACCATGGTGAGACTGTGGGGACTCAGGGCAGGAGAGGGGGCTCAGGCCAGGGAGGCATCATCGGATCTGCTTCCTAGACTCTTCCAGCAGAGGACTTGGAAAGAAGGAAAATTGGCTGGGCACTGTGGCTCACACCTGTAATCTGAGCACTTTGGAAGGCTGGGGCAGGCGGATCACGAGGTCAGGAGTTTGACAGCAGCCTGGCCAACATGGCGAAACCCTGTCTCTACTAAAAATAGAAAATCAGCTGGGCGTGGTGGCAGGTGCCTGTAATCCCGGCTACTTGGGAGGCTGAGGCAGGAAAATCGCTTGTGGTGACCCGGGATCACACCACTGCACTCCAGCCTGGGTGACAGAGTGAGACTTTGTATCAACAACAAAAAAAGAGAATTGGATTCTCAGAGGCCCCGTTATCTGCGTGTGCCTCATGAGACCCCTGATGCAGGCCTGATATAGCAAGCCTTCCATACATTGGAGATATGTTCAATTTTCCTTTCTCTTTTTTTTGGACAGAGTCTCGCTCTTTTGCCCAGGTTGGCGTACAGCCTGGTGGCAATGGTAGCTTGCTGCAGCCTTGAACCCCAGGCTAAAGCAGTCCTCCTGCCTCAGCCTCCCAAGTAGCTGGGACTACAGGCATGTGCCACCATGCCCAGCCAATTCTTAAATTATTATATAATTTTTTCTTTGTAATATTTTCTGAGACAAGGGCCTCCACTCTGTCACCCAGGCTGGAGTGCAGTAGCGTGATCGTGACTCACTGCAACCTTGGGCTCCAGGACTCAGGTGATTCTCCTACCCTGGTCTCCTGAGTAGCTGGGACGACAGGCACACATCACATGCCCAGCTAATTTTTTATATTTTTTTGTAGAGATGGGGTTTTGCCATATTTCCAAGGCTGGTCTGGAACTTCTGAGCTCAAATGGTTTGCCTGCCTCAACCTCCCAAAGTGATGGATTTCAGGCATGTGCCACCACACTCTGCCAATTTTTTATATAAAAAATTTTTAAATTTTTTATATAGAGAGAGTCATGTTGCCCAGGCTGGTCTCCAACTCCTGGACTCACGCAATCCTCTCACCTCAGCCTCCCAAAGTGCTGGGCCTACAGCTGTGAGCCAGTGTGCCCAGTAGCTGATTTTCCACTGTTGTAAAGGGGTTTTCTTCTCTAGTCTGCTTGTTTGTATGAGGGCAGTTGGTGGCTTCTGCATTTGACTCGCAGGAGCCCTGGGCCTTTGCTCCGTGTGTTTTTCTGGTTTGTGTGAGGCTGGCTGTGTCCATGTGATGTCACTTTACCTGCTTCTCAGTTCCTCGCATTTCTGGGGAACTGGCAGTTTCATCTGAGAGCCCAGTGAGATTCAAGGTCACACTTGAAGTCAGGTGTTCCACTGAGATTTCTTCTGTGGTGCTGGCCTTTTACTGTCATTGTATTCATTATTGTCACTTTGCTAGATTCTTGGAGACGAAGACCTCAGGGGTCAGGAGTTCAAGAGCAGCCTGGGCAACATGGAGAAACCCCGCCACTACTA
>NW_016107549.1:3124392-3129872 GCF_001604975.1 Cebus imitator
CCAAAGATGAACGCAATAAGAACCTTCTCAGCCTTATCATATTCTAACCAAACACCAAGCCCACGGCCTGCTCTGTTTGTAAAAATGATAAGCAAAAAAGCTGGGCGCCGTGGCTCATGCCTGTAATCCCAGCACTTTGGGAGGCTGAGGCAGGTGGATCACCTGAGGTCGGGAGTTCGAGAGCAGCCTGACCAACATGATGAAACCCTGTCTCTTAAAAAAAATAAAAATTAAAAAAAATTTAAATTAAAATTAAAAATAAATAAATAAATAAAAATAAAGCCATGCCCACACAAAGGCCTCACGGAAGAAGCCAGGGAGTGGACACAGACCTTCTGACAGTCAGCAAATCTCACAGGGCACCTGTTTTGAGCCAGGCTTGATGCCAGCACCCTCTGGGGTGAGGGGCATATTACCACATGCCAAGAGGTAGTTGGGCATAGAGGTCATGGGCCCAGGGCCAGATGGGCTAGTGTTTGGGTCTTGGCCCTGAGGAACGCCTCCATATGTCTGAGACTCAGTTTCTTCTTTGAGGAATAGGGGGAAAAAAAAAAAACCTGCTTCTCCCATCAATGAGGGAACACAGAAGGGTGAAGTGCAGATGTACATCATACCTGTCCCATAGAATATTCTTGTTAAAAGTGGCAAAGGGGCTGGGTGCAGTGGCTCACACCTGTAATCCCAGTACTTTGGGAGGCCAAGGCAGGCAGATCACAAGGTCAGGAGTTCAAGACCAGCCTGACCAATATGGTGAACCCCTGTCTCTGAAAAAGTGGTGAAAGGCTGTAATCGCAGCTAATTGAGAGGCCAAGGCAGGAGGATCACTTGAGCCCAGGAGTTCAGACCACCTGGGGCAATATAGTGACAACCTGACTCTATAAAAACTAAAATAAACGTAGCTGGGCATGGTGGCATGTACCTGTAGTTCCAGGTACTTAGGAGGCTAGGGTGGAAAGATCTCTGGAGCCCAGGAGTTGGAGGCTGCAATGAGCTACGATCGTAGCACACCACTACACTCCAGCCTGGGTGATGGAGTGAGACCCTATCTCAAAAAAAACAAAAAACAGAAGTGGTGAAGACCATAGAGCCCTCTGTAGGAGCTGAGTGAAAAGGCTCAGCCACCATCTGGGATGGGGGTGGTCAGGGTGGGCTTCCTGGAGGTGGTGATGGAGGGTGGGTAGAAGCACAGAAGATCAAGGAAGAGATGGCTAGACAGGAGCACAGTGGAGAGGGAGAGACAGTTTGGAGAATCCTGACCACACTGCACCCTCAGGGCGGGCTCTACGAGGCGGTGAATGAGGTCTACAAGAACCTTATCCCCATCCTGGAAGCCCACCGTGACTACAAGCGGCTGGCTGTGGTACATGGCAAACTGCAGGAAGCCTTCACCAAGATCATGCAGCAGGTGGACCCAGGCCCGCCCCCCAGTCCCCACCCTCAGCCCCACTCCTCATCCCCAGAGCTGCTGACCTTGGCCCTTCTCTCCCCCACAGAGTTCCGGCTGGGAGGTGAGTCAACCTGGGTGGACAGCCACCTGCCTCTGGGACCCCCATGATGAGTGGCCAGCAGCCATCAGTGAACACCAGGGGGCGCCAGAGGAGCATGGCCGCTGGCCGCTGGGGCTGGGGCTTAGTGGCCAGGACGCACCCACCCCATCACTTCCCTCCCTTCCCCAAAAATGCCCCCCCCGCCCCAGATCTCGAGGGCAGCTTGTGACTCACTCAGCTGGGAGCTCTCCAGAGACACCCCTCCCTCTGCCAGGGCCAGCTTGGTCACTGCAGGGGGGTGGCGGGTGGCTCTGACTCCCTCATGATCTCTTTCTCATCTCTCCGGGTCTCTCACGTGGCTTTCCCTATCTTGCTATCTCTCCATCTCTGTGTCTCTTGGTCTCTGTCCCTCCCAGCCTCCCCCATTTCTGGTTAATGTGTCCCCCGCTCCACCCCTACCCCAACCCTGCTTCTTGCCTGCTTAGGTCTATTTTTAGGCATCTCCTAGTTTGGGGAGAATTTTCTGGCCAAAGATGGCAGACACCCAGAGCACAGGCAGGCATGCTGGGTGGGAGCCGGGTGGGGCGGGCAGGGCCTGTCCCTCCCCGGTCTCTGATCTCTCTCCCCATGGAGTGATTCTTACGGGGCAGTGTTAACCGGGACCCTGGGGGTTGAGGGCACTCTGACCTCTGACCTCTCCCATGACATTGTCTCTCTGTTCCCCACACCTCTGGCCCCACCATGTCTGCACCACCCTCCCCGGATCTGCCTTGGTAAGTGAACATGCAGCCATCCCGCTAGCTTTCCAGTTACAGGGCGGTGTTCTTGGGGTGGCGGGGAGGGGGTTCCTTCTTCCAAACTTAGGGCTGGGGACAGGAGGAGGGGAATACCATGGAACAAGGGAACCAGAGCCCCTGTCCCAGAGTGAGAAGCAGCCATCCCTCAGTCATTCAAGTATTTATTGGACACCTACTGTATTCCCAGTTTTGTGGGCAAATCAGGGCAAGGAAGGGAATGTGCTGGAACAAAGGAGTCAGACCCCCCATCCCAGAGTGAGAGACAGCCATCCCTTCCCGAAGCCATTCAAGCATTTATTGAGCACCTACTGTATACCCATTCTTGTGGGCAAATCAGGGGAAGGGAAGGGGAATGCACTGGAACAAAGGAGTCAGAGCCTGGGTCCCAGAGTGGGAGACAGCCATCCCTTCCCTCAGCCATCCAAGCATGTATTGGGCACCTTTTGTATACCCTGGACACATCTGTGAGCAATACAGCCTCAATCCTAATTTCATATTGCAATCCATGCCCCAATGTGTTAAGGGTCCCCTGCCTGTGCCCAAGCCCTGATGGTCTTGGGGTCCTCACACTCCCATCCTGATACTCAAGGAGACCTGTCTCTGGGGCGGGGAGACCTCCAGCAGGGGCCTCCCAGACAACCACACCCGTTCTCACAGCCCCAGCGCGTGTTTGGGACATATTTCCGCGTGGGCTTCTACGGCGCCCGCTTCGGTGACCTGGATGAGCAGGAGTTTGTGTACAAGGAGCCATCGATCACGAAGCTGGCAGAGATCTCACACCGGCTGGAGGCACGTCCTTGTGGTGGGGGGTGGAATGGGGTGTGGGGCTACCTTGGGGATGGAGTAGGGGCTGTCCCCTGGTGGCCCCGAGTCAGTCCTGTGTCCCCAGGAGTTCTACACGGAGAGATTTGGTGATGACGTGGTTGAAATTATCAAAGACTCTAACCCTGTGGACAAGTCCAAGCTCGACTCACAGAAGGTGGGTCCCCCGACTGTTTCCCCAAAACCCTACATTCACAGAGACTCCAAGTACTATTTCCTAGGGACCCTCAACTCCTCTTTCTCTGGGAAACCCCAATCATATTTCATGAGGGATCCCAAAACCTATTCCTCAGGGGATTCCCAAACATCCAGACATAAGACAACCTAGAAATCCCAAAGTCCCCAGATGCAGGGATGCTCAGACCCCCTCTCCAGGAGCAGGGTCTGCGCTGTGTATGCTGCGGACGTGGGACCCTCACCCCCGACCCTGCGCGCAGGCCTATATCCAGATCACATACGTGGAACCGTACTTTGATACCTACGAGCTCAAAGACCGGGTGACCTACTTTGACCGCAACTATGGGCTTCGCACGTTCCTGTTCTGCACACCCTTCACACCGGACGGGCGCGCACACGGGGAGCTTCCAGAGCAGCACAAGCGTAAGACGCTGCTCAGCACCGACCACGCCTTCCCCTACATCAAGACTCGCATCCGTGTGTGCCACCGTGAGGAGGTGGGTGGGGACCTTGCGCCCAGGGTGGGGAGGTGGGGGGACATCAGACCCTGGGAGGGGCGGGGAGGGAAGACACAGGGACCGATTCCCAAGGTGGCCCACGGATCTCAGACCCAGAGAAGGGTGGCACAGCGACCCTAGACCAGATTCCCAGGGAGGGGAGGGGAGGAGACATCAGAGCCAGGGGGACCTGGGAGGCAGGATGCAGGGACCTCAGACCCAGGGTAGCCCCAGGGATTCCAGACCCAGAATGAGGAGGCTCAGGGGGCCCAGATCTAGGAAGGCCCAGGGAGGAGAGGAGTGGCCCAGGTACCCCAGCACTGGGCTGAGAAGATATGGGGACTGTGAATTCCAATCTCTAAACTGAAACCTCTACCTCCAGACCCAGGGGTTCTAGACCCACAAAGGGGAGGCACAGGGACCCCAAATCTAAGAAGGCCCAGGAAGAGAAGTCCAGGGATCCCAGATCCGGGGAGGAGGGATGTGGATACGCTAGACCAAGAAATTGGCTCATGTACCCCAGAACCAGGCTGGGGACCCCAAACTCCAACTTCCAGGCTCTAACCTCTACCTCTAGACCCAAGGAAGTCTGGAGACCCCAGATGTCAAGCCCCTGGACTCCAGGGCAACGCATCCAGCAGACCCAAGGCTGGAACCCCCAGAATCAGACCCAGGAAGCCCCCCAGGTTCTGTTCATTGCCTGGGTTCCAGGACCCCCTCTTGCTCCTAGTGGGGTGTGAGCTGCCCCCAGCTGGCTTCCATCAGGACACCTTCAGTCCCAGCAAGAGCACGCCCCTCCCCTCACCCCACAGACAGTGCTGACACCGGTGGAAGTGGCCATTGAGGACATGCAGAAGAAGACACGGGAGCTGGCCTTTGCCACCGAGCAGGACCCACCAGATGCTAAGATGCTGCAGATGGTGCTTCAGGGCTCCGTGGGGCCCACCGTGAACCAGGCACGGCTGGCGGAAGGGGGATGCAGGCCCCACGGGGGATTCCAGGCACCACGCAGCCTGGCTCACCAGTCCCTCTCACCCCACAGGGTCCCCTGGAGGTGGCCCAGGTGTTTTTAGCAGAGATCCCAGAAGACCCCAAGCTCTTCCGTCATCACAACAAATTGCGGCTCTGCTTCAAGGACTTCTGCAAGAAGTAGGCACAAAACCCTCCAAGAGGGGCCTGGTGCCTGCCTGACCTCCGTATCATAGCTCCCTGCCTACCTGATCTCTGCACGGCTTCCCCATCTCCTTAAGTCCACTCTCCCTACCTGACTGCCTATTGCAGGTCTTTCTGCATGTCTGGCCCCCCCTTATGGATGCCCCCACCCCTAGTCCTGCTTCCGGTCCCGTGTGCCAGTCTCTGAGCATCTCTCACCCTCTGACCCTCAGATGTGAGGATGCGCTGCGGAAAAATAAGGCCCTGATTGGGCAGGACCAGAAGGAGTACCACCGCGAGCTGGAGCGTAACTACTGCCGCCTGCGGGAGGCTCTGCAGCCCCTGCTCACCCAGCGCCTGCCCCAGCTGCTGGCACCTGCCCCACCTGGCCTCAGGTACCTGCCCCGCTGCCCCCATCCTAGAGACTGGAGAGGGGATACAGAGGCAGGCCGGGACAGATACAGGATGGGGGCTGTTGTACACGTACACAGCAACACGTTCGATGGTAGCTTGGACTTTGTTTTGTTTCTGGATTTTTTTTTTTTTTT
>NW_016107549.1:3129962-3131258 GCF_001604975.1 Cebus imitator
TGTGTTGCTCTGTCACCCAGGCTGGAGTGCAGTGGCGTGATCCTGGCTCACTGCAACCTCCGCCTCCCAGGTTCCAGTGATTCCCCTGACTCAGCCTCCTGAGTAGCTGGGATTACAAGCGTCCACCACCACACCCAGCTAATTTGTTGTTGTTGTTGTTGTTTTTGTTTTTAAAGAAGGAGTTTCAGCATGTTGGTTAGGCTGGTCTTGAACTCCCAACCTCAGGTGATCTGCCCGCCTTGGCCTCCAAAGTGCTTGGATTACAGGCGTGAGAGCCACCACACCCGGCCATTAGTTGTATTTTTAGTAAAGATGGGGTTTCACCATGTTGGCCAGGCTGGTCTCGAACTCCTGACCTCAGGTGATCCACCTGCCTTGGCCTCCCAAAGTGCTGGGAATACAGTATGAGCTGCCACCACACCCAGCTTCGGTAGCTTCAGCTTTGTGTCAGCATCTGAGTATGTCATCCAGGTGTACAAAGGCAGGGCAGGTTCTGAGCAGTCATTTCCCTGCTATATGAATTCATCTTTCTGAGCCTCAGTTTCTACATCTGTAAAATGGGATGATTCATACCTTCCATGGTGGACTGCAAGAGAGAATCTGAGAATCCCATAGCCAGATCAGGGGCAGGAGAGACGCCAGAAAGATCCTCCGAGGAGGACGAGGAGAACAAAAGATACAGGCTGGGGCGGTCTATGGAGTTGGGGGCCCCATGGCCATGCTGACACACCTTCATTCCTTTCCCAGGAACTCCTTGAACAGAGCAAGTTTCCGAAAGGCAGACCTCTGAGCCCGCAGGGACCAAAGCTGCACCTACAGGAATGGGCACCCAGGCCTCAGCTGTCTGTGCTGGGAGGAGAGTCTCCTCTGGTGCCCACTGGGCTGTGGGGTGACCACATTGTACTTGGGGCTGGGCCCTCTGTCCCTGTGTCCCCATTTGTGTGCACACTGATGCTTCCTCCTCCCTTTTTTAATTTAAAATGGTTTTTATAAGCAACCTGTGCAGTGCGGTGCAGTAACTAGGGGCTGGGTCACATGCTCATCACATGCTCACAGTCCACACTGCCCCATGTCCACACATCCTGCATCATCGATGGAGACACCAAGAACCTACTGGGTGCCAGGGACATCATAACAACAGACACAAATGTCACACGCTTAAGGGGAATAATAATGCCTGGTTTTTTGGTTTTTTTAAGAGACTAGTGAACTACTTTTCAGCATGACTAAATACCATGTTACTTTCTCAACAGAAGTTTATGAGAGATTCAGTTTCTCAACATCCTCAAAAGCATT
>NW_016107549.1:3131773-3149789 GCF_001604975.1 Cebus imitator
AGACAGAGTCTTGCTCTGTTGCACAGGCTAGAGTGCAGTGGCATAATCATGGCTCACTGCAGACTCTTCCTCCCAGGCTCAAGCAATCCTCCTGCCTCTGCCTCCAGAGTAGCTGGGACTATAAGTGCACACCACCATGTCCAGCTGATTTTTTTTTTTTAGACTGAGTTTTGCTGTCACCCAGGCTGGAGTGCAGTGGTGTGATCCTGGCTCACGGCAACCTGTGTCTCCCGGGTTCAAGCAATTCTCGTGCCTCCGGCTCCCAAGTAGCTGAGATTACAGATGTGCACCACCATGTCTCCCTAATTTTTGTATTTTTAGTAGAGGCAGGATTTTATGTTGGCCAGACTGGTCTTGAACCACGGACCTCAGGTGATCCACCTGCCTCAGCCTCCCAAAGTGCTGAGATTACAGGCATGAGCCACTGCACCGGGCCTAATTTTTTTTCACTTAAAATTTTTTTTGTAGAGACAGGGTCTTGCTATGTTGCCCAGGCTGGTCTCAAACTCCTGAGCTCAGAGGGTCCTCCTGCCTCAGTCTCCTTAAGCACAGAGATTACAGGTGTGAGCCACCTCGTCGGCCTAATATTTATTAAATCCTTACTGAGTGGCTGGCTGTGTACTAAAGGGCTCCCGGAAAGAGCTCTGCAAAAGTAGGCCCCTCACTTAGGAGCCTTTTTAACCCGAGGGATCTCCTTCCTAATGGTGAGGCCCCTTCCTAATGGTTAGTGAATTTTCTCAACACTCCTATCAGGTAGCTAACATGATTATCTCGATTTTACAGATGGGTAAACTGAGGCATAGAGCAGCAGTTTGGTGGGTCTGGGATGAGAGTCCAGGTCTGGCCGGCTCTGGCGCCCGGGCTTGCGCAGCCTCCCCTCTCGCGCGGCGGTCACGCCACTGTGTGCCAAGGCTGCGCTGGGCCGCTTCCAGCCCTGGGCCGCCTGGGGGAGGGGTGACCTCCCGCCGCCGCGCCCGCCCCGCGCGCCCTCCCCTAGCTGGGCCCCTGCCAGCCCCACCCCCTCCGGCCGCCGAGCCGTTCCGCCCCCCGCAGCAGCCCAGGGACAGCGGGCGGTGGGGGGAGGCTGGCGGCAGGGGAACCCTAGCTCGGGGACTTAGGGAGGAAGGAAGGACAAAGCCGGACACCCCGGCGCGCACACACACCTGCTGTCCAGGTGAGATCCAGTCTCCAACCAGCGCCTTTGCACCCCCACCCCCCACTGCAGCCGGGGCGCCCGGGCGGCTGGAAGGGGCGGGGCCGGCTGGAGGGGCGGGGCCAGTAGGAGGGGCGGGGCGGGGCGGGGCGGGGCGGAGCCACCCCTGAGGGCCGGGCGCCCAGGCGGCGGCGCGCGAGGACGCACGGGCGGCGGGACGCAGGGACGGCGGCGGCCGGAGCGCGCCAGGCGAGTGGCACCCGGGGCTGGGTCGGGGTTCAAGTCCGGGTCGGGGATCGAGTGTGCACCCCCTCCACCTACTGTCCTACCCCCCACCTCTGACCCTGAAACACGACCTCGCTGATCTCAACGAGCCGCTGCCTCCAACTCCACCTTCTGTGTACAAACTTTCCGGACTTGGAGTGGCTCTGTCCCCGCGTCCCTGCCCCTCCCCATCTTTGACCCCTTTCCCCCATCGATTCTTGGTGCCCTGCCCGTTTCCCCAGTCGTGGCTCCCTCTCCTCGCTCTCCGCTGACTCTGTCCCCCTTTCTGCCTCTGTCCCCTCCCCGCACTGTCCCCCCTCGCTCTCCTCCACGGTCGTGCCCCAGGCGGCGAGAAGACCGCCGGGCGTCCGGCCGGGCTGGGCCTGCGCTTGGCGGCTGGGCCGGCGTGGGGAGCTGCAGCTGTTTGCCATTAGCCGGGGATCCCACAGGCCCCACCCCCTCCCTGCACGGGGCGGGGTCCTTCTCACTCCCTCAAGTTTGGGGCGAGAAGAGGGCCGGGAAGACCCCTGAGATGTGCAGGCTGGTCTGGGGTGGTGGGTTGGGGAGACCCGCGCCCCTTCCCTGAGCTCCCTACCTGTCCCCCCTGGTAGGCTCCAGTCTTTCCATCTCTGTTTTTTCCCCGTCTCCTGCTCCCCAGGGGTCCCATAGCGAGAGAAGGGTCTCAGTCACAGACATCCATCTTCCCCATCACACCCTCTCATCTCCTTTCTCTTCTTACCCGCGACTCGCTGGTCCTCATCGAGGGCGGTCAGATGACTGAGGACCCTCAGACCTCAGTCTCCATATCTGGGAAATGGGTAGAGATATTTGG
Source organism: Cebus imitator (assembly GCF_001604975.1). Lineage (NCBI taxonomy): Eukaryota > Metazoa > Chordata > Mammalia > Primates > Cebidae > Cebus > Cebus imitator. The sequence goes on from NW_016107549.1 coordinate 3,134,023, forward strand.
TGTGGAGTCTGGGGGTGGTGGCTTGGTGGGCAGTGGGGGGACCCACCAGGCTTAGGTTCACCTTCAGGCCCAGCCACTTCCCCATGGCCCCAGTGACCCGAGGCAAGTCACTGTACCTTTCTGTGCCCTCTGCATCGCCTTGTCTGTGAAACGGGATAACTGCCCATCTCACGGAATTGCCATGACAAAAGAGTTGATGTAAGGCCGGGCACGGTGGCTCACGCCTGTAATCCCAGCACTTTGGGAGGCCAGGGCATGTGGATCATGGTGACAAGAGATCCAGACTATCCTGGCCAACATGGTGAAACCCCGCCTCTATTAAAAATACAAAAATTAACTGGGCGTAGTGGGGCATGCCGGTAGTCCCAGTTATTTGGGAGGCTGAGGCTGGAGAATCCAGGAGGCGGAGGTTGCAGTGAGCTGAGATCCCGCCACTGCATTCCAGCCTGGGACAGAGGGAGACTCCACCTCAAAAAAAAAAAAAAAAGAGTTGATGTTATTATTACTGTTACTAATACTATTTGCCCAGGAGCACCCTCACTTCCCCCAGCTATTCTAATCCCGCTCTCTCCCTGCTTCTCCATCCCTTTTTGGTGGCCAGAAAATATTTTCGATCAACTTCCTGTTGCTCTGGGGTGAGCCTCCAGGCAAATGGAAAAACTAATTTCCTGCAATTGGTGACCTGTGTTCCAGGTGCTGAAAGACAGAGAAGCGAAGACAGAGGTGAGGAAAGACAGGGAGAGAGACACCGGGGGCGGGGGGCGGAGAGAGAGAGAGAGAGAGAGAGAGAGAGGTGGAAGGACAGAGACGTGGAGACAAACAGAGAGACTTCGAAAGAGAAAAGGCAAGAAGACGGGACAGGAGAACAAGGACCAGCTCAGCTGCTCCTGGAGCCCCAGCCCTGCCTTCATGCCCAGCAGGTGCCCTACCTGGCCCATCCTCCCAAGGTACCTGCTGCCCTGGCACCCAGAAAGGATCCACTCTGGTGGTGGGATGGGCTGGGACCTCTGCAGCATGATGGCTGGAGGTCAGATAACAGAAAGGACCAGCCAAGTTCAGGCTGGTTATATTGGGGACAAAAGAGCCCTGGCCAGCCTCCAGGGCTGAGGGGGGTTTAGTGAGAGGCTCTGATTGTCCCTCCCTTTTGCAGCCTACAGGCATCCCCTCTTACTTCCTCCCCTCCACCCCCATGACTTCCCGGGGCCACTGCCAGGCCCTCTATCCCTACTGCGCCCCAAGCCCAGACGCATCCTAGGCGGGCAGGAAGTTCTGTGTAGCCCGGCAGTGAAACTGTTTATTTTTAGAGAAAATTGTTTCCATAAAGGGGAAAGGCTTCACTCCTAGCTGCCTCCCCAACTTTCCCTCCCCTGCCCCCGCTGCCCCAGTCCAGGCCTGATCGAGCTCTCAGCTTTGGGATCACTGGGTATCCCCTGTGCCATGCTTGGCCTCTCATTGTCCCCCTGTGTCTCTGTCTCCTCAGATCCTTGCCAAAAGAGGAGGTTCCCCTCTTCCCCCACCCATTAGCGCCTCAACCCCCATCTTTCCCTGTGGCCAGCTCTGGGCCTGGGCTAAGGGGAGGGGGTGCAGGAAGGGTGGGGCCTATTAGGCTTGGGGCCCCCCAGCCCGAGGGCCATGTGGAGGCTAGGCTGTGGGAACAGCTGGAGCCTGTCCAGAGGCTGGACAGATGTGCAGGCAGGCAGTGAAGTTTGATTTCTTTGTTCCAGACCTGCAGTGGGGGGAGGGGGCGGGGAGCCCACCCCTCCTTCCGCAGCCAGGCTGGGTTTGCGCCTATGAGTGGGTCCCAGACCTGGGTGGAGGGCCAGGTGGGCCAGCTGTGGAGGGGGCTGGCCTCATTTCCTCCCCTCCCCCTACAGACTCCTAACTCCCGTTGCCATGGTTCCCTTTCCCCAGGTAAGCCTCAGCCAGTGCTGCAGGCAGTCTGACTCGCAGTCCCTCAAGTGACTTCTAGGAGCATCTGCAGACAAGAGGATGGCCCAGGTCCTGCACGTGCCTGCCCCCTTCCCAGGTCAGGGGACTCAGGGAAGAGGGCCCTGCCCTGGGGAGCTTCAGTCCTGGAAGCCCGAGGGACAGGGGACCCTGCCTTGGGGGCCTTGAGGGTGGGACCCACAGCCCAGCAATTAGAGGTCTAAGGGAGGAGTCAGAGTCCTGCTCTGGGAGGGTCTGAGGGGGGTGGCAGAGTCTTACCAGAAAAAGGGGGTTGTCTAAGCGGGGAGATAGGGCCCTGTCCTGGAGGCCTTTGGGAGAGGACATGGCCTAGCGCCCGGAGTCTGATGGGGAGGGACAGCCCTGCCCAGGGAGGTCTGAGAGCAGACACAGTCGAGCACCAGGTGGGCTCCCATCTCTTGGACAAGTGAACCCACCTCTCCCCGGGTATCAGTCTTCGCCCTAAGAATGGGGACAGCAGGATTCAATGGTTCTGGTGTTTCTCCCACCCCAGGGACCTCTGGCCCAGCCTCCCCACCGGCCTTCCCTCCCAAGGAGCCCGACCCACCCTACTCCGTGGAGACCCCCTATGGCTACCGCCTGGACCTAGACTTCCTCAAGTACGTGGACGACATCGAGAAGGGCCACACGCTGCGTCGTGTGGCAGTGCAGCGCCGCCCCCGCCTGGGCTCTCTGCCCCGCGGCCCCGGCTCCTGGTGGACGTCCACCGAGTCGCTGTGCTCCAACGCCAGTGGGGACAGCCGGCACTCAGCCTACTCCTACTGCGGCCGTGGCTTCTACCCTCAGTATGGTGCTCTGGAGACCCGCGGTGGCTTCAATCCGAGGGTGGAGCGCACACTGCTGGACGCCCGTCGCCGTCTTGAGGACCAGGCGGCCACACCCGCTGGCCTGGGCTCCCTGACCCCTAGTGCGGCTGGCTCGACGGGCTCCCTGGTGGGCGTGGGGTTGCCACCCCCAACACCACGGAGTTCGGGACTGTCCACGCCAGTGCCTCCCAGCGCTGGTCACCTGGCCCACGTGCGGGAGCAGATGGCGGGCGCCCTGCGGAAGCTTCGACAGTTGGAGGAGCAGGTGAAGCTGATTCCCGTGCTCCAGGTGAAGCTGTCGGTGCTCCAGGAGGAAAAGCGGCAGCTCACAGTGCAGCTCAAGAGCCAGAAGTTCCTGGGCCACCCCGCGGGGGGCTGGGGCCGCAGCGAGCTATGCCTGGACCTCCCCGATCCCCCAGAGGACCCAGTGGCACCTGAGACCCGGAGTGTGGGCACCTGGGTCCGAGAACGGGACTTGGGTGTGCCTGATGGGGAGGCCACCCTTGCCGCCAAGGTTGCTGTGCTGGAGACCCAGCTCAAGAAGGCGCAGCAGGAGCTGCAGGCAGCTCAGGCCCGGCAGGCCCACCCCCAGCCCCAGGCCTGGCCACCCCCGGACAGCCCGGTCCGTGTGGACACTGTCCGGGTGGTGGAAGGGCTGCGGGAGGTAGAGGTGGTGGCCAGCACAGCCGCTGGCGCCCCTGCACAGCGGGCCCAGAGTCTGGAGCCTTACGGGGCAGGGCTGAGGGCCCTGGCAATGCCTGGCGGGCCTGAGAGCCCCCCTGTATTCTGCAGCCAGGAGGTGGTGGAGACGATGTGCCCAGCGCCCACTGTGGCCACCAGCAACGTCCACGTTGTGAAGAAGATTAGCATCACAGAGCGCAGCTGTGACGGAACGGCAGGTAAGCAGCTGCAGGCAGGGGAGAACGGCTAGGGGAAACAGTGAGGGGCTCTTTCTTCCCATGGCTCAGCCTGGACCCTCAGAATGCCAGGGTCCAGGTGGGGCATGGTGATGCACACCTGTAATCCCAGCAATTTGGGAGGCCGAGGTGGGGGCGGATCACTTGAGCCCAGGAGTTCAAGACCAGCCTGGCCAACATGGTGAAACCCATCTCCACTAAAAATGCGAAACAGCCAGGTGTGGTAGTACATGCCTGTAATCTCAGCTACTCAGGAGGCTGAGGCAGGAGACTAGCTTGAGCCTGGGAGGCGGAGGTTGCAGTGAGCCGAGATTATACCACTGCACCCCAGCCTGGGCAACAGGAGACTCTGTCTCAAAAAAAAAAAAGAATGCCAAGGTCCAGCCGCAGCCCTGGCCTTCCACCAGACACATCACTGCAACTCTTAGGGTCTCTGTCTTGTCATCAACAAAACGGGGAGAATCGTGAGTCACTGTTAGGGCTGTAGCAACCACACAGAGAAATTAGGTGACTGCCACTTTGTCAGTATCCAGAAAGCTGGAGGTGTCTGGGGGGAAAGTTCCGCAAGGCTGTTGGTTTGCAAGGCAGGAATCAATCTCAGACCAGTTTAAGCAGTGAAAAGGAAATGTGTTGTTATGTACCTTATGACAGCTTTAGGCATGGCTGGATCCAGGTGCACAAGCATCTTGTTGTTCTGTTGTCGTTGTTGTTGTTAAGAGATAGAGTCTTGGTGGGGTGTGGTGGCTCACACCTGTAATCCCACCACTTTGGGAGGCCGAGGTGGGCGGATGACGAGGTCAAGAGATTGAGACCATCCTGGCCAACATGGCAAAACCCCGTCTCTACTAAAAATACAAAAATTAGCCAGGTGTGTTGGTATGTGCCTGTGGTCCCAGCTACTCGGGAGGCTGAGGCAGAAGAATCACCTGAACTCAAGAGGCGGAGGTTACATTGAGCCGAGAGTGCACCATCCAGCCTGGCGACAGAGCAAGACTCTGTCTCAAAAAACAAAAAAAAGAGGGAGAGAGTCTTGCTCTGTTTCCCAGGCTGGAGTGCCGTGGTGCGATCATGGTTCACTGCAGCCTGGACCTCCTGGGTTCAAGCAACCCTCCCACCTGAGCCTCCTGAGTAGCTGAGACTACAGGCACACACCACTGTGCCCACTAATTTTTTTTTTACTTTTTGTAGAGACAGAGTCTTGTTATGTTGCACAGACTGGTCTCAAACTGCTGGACTCAAGTGATCCTCCTGTCTTGGCCTCCCAGAGTGCTGGGATTATAAGCGTGAGCCACCACCGTGGCCTTAGTGCTCAGATATCATCAGGAATCTAACTTGGTGTCTTTCTCTTCTTGTTTACCATGGGGGGCTTCCCTTTCAGGCAGGCAAAGGAAGGTGACCTCACTGCTCCAGGCATCTCCATGTCCAATTTAGTGGAGTGGGAGTTCCTTAGTCCAAAGAGGACCAGTAGAAATCCCAGGGGTGGCCTTCATTGGCTGGCCTGGGTCATATGCCCATTGCTGAGCCAATCACGGTGTCCCCGGCTGCCCAGCTATGGATGCTGTGGGTAGGAGAGCCCCACCCAAGCCCTGTGGCCTTTGAGGGAGCAAGGGGGTGCTTCCCAGAGGAAGTACTGAGTCCTCATGCCAGGAAAGGGGGTGCCGGCAGTGCACAATGTCAGCTGCCGGGTTGCCCTGAGGTCCCTGGGAGAAGCCACCCAAATGATTCATAATGATGACAGCTGGGCCGGGTGCAGTTGCTCACGCCTGTAATCTCAGAACTTTGGGAGGCTGGCGCAGGTGGATCACTTGAGGTCAGGATCACTCAGGAGTTCAAGACCAGCCTGGCCAACACAGTGAAACCCTGTCTCTACTAAAAATACAAAAATTATCTGGGTGTGGTGCTGCGCACCTGTAATTCCAGTTACTCCGGAGGCTGACGCAGGAGAATCACTTGCGTCTGGCAGGTAGGGATTGCAGTGAGCTGAGATGGCAACACTGTACTCCAGCCTGGGCGACAGAGTGACTGTGTCTCAAAATGATAATAGTGACAGCTAGCTGGGCATGGTGGCTCACGCCTGTAATTCCAGTACTTTGAGCAGCAGAGGCAGACCACTTGAGGCCAGGAGTTCAAGACCAGCCTGGCCAACATGGTGAAACCCTGTCTCTACTAAAAATACAAAAATTAGGTGGACATGGAGACACACACCTGGATTCCTAGCTTCTTGGGAGACTGAGGCAGGAGAATCACTTCAACCCGGGAGCCGGAGGTTACAGTGAACTGAGATCACACCATTGCACTCCAGCCTGGGTGACACAGTGAAACTCTGTCTCAAAATAATAATGATAATAAAATAATGACAGCTGTTCTTGAAACATGGTCGGGGGGATCTGCCAGGTGCACTCAGATTCATGCTGTGTGATATGGGGTGAGCAGCAGCACCTCTCTAGGCCTAAACATTCCTCTAGGGAGGTGGAGAATTGATGAATTAATGCACACAGTTAAGTGCTGGGTGCTGCTTCTGCTGATAATGTTCTGTCAACCCCGTTGGTTAGTTAGTTGATTGATTGGTTGATTTAGAGACAGTCTTGCTCTGTTGCCAGGCTGGAGTGCAGTGGCACAATCTTGGCTCACTGCAACCTCTACCTCCCAGGTTCAAGCAATTATTCTTCCTCAGCCTCCACAGGTGCTTGCCACCATGCCCCGATAATTTTGTATTTTCAGTAGAGACCAGGTTTCACCATGTTGGCCAGGATGGTCTCGATCTCTGGTTAACCCTGTTTATGCCTGGGGAAACCGAAGCTTAAGGAGAGGATTCATTTGTCCTGTGTCACAGCCAGGAAGTGGCTGAACTGAGCCAGGATCTAAACCCAGGACATCAAGCCTGTAATCATAGCACTTTGGGAGGCTAAGGTGGGTGGATCACCTGAGATCAGAAGATCGAGGCCAGCATGGCCAACGTGGTGAAACCCTGTCGCTACTAAAAATATAAAAATTCCCTGGGTGTGGTGGCACATGCCTGTAATCCCAGCTACTTGGGAGGCTGAGGCAGGAGAATCGCTTGAATCCAGGAGGCGGAGGTTGTAATAAGCCAAGATTGCGCCACTGCACTCCAGCCTGGGTGACAGCGTGAGATGCCATCTCAAAAAAAAATAATAATAATAATAATGATTATAAATAAATAAACCCAGGACAGCTTGAACCTGCAGCAGGTCTCGAAGGTAGGGCCCAAGTTCTCATCCCAGCCTCCATTCCAGGTGGCCGGAGCCCCTACCGGCAGACTAGAGGGCAGGGACCCAGCTGTGTTTTCTCACTGGCCCATGTTGTTCCTGGCCAGCTCTGGACACCACCCGCCTGTTCTATGTCTATCCCAAACACCCGGCCCTGCGGTTCTGGCCCCCTCCCAGAGGCCCCGCCTGGCCCAGCCTCTAAATCTCTGAAAGGCAACCACCATTACAGACGTGCCTCCCAGAGCAGCCAGAGGCCTTCTGCCTGCAGGACAAAAGGACAGAGAGACATAGCGATGTGCACCTTCTTTGCATTCGAGCTGCTGTCCTGAAAGTTCTTCCTGGAGTCTCATTTTATTCCCTCTTGCTGCAGCCAGCCCCAATTTCTGCCTTGCTTGGGCCAAGCTGGAATGTCTTAATTCATTTCTATATCCTCCTTGTTTGTGGTTATTTTTTTTTGAAACTGAGTCTCACTCTGTCGTCCAGGCTGGAGTGCAGTGACACAATCTTGGCTTACTGCAACCTCCACCCCCTGGGTTCAATTCAAGCAATTCTCCTGCCTCAGCCTCCCAAGTAGCTGGGACTACAGGCATGCACCACCATGCCCAGCTAATTTTTGTATGTTTAGTAGAGACAAGGTTTCACCATGTTGTTGGCCAGACTGGTCTCGAACTCCTGACCTCAGATGATCTGCCAGCCTTGGCCTCCAAAAGTGCTGGGATTATAGGTTTAAGCCACCGCACCCAGCCCTTAATTCATTTCTGTGTCTTCTCATTCAGTGTTTACCGAGTGCCTACTATGTTCCAGATTCTTCTGTGCACTGAGGACAAACCAGTGTACAACACAGACACAAAAACCACTGCAGTATCAGCCAACATGGTGACACATTCCTGTGGTCCCAGCTACTTGGGAGGCTGAAGGTGGGAGGATGGCTTGAGCCCAGCCATTCAAGACTACAGTGAGCCACGATGGCACCATTGCACTGCAGCCTGGGTGACAGTGAGACCCTGTCTCAAAAAAAAGCCACTGCAATGAATAAATAAGAGATTGCAACAGATGAAGGATGAATTATCGTTGCAGAGAATGTGTGGGAAGCAGATAGGTTGGGCATGGGGTTGATTCCAATTCTGTTTTCCCTACTCCTTAGCTCTGTATCTTTGAGCAAGCGATTTTTTTTTTGAGATGGAGTCTCGCTCTGTCACCCAGGCTAGAGTGCAGTGGTACAATTTCAGCTCACTGCAACCTTAACCTTCCTGGTTCAAGAGATTCTCCTGCCTCAGCCACCCAGATAGTTGGAATTATAGGTGCCTACCACCACATCTGGCTAATTTTTGTATTTTTAGTAGAGAGAGGGTTTCACCGTGTAGGCCAGGCTGCTCTCAAACGCCTGACCTCAAATGATCCACCCACCTCAGCCTTTGAGCAAGTGATTTAATCTCTCTGTGCCTCAGTTTCCTCATTTGCAAATTGGGAGTCCTGGTGGCACAGTATCACTGGAATAATGTGTTCATTTGTCCGGGCGCAGTGGCTTATGCCTGTGAGCTCTGGGAGGCCGAGGGAGGAGGATTGCTTGAGCCCAGGGAGTTGAGGCTACAGTGAGTCATGACCACGCCACTGCATTCCAGCCTGGGCAAGACCAAGCTTGTTGAGGGGGTGGAGGAAAAAGAATCAGTTCATGTCAAGTATTCATCATGGTACCAGGCACATGTCGATATTTGGTGCCTAAGGTCAGCTCTTGGCTCTATAGCCTGTCCAGGGAGCATCTTTGAACAAAGATGTGAAAAGAAAGAAGTCGGCTGGGTGAGGTGGCTCACGCCTGTAATCCCAGCAGTTTGGGAGGCCGAGATGGGCGGATCACCTGAGGTCAGGAGTTCAAGACCAGCTGGCCAACATGGCATAACCCCATCTGTACTAAAAAAAAAAAAAAAAATAGAAAATTAGCTGGGCGTGGTGGCGCATTCCTGTAATCCCAGCTACTAGGGAGGCTGAGGCTGAAGAATCGCCTGAACCCAAGAGGAGGAGGTTGTGGTGAGCTGAGATCCTGCCACTGCACTCCAGCCTGGGTAAGAAGAGCAAAACTCCATCTCAAAAAAAAGAAAAGAAAGAAGTTGGGAAAAACAATGTTCCAGGGAGGGGCACAGCAGGGACAAAGACCCTCAGATAAGCAGAGGCTCAGGTGTGTCAAGGAGGTTGAAGAAACTGGAATGTGATGAGATACACAAGGTACAGGGTAGTCTTATCACTGGGGGTGAGTCCTTCAGAGCTCCTGGGCTGTGAGGAGGAGCATTGTGGGAAATGAGATGACCCAGGGCAAGGAGTTGACAAGTGCTCAGAGGATCCACAAGTGCTCAGATGACCCACTTGTCACTTAGGCGGGTCAGCTTGGTGGGTAAATCAGGGAGGGCTCCTTGGAGGAGGAGGCACAGAAGGGCCCAACCTTTTTTTTTTTTTTGTAAAACAATATCTTCATAACAGCTGGGTACCATGGCTCATGCCTGTAATCCTTTGAGGGGCCAAGGCGAGTGAATCGCTTGAGCCCTAGAGTTTGAGACCAGCCTGGCCAACATGGCAAAATGCTGTCACTGCTAAAAATACAAGAATTAGCCGGGTGTGGTGGTGCATGCCTGTAATCTCAGTTGCTCAGGAGGCTGAGGCGGGAGGGTCACCTGAGCTCAACAAGGTTGAGGCTGTAGTAAGCCATGATTGTACCACTGCACTCCAGAGTGAGACTCTTTCTCAGAAAACAAAATATATAAAATATTTTCATAACATTCAGAGGCCCAACCTCTCTGCTATCTCCTGAGGCCACTGTTTTTTTGTTTTGTTTTTAGTAGGGTAGAAATCCATGCACTGTAGCCAAAGGGCAGGGGAGATGGGAAGCAGGCTTCCCCTCAGGCCGGTGAAGGTGGGTGAGGCAGGCAAAGGCCTAGAAATCCCACAAAATCTCGCCACTCCCACCCCCACGTGGCAAAGCCACCACAGGGATATCCGTGAACAAAGGGGAAACCTGGTGCTGGGGGTGTTCTCCCCACAGCATTGACATTCCTCTACTCTTGTTCAAAGTGTATTCCAATGAAAGCAGTTTATATTCTTTGTGAAAGGTTTGGAAAGTACAGAAAAATCTAGAAAAGGCTGGGCTCAGTGGCTCACACCTGTAATCCCAGCATTTTGGGAGGCTGAGGCAGGTGGATCTCCTGAGGTCAGGAGTTCAAGACTAGATTGACTAATATGGCGAAACCCCATCTCTACTAAAAATATCAAAATGAGCCAGGCATGGTGGTGTGTGCCTGCAGTCCCAGTACTAGGGAGGCCAAGACAGGAGAATTCCTTGAACTCGGAAGGCAGAGGCTGCAGTGAGCCAAGATCGCACCACTACACTCCAGCCTGGCTGACAGAGCTAGACTCCATCTCAAAAAACAAAGAAAAATCTAGAACAAACAAAACCCTTGTAAACCCACCACTGCCCAAGTGTAGCTGCCATCAAAGCTGCTGCTTTGCTTCTGATTTTTTTTTTTTTAAGAGATAGAGTCTTTGTTGTCCAGGCAGATCTTGAATTCCTGGTGTCATACAATCTTCCTGCCTCAGCTGCCCAAAGTACCAGATTTTTTTTTTTTTTTTTTTTTTTTTTTTTTTTTTTTTTTTTTTTTTTTTTTTTTTTTTTTTTTTTTTTTTTTTTTTTTTTTTTTTTTTTGCGCCCGGTTTTTGCCCTGTCACCCAGGCTGGAATGCAGCGGTGCAATCACAGCTCACTGCAGCCTCGACCCCCCCGGGCTCAGGTGATCCTCCCACCTCCCACCGCAGCCTCCCACGTAACCACAGGTGCACATGACCATGCCTGGCTAATTTTTGTATTTTTAGTAGAGACCATGTTTTGCCGTGTTGGCCAGGCTGGTCTCAAGCTCCTGGCCTCAAGTGATCCACTCACCTCAGCCTCCCAAAGTGCTGGGATTACAAATGTGAGCTACCACATCCAGCCTAAATTTAAAAAATAAATGTATTTTAGGCCGGGCATGGTGGCTCACGCCTGTAATCCCAGCACTTTGGGGTGCTGAGGTGGGCAGATCCCCCCACTTTATTATTCTTTTTACTAAGATGAGGTCTCACTGTGTTGCCCAGGCTGTTCTCAAGTGATCCTTCTACCTCAGCCTCCTGAGTAGCTGGGGTTACAGGCGTGTACCTCCGCACCCAACTTTTTCTGGTTTTATTGAAGTATACTTAATATGCAAAAAAAATGCACACATTTAATGTATACAGTTTTGAGTCTGGTGCCTCAGTTCCTTCATTTGGAGTTGCAAAGGCAGCCATAGACAATATGGAAATGAACGAGGATGGCCAAGTTCCAATAAAACTTTATTTGCAGACCCTGAAATTTCAATTTCACATACTTTTCATGAGTCCCAAATTAAATTATTCTTTCCCAACCATTAAAAAATGTAAAAGCGGCACCCACAGGCTAAAGCTCCCCACCCTGTGCTCTCCACTGTCAGTGCCACCCCCACCCCGTCTAATACCATTCCTTGCAATCCACCTTCCAGAAAGTCAGAAACTTATTTAGACATTGGAGTGTCCTTGAAAAATATGCCTTGTGCATGTTGAATTTCCTTAAATGGTATTGTGCTTCAGAGAAACAGAAATCTCTTTCTGTTTCTTATTTTTTCCCCTTCATAGACTATTTTTGAACATGCCACACTGATGTTTGTAAATCTAATTTGTCACTTTTTATTTTCTTCCCTTTTTTTTTTTTTTTTTTTTTTTTTTTTTTTTTTTTTTTTCTTTTTTTTTTTTTTTTTTTTTTTTTTTTTTTTGACCCCCCCCCCCCTCCCCCTCCTCCCCCCCCCCCCCTTTCTTCCCTTTTTTTTTTTTTTTTTTTTTTTTTTTTTTTTTTTTTTTTTTTTTTTTTTTTTTTTTTTTTTTTTTTTTTTTTTTTTTTTTTTTTTTTTCTTTTTTGAGACGGAGTGTTGCTCTGTAGCCCAGGCTGGAGTACAGTGGCACAATCTCAGCTCACTGCAACCTCCACCTCCCGGGTTCAATCAATTCTCCTGCCCCAGCCTCGTGAGTAGCTGGGATTAAAGGCACTTGCCACCGCCCCCAGCTACTTTTTGTATTTTTAGTAGAGACGGGGGTTCACCATATTGGCCACGCTGGTCAGGAACTCCTGACCTCATGATCTGCCTGCCTCAGCTTCCCAAAGTGCTGGGATTACAGGCGTGAGCCACAGCACCCGCTTACCGTCTTACCTAATCCCCTCATGGTGCGTACCTGGCTACTTTCAGTTTCTGGCCACCATGAACAATGCTGGAGTCATCCTCACACATCCCCTCCTGTGGGACTGCCTGTTCCTACAGGATGTGCAACTTCAAGTTCTGTCTCATCCTCTCCAAAAAAAGCTCTCCCTGTCTATACTGCTAACACCGTGCTCAGGTTCAAGGTGTCCATTTTCTCATATCCTCACCAACATATGGCTTTATCTGTCTTTCTAATTTTTCTTTCTTTTTTTTTTTTTTCTTATTTGAGACAGAGTCTCGTTCTGTTGCCCAGGCTGGAGCGCAGTGGCACCATCTTGGCTCACTGCAACCTCCACCTCCCAGGTTCAAGCGATTCCTCCTGCCTCAGCCTCTCTAGTTGCTAGGATTACAGGTGTCCACCACCACACCTGGCTATTTGTATTTTTAGTAGAGATGGGTGTCACCATGTTGGCGAGGCTGGTCTCGAACTCTTGACTTCGTGATCTCCCCTCCTCAGCCTCCCAAACGGCTGCAATTATAGGCATGAGCCACCAAGCCCGGCCCCATCTTTACAATTTTTTTTTAACCTGTGATAGCTGCTACGTAATGGTATCTCCTTACTGTTATGTTTGTTTTTTGAGACAGGGTCTCGTCGTGTCGCCCAGGCTGGAGTGCAGTGGCACAGTCATGGTTCACTGCAGCCTCAACCTCCTGGGCTCAGGTGATCCTCCCACCTGAGCCTCCTTAGTAGCTAAGACTAAAGGCCTGCATCACCACATTTGGGTAATTTTTTGTAGAGACGGGGTCTTGCTGTGTTGCCCAAGCTGGCCTCAAATTCCTGAGTTGAAGTGATCCACCTCAGCCTTCCTAAGCGCTGGGACTACAGACATGAGTCTCGGAACTCAGCCCTCCTTACTGTTTTCATTGGCATTTCTCTGATAGGCAGTAACATAGGGCTTCTGCGTGTGAGCCTAATGAGCTTCCACTGTAAGTCATTTACTTGTAGCCTTTTGTCCATTTTTTCTCTGAGCAGTTTTTAGAAGTTCCTGGTATCTTGCAGAATCAAGATGGGCAAACTATGGCCTATGGGCCAAATACAGCCTGACACCTGTTTTTCTACCACCCACAGCTAACCATGATTTTTATATTTTTTTTAAATGGTTGAACGATTTTAAAAGTCTATTTTGGGCCAAGTGCAGTGGCTCACACCTGTAATGCCAGCACTTTGGGAGGCCCGGAGTTTGAGACCAGTCTGGGCAATATATTAAGACCCCATCTTGGCCGGGCGCGGTGGCTCAAGCCTGTAATCCCAGCACTTTGGGAGGCCGAGGCAGGTGGATCACGAGGTCAAGAGATCGAGACCATCCTGGTCAACATGGTGAAACCCCGTCTCTACTAAAAATACAAAAAATCAGCTGGGCATGGTGGTGCGTGCCTGTAATCCCAGCTACTCAGGAGGCTGAGGCAGGAGAATTGCCTGAACCCAGGAGGCGGAGGTTGCGGTGAGCCGAGATCGTGCCATTGCACTCCAGCCTGGGTGACAAGAGCAAGACTTCGTCCCAAAAAAAAAAAAAAAAGTTGCCTGAAGCACTGCCTGCTTCTCTGTTGGGGCAGAACGGGCTTTGGGTGCTGCTCTAAGTTTATTTATTGGTATTTTTTTCACATTGAAAAAAAAAATAGAGACAGTCTCACCCTCTCTCAAAATAAAATGTCTTGACATGAACAAGATTATGTGAAACTCAGACTTATCGGGTACAGCCACATGGAATCATTTACATACTGTCTGTGGCTGATTTTGCATTAGAACTGTGGCAGAGCTGAGCAGTTACAACCAAGTCCTTACGTTTGACGTAACCAAGAATGTTTGCTATCTAGCCCTTTCCAGAAAGTTTGTTGACCCTGTTCTAGAAGATTATCCCTTGCCTGTGCAAATCTTCGGCACCACCCTCCACACCCATGAGGATCTTAAAGGTCTTTATTTTTGTTTTTGTTTTTGTTTTTGAGATGGAGCCTTGCTCTGTAATCCAGGCTGAAGTGCAGTGGCATAATCTCAGCTCACTGCAACCTCCGCCTTCCTGGGTCCAGCGATTCTCCTGCCTCACCCTCCCAACTAGCTGGCATTACAGGTGCCCGCCACCACACCTGGCTAATTTTTGTATTTTCAGTAGAGACTGAGTTTCACCGTGTTGGCCATGCTGATCTCAAACTCATTACCTCATGTGATCCACCCACCTTGGCCTCCCAAAATACTGGGATTACAGGCGTGAGCCACCGCGCCCGGCCAGAAGTCTTCATTTTGGGTATAGTTAAGACCCTTGTGTTCTGCATTTATGGATTATGCTTGGAGGAATTTTTTAAAGAACCTTAACTAGGCATATTGACTCATACCTGTAATCTCAGCACTTTGGTGGGAAAATTGCTTGAGTCTAGGAGTTCAGGGTCAGACTACGCAACATAGTAAGATCCTCATCTCTACAAAATACAAAAGTTAGCCAGGCATGATGTTGTGTGCCTGTAATCCCAGCTACTTGGGAGGCTGAAGTGGGAGGATTGCTTGAGCCCAGGGGTTGGAAGCTGTAGTGAGCTGTGATCATGGTGCTGTACTCCAGCCTGGACAGCAGAGTGAGACCCTGTCACTGAATGAATGAATATGAATGAATGAAGGAATCTTTCCCCTTCCTGAGTCCCTGATACTCTGCTACATTATGCCCCGTTAGCTTTGTAGCTGTACTTTCATCTTAATCCTTCACAATTTTTTTTTTTTTTTGAGACGGATTCTCCCTCTTTTGCCAGGCTGGAATACTGTGGTACGATGTTGGCTCACTGCAAACTTCGACTCCCCCAGGTTCAAGCGATTCTCCTGCCTCAGCCTCCCGAGTAGCTGGGATTACAGATACATGCAACCATGCCCAGCTAATTTTTATATTTTTAGTCGAGATGGGGTTTCACCATGTTGGCCAGGATGGTCTTGATCTCCTGACCTTGTGATCTGCCCGCCTCGGCCTCCCAAAGTGCTGGGTTTACAGCTGGTGAGCCATCACGCCCGGCCCACAATTTCTTTCTTGTGTATAGTATGAGATAGAGATGCAGCTTGACTTTTCTCATGTAAAGTAAGCTGCTTCTCCCAAAACCACTCCACGAAATCCACCCTTTCCCACTGACTTGTGGAAACCCCCTCTGTCTTACCCTCAGTGCCCAAAGATTGGAGCCTGTGCTGGGCTGTCTTCTCTGTCCCATTGGTCCATTTGTTAATGCAAAAATGCCCTGCTGTTCTGATGGTTGTGGCTTTGAAATATGTTTTACTCTCTCACAGACCGACTACTCCCTTGCCCTTGTTTTGTAGAATTGTCTTAGCTCATCACTGGACTTTAGTTCTTTTGTGTAAATTTTGGTGTCAGCTGGCCCCATTCCCCAGTGGGATAACAATAATAAGTATGATCAATTTTATTACTTGTTGTTATTCTAGCATTCCATGTCTAACCTTGAACTCCTTAGACTGGAAGGGGCCATCCCATGTTTTGAAGTCACTTCCTGCGTTTCTGTTGGGGCAGAATGGGCTTTAGTTTTACTCTAGTTTCTTTGGTTTTATTTTTTTCACTTTTCTTTTTTTTTTTTTTTTTTTTTTTTTTTT
>NW_016107549.1:3150619-3152038 GCF_001604975.1 Cebus imitator
AAAAAAAAAAAAAAAAAAAAAACTGGTTTCACTCAGTCACCCAGGCTGGAGTACGGCAGTGTTACAGCTCAGTGTGACCTCAAACTCTCGAGCTTAAGTGATCCTCTCCTCTCAGCCATGTATAGTCCCAAGTAGCTGTAGGCACACTCCACTACACCTGGCTAATTTGTAAATTTTTTGTAGAGATGGAGCCTTGCTATGTTGCCTAGGCTGGTCTTGAACTCCTAGCCTCAAGTGATCCTCCTGCCTCAGCTTCTCAAATTTTTTCACTTTTTAAACTATTGTGGTAACATACATACAACATAAAATTTACCATCTGGCCAGGGGTGGTGGCTCACGCCTGTAATCCCAACACTTTGGGAGGCTAAGGCGGGTGGATCACTGGAGGTGAGGAGTTCGAGACCAGTCTGGCCAACATGGTAAAACCCCATCTCTACTAAAAATACAAAATTAGCCTGGTGTGGTGGCACACACCTGTAATCCCACCTACTCTGGAGGCTGAGGCAGGAGAATCGCTCAAACTCAGGAGGCTGAGGTTGCAGTGAGGCGAGATCGTGCCGTTGCATTCCAGCCTGGGCAGTAAAGCAAGACTCCATCTCCAAAAAAAAAACAACTTACCCTGTTAGCCATTTTTGAATATATCATTCAGTGACATTAAGTACACTTGCGTCATTTTGTTTTGTTTTGTTTTTCATATGTTTTTTAGGAACAGGACCTCCCTTTGTTGCCCAAGCTGGTCTCACACTCCTGGGCTCAAGTGGTCCTTCCACCTCAGCCTCCCAAAGTCCTGGGATTATAGGTGTGAGCCACCACATCCGGCCCATTCACACTATTGCGCAACTGTCACCACCATCCATCTTTAGAACTTAAAACTGAAACTCTGGCCCCATTAAACACTCACTTCCCATTCCCCTTCCCCAGTCCCTGGCACCCACTGTTCTATTTTCTGTCTGTTTAAATCTGACCACTCTAGGGCCCGGCGCAGTGGCTGACACCTGTAACCCCAGCACTTTAGGAGGCTGAGGCAGGCAGATCACCTGAGGTCAGGAGTTCAAGATCAGCCTGGCCAACGTGGTAAAACCCTGTCTCTACTAAAAATACAAAGTTTATTTTGTGTGGTGGGCACCTAAAATTCCAGCTATTCAGGAGGCTGAGGCAGAAGAGTCACTTGAACCCAGGAGGCAGAGGTTGCAGTGAGCCGAGATCACACCACTGCACTCCAGCCTGATCGATGGAGTGAGAGTCTGTAGCAAATAATAATGATAATAAATCTTGACAACTCTAGGGACCTCGTGTGAATGCAATCATGCAATGTTTTTCTTTCTTTTTGCATCTGGCTTCTTTCACTTAGCATAATGTTGCTCCACCTCATTTTATGGCTTCCCCAGGATTTCTTTTCTTTTTTTTTTTTTTTTTTTT
>NW_016107549.1:3152771-3160309 GCF_001604975.1 Cebus imitator
CATCTGATTTTTTTTTAAAGAGGCAGGGTCTTGCTCTGTTGCCAGGCTGAATTGCAGTGGCGTGATCTCTGCACACTGCAACCTCCGCCTCCCGGGTTCAAGTAATTCTCCTGCCTCAGCCTCCCGCGTAGCTGGGACTATAGATGTTCGCCACCCCGCCCAGCTAATTTTTATATTTTTAGTAGAAACAGGGTTTCGCCATGTTGGCCAGGCTGGTCTGGAACTACTGATCTCAGGTGATCCACCCGCCTTGGTATTCCAAATTGCTGCGATGACAGGCGTGAGCCACCGCGCCGGGCCAGAGCTTACGTTTAGAGCTCACTCAGGCTGAAGCCAGGAATATCCACAGGTTTGTCCCTGTCCCTGACTAGCTGCTGGGCAGGCACCAAACCGCGGTTGGAAGTAGATTCTGCCACCTGCTCAAGGGGTGACCTTGGCAGCTCTGTGCCTCAGTTTCCTCATTCATAATAATCCAACTTCCCTCTGAGGTCCAGGAAGACTGGATGTGATAACACGAAAATCAGCCCTGGACAGCACCTGGCCTGGGGTGTGTGACCCGCAGTGTGGTTGTTTGGCTTTTAGCAGACACCTCATTTCCTGTCCCTCCAGGCCTCCCACAAGTTCCTGTTGAATCATCCTCATCACCCCCAGGGTCTGAGGTAACCTCCCTGACAGAGCCTGAGAAGACCCCAGGCTGGGTGCCTACCCAGGACACCACCCACAGGGAGCCCACCAGGCAAGCAGGCTCCCGAGAGTCTGAGGAGGGCAGGGGCGCTGGTAAGTGGTGCGTGGCCGCCAGGAGGGATGGGGCACCCGAATGACTTCAACTCGGAGTCTGGCCTTGAAGGATTCTCACAACACCGCGTCTATCTTCCCCTCCAGGCGGGCCTCCGGCAGGCGTGCAATCTATCATGAAACAGAAAGAGGAGATTGCAGACCCCACGACCCACCAGAGGAGCCTCCAGTTCGTGGGGGTCAATGGCGGGTGAGAGGAGAAGTCCCTCCCCGACTCCACACGTCCCGCCCCTTCCTCCATTCATCCACACACAAGAGCCTCCTAATGTCCTCGTTCCGAGCCGCTGGCTTTGGTTCATTCATTTAATCAAACCACAATGGAGAGATGAGGAAAGTGAGGAATGAGGAGGCTGAGCGCGTTGCGGAGCTCACTCAGTGTCCCAGGAGTCAGCCCCGGGTGGCTGGGCTCAACTGCTCAGGGTGTAAGCACTGCACTGCGCTATCCCATGGAAGGTGCCCGACTCCACTTCCTGCCCTGATAGAGCTCCTGGTCCAGTGGGGAGCTGGGCGCTGATGGGTAGTTGGAGCCACTTATCAGGTTGTGGTTGGAGCCGTGAGGGGGACGACACTCAGGTGGTACGGGGGCCTCAAGAAAGACACAGGTGGCCCTAGGGGGGTTCCAGAAGGAGGAGATGCAGGTGCTGCAGGAGAAGTCAAAGCCAGCAAGGCAAAGAGCGGGCATGGGGAGGGCTCTCCTGGCAGAGGCACAGTGTGGGTAAAGGCTCAGAGGCAGGAAAGCAGAGTGACATGAGAACCAGGAGGTGCAGGGAGTGATGGTTGGTTTGGGGCCTTGAATGCCGAGCCTAGAAACTTGATTAGGTTTTGTCCAGAGGCAGCAAGAAACACGAGAGATCCCTGTTTGCGGTGGGATGAGAGTGTGAATCACCTGTGTTAAAAGGGCTAGAGGGACCGGGCATGATGGCTCACACCTGTAAACCCAGCACTTTGGGAGGCCGAGGCAGACGGATCACTTGAGCTCAGGAGTTTAAGACCAGCCTGGCCAACATCATGAAACCCCGTCTCTACTAAAAATACAAAATATAGCTGGGTGTGGTGGGCACAGTTCCAGCTACTTGGGAGGCTGAGGAAGGAAAATCGCTTAACCCAGGAGGCAGAGGCTGCAGTGAGCCGAGATTGCACCACTGCACTCCAGCCTGGGCAACAGCCTGGGCAACAGACTGAGACTCCATCTCAAAAAAAAAAGAAAGCAGGGGGTGGTGTGCTAGAAATGTAAAAGAGCAGCAAGTGAAAAGCAGTGCGCCTCACCCCAAGCATGCTCTCAACCACTGCCAATGTTCCCTGAGCACTTACTGTGTGCCCGTTGCTGTAGACCACATCCCCACAGCCCTGAAATGCCAATCCTGCCATTGAACAGAAGGGGAAGCTGACGCCCACAGAGGTCAGGTAGCCAGATCCTTGCCTTCCTTTCCCGCCATTTGTCATCCCATCTGCAGCGTCTCCCCCGCCCTGCTCGTTCCTCCCCAGGTATGAGTCGTCGTCCGAGGACTCCAGCACAACAGAGAACATCTCAGACAATGAGAGCACAGAGAACGAGGCCCCAGAGCCGGGGGAGAGGGTTCTGAGTGTGGCCGAAGCCCCCCAGCTCACGCCTGCAGGGACGGCAGCGGCCAAGACCAGTCGGCAGGAGTGCCCACTGTCTCGAGAATCTCAGCACATACCCACAGCAGAGGGGGCGTCAGGGTCAAACACGGAGGAGGAGATCAGGTCAGTTTTGTGGGTGGGAGGGATTCAAGCAGGGCCGGAGGTGGATGACCTCTACCTCAAACCCCACCATTCAAGCCCTTTGAAGGACCCTCCTATCAGTCATACTCACTTTAGTCTGAATTAACAAACAATCACTTGCTCCTTCTGGGCATCTGAAGTTCTGGAGGCTTTGCAAAAGGCCCTGGTGGAAGTATTTTGGACTGCCGGGGTTAGGATTTAGGGGGCCAGCCAAAGTTTATCCTGAAGTTACCCACCTACTTTGGGATGTTCCCTCTACCTGCCTGTTGTGTTTATGTCTCTTTTTTATTTCCCTGGTGAAAAACTTTGCCCTTGGGAAATATTTTCCATCTGCCAACGGGCATTTAGAATAAACTTTGTCTTGTGTGTCCATTCTCCCTTGGGGGTCTGTGTGTTCCCCACATCTGCCTTTTGGGGTGCAATGTAAATGTGTGTTCCAGGTGAAGGAGGGTCTGAGATGCCAACATTCAGGTGACCCTAGTGTGGGTGACATGGTGCAGAATGTCAGTCCCTTCCCAGGCACCAGAGTGGGATACGAGGATTTGGAGGGAGAACGCAGGGGGCTGGGGGTTACTTAGTTCCCCGCTTGTCTGTTCCTGCAGGATGGAGCTAAGCCCTGACCTCATCTCAGCCTGCTTGGCCCTGGAAAAGTACCTGGATAATGCCAACGCCCTCACAGAGCGAGAGCTGGTACGGTCTGGCCCTGGGCCCCCCCGGACCCCACTTCCACCACATCCGTGGCCTCTCCTCACCCTCAGTGACTTCCTGCTCCTGCGTAGTAGGGACTCTAAGACCCAAGCCCGAAGCTTGGGGGTGGGTGTTGCTCAAGTCATGGGCCTCGGAGAGAGGCCGGGGAGATAGGGCAAGGCTGGAGGATGACCTTTCACTGGCCAAGCCTGGCCTGGGGTTCCTGTTCTTACTGGGAGCTTCCGGGGAGGGATGTCCAGATTTCCCTTTTTGGGTGTCTACACTTGACTTGGGAGATTATAACCAGGGCCGGGTGCAGTCCCTGTCATCCCAGTGCTTTGGGAGGTCAAGGCAGGAGGATTGCTTGAGGCCTGGAGTTCAAGACCAGCCTGGGCAGCATAGTGAGACCCCATTTCTACAAACAAATTATTTTTGTTTTTTGAGGCGGTCTCACTCTGTCGCCCAGGCTGGAGTGCAGTGCCGCAATCTCAGCTCACTGCAACCTCTGCCTCCCAGGTTCAAGCAAGTCTCCCGCCTCAGCCTCCTAAGTAGCTGAGACTACTAGCACACCTGGCTAATTTTTTGTATTTTGAGTAGAGATGGGGTTTTACCATGTTG
The DNA here is from genome assembly GCF_001604975.1 of Cebus imitator. NCBI lineage: Eukaryota > Metazoa > Chordata > Mammalia > Primates > Cebidae > Cebus > Cebus imitator. Next base: position 3,156,615 of record NW_016107549.1, read on the forward strand.
TCCAGGCTGGTCTCCAACTCGTGACCTCAAGTAATCTGCCCACCGCAGCCTCCCAAAGTGCTGGGATTATAGGCGTGAACCATCGCACCCAACCTCTACAAATTTTTTAAAAAATTAGTTAGGTATAGTGGTGCTTGCCTGTAGTCCCAGCTACTTGGGAGGTGGAAATAGGAAGATGGCTTGAGCCTAGGAGGGTGAGGCTGCCATGAGCCCTGATCATGTCACTGCACTCCAGCCTGGGCAACAGAGCAGACCCCGCCATTAAAAAAAAAAAAAAAAAAAGGGGGCCAGGCACAGTGGCTTATGCCTGTAATCCCAGCACTTTGGGAGACCGAGGCTGGTGAATCACCTGAGGTCAAGAGTTCAAGATCAGCCTGGCCAAAACATGACAAAATTCTGTCTCTACTGAACATACAAAAATTAACTGGGCGTGGTGGCAGGTGCACGTAATCCCAGCTACTCAGTAAACTGAAGCAGGAGAATTGTTTGAACCCAAGGTGGAGGTTGCAGTGAGCTGAGATCATGCCACTATACTCCAGCCCTGGCAACAAGAGCAAAACTCTGTCTCAAAAAAAAAAAAAAAAAAAAAAAGCCGGGCACGGTGGCTCGTGCTTGTAATCCCAGCACTTTGGGAGGCTGAGGTGGGTAGATTACTAGGTCGGGAGATCAAGACCATCCTGGTCAACATGGTGAAACTCCATCTCTATTAAAAATATAAAAAATTAGCTGGGTATGGTGGTGGGAACCTGTAATCCCAGCTACTCGAGAGGCTGAGGCAGGACAATCGCGTGAAACCAGGAGGCAGAGGTTGTAACGAGCTGAGATTGCGCCACTGCATTCCAGCCTGGTGACGGAGTGAGACTCCATCTCAAAAAAGACAGAGAGAGAAATTATATCCAGGGTGGAGGTGCTCACACCTTCCTCGGGGGAACATGTTGGGGATTACAGAGTCCGCACCCCACTCTGAGGGTCTTATTGGGATAGGGATGTCTACACTGCCCTCTGGGAGTGTCTGCACTTCCCTTGAGAGCCTTTTCCAGGACAAGCGCACCACACTTTGCTCCAGGGGGCCCGTCGGGGTTGGGGGGTGTCCCAGTGAGCCTCCCCGCCCTCACACCCTTCCCCCCGACTCGCATGCAGAAAGTGGCCTACACCACGGTGCTGCAGGAGTGGCTGCGCCTGGCCTGCCGCAGCGACGCACACCCCGAGCTTGTGCGGCGGCACCTGGTCACGTTCCGGGCCATGTCTGGGCGGCTGCTGGACTACGTGGTCAACATCGCCGACAGCAACGGCAACACGGCGCTCCACTACTCCGTGTCTCACGCCAACTTCCCCGTGGTGCAGCAGCTGCTGGACAGCGGTGAGCCCTGCGGGGGGGACAAGGCTCCAAACCGGCTGCTGTCCGCCATCCCCAGCCTGATAGGGAAGACACCACCCTCCCTGTCTGATGGAGGAGGAAGATGACGGGGGAGGTGTGGCCTTCTCAGTATAGTAGAGGGAACACCTCTCTCCCAGTCTGACATGGGAGATGCCACCTTCCAATCAGATGTGGAGGGATACCTGTTTTCCAGTCTGATAGAGGAGACACCATCTTCCCAGTTCCATGAGGGGGTATATGATGGCCCTCCCAGTCTGATGGAGGAGATGCTGCCTTCCCAGTTTGATGGGGGAGATGTGACTTTCCCAGTTTGATATGGGAGATACCACCTTGCGAGTCTGATGGGGGGGACACCACCCTCCCAGGCTGATGGAGGAGACACACCTGCCTAGCCTAATGAAGGAGACATCATCTTCACCGTTCATTGTTGGGGGGAGGTGGCCCTCCCAGTCTGATAGAGGAGATGCTGTCTTCCCAGTCTAATGGTGGAGACACCGCCCTCCCAGTCTAATGAGTGAGACATCACCTTCCCAGCCTAACAAGGGAGACATGACTCTTCCTAGTCTGACAGCAGAAACTCCACCCTCCTGGTCTTACGGGAGAGATGCTGTCCTCCCAGTCTGATGGAGGAGACACTGCCTTACACTGCCTCCCCACTGGTGGGGGAGGTACAGGTCCTACCTTTAGCCAGTGTAATGGAAAAGGCAGAAGTAATCTTAGGGAAAAAACGTGGCCCTCCAGCATCCCCAGACACACCTGCAGGATGGAGGTGACGTCCCTGGAGCCCTGGTCTAAGAGAAGGATGCAGCCTCAAGTCTGGGGCTTGGAAGGAAGACGTGGTCCTCAGTTAGGCAGGAAGAAACTTGCCCTTCTACTGGGGAGACGGCCTCCCAGGCTGATGAAGGACGCAGGGCCCACAGTCTGATGGGGGAGACATGGGCCAGTCTGAGAGCAAATGGCTGTTCCAAATTAATGGGTGAGACCCAGTTTCTGTTCTCAGCCCTAAATACGGATGCCCAGCCTCAGGGTCCCCAGATCTGATGGAGGAGGGATCGTCTCCAACTTTAGGAGCCCCTGTTCTAGTAGGGTGACCCAGTGGAGATGGAGGCCTCTGGGCAGAGTAGGGTCCTCTGTCTGAGAAAAGCAAAGGATGGGGGCATGCTAAACTGATGGAGGAGACGTGATACCCACGTTCCTTGGGGTGGTTCACCAGCAGAGATGCCTGGTCTGAGGGTTCACACCACCCCTCTAGGTGTCTGCAAGGTGGATAAACAGAACCGTGCTGGCTACAGCCCAATTATGCTCACCGCCCTGGCCACCCTGAAGACCCAGGATGACATCGAGACTGTCCTTCAGCTCTTCCGGCTTGGCGACGTCAATGCCAAAGCCAGCCAGGTAGGGTCCCTCGGCAGCTGCAGACCCAGGCGGCTCTTCCTGCTTTATGGCATCCCAGCTGGGTGCCAGGCCCAAACCTGGGTGGTCTAGCTCTTCATGGCCAGGCTGCCTCTGACACAGGCCGTTCTTGTGGAAACTGGAAGGAGTGGAGGATATGGGGGTCCTTACCTTTCTTAATATGACCCTGTCCTACATCCTGCTGGACAGTTCATTGAGCAGCAACTGGGTTCCCCAGGCTGGACACTGGGGACTCAAATGGCGAATAAGCAGGCATGGTCTCCTGAAGCTCACTAACTAGCTAGTGCTTCGAGACATACGCATTTCAGGGAGCACCAGGACTCAAGCCAGTATGGACTCAAGGGCTACAGGGAGCCACCAGGGGAGTTTAAGCAGGGAAGTGGCGTGGGCTGATCCCTGGTTTGAGAGCTCCCTTCGGCTGTGTGTTGGAAAGCAGAAACATGACTGTGGAGGTGACTGGGGCCTATGGACAGGTGTCTGTGCAAAAGAGCAAGGAAGGCCAGGTGCGGTAGCTCACACCTGTAATTTCTGCACTTTGGGAGGACAAGGCAGGCTGATCACCTGAGGTCGGGAGTTCGAGACCAGCCTGACCAACAAGCAGAAATCTCATCTCTACTAAAAATACAAAATAAGCCAGGCGTGGTGGCACATGCCTGTAATCCCAGCTAATCTGGAGGCTGAGGCAGTAGAATCGCTTGAACCCGGGAGGTGGAGGTTGTGGTGAGCCAAGATCATGCCATGGCACTCCAGCCTGGGCAACAAAAGCAAAACTCCGTCTCAAACATAAAGAAAATTTAAAAAGCCAGGCATGGTGGCTCACGCTTGTAATCCCAGCACTTTGGGAGGCCAAGGCGGGTGGATCACGAGGTCAAGAGATCGAGACCATCCTGGTCAACATGGTGAA
>NW_016107549.1:3161994-3163368 GCF_001604975.1 Cebus imitator
TGGTCTCGATCTCTTGACCTCGTGATCCACCCGCCTCGGCCTCCCAAAGTGCTGGGATTACAGGCTTGAGCCACCGCGCCCGGCCTTCTATGGATTTATTACTCCCCCAGTGATGAGAAGGGTTGTTTGAGATTCAGAAGGAGACCAGCAAGTTGAGGGTACATTTCACCATCAGAGTATGTGGGAGCCACAGCAGGTTCTAGAGCAAGGGTGTCCTGCCCTGGGGCCTGCATGAGCCATAATCCTGTTCCTTGCCCTCCCCAGGCCGGACAGACGGCCCTGATGCTGGCAGTCAGCCACGGGCGGGTGGACGTGGTCAAAGCCCTGCTGACCTGCGAGGCAGATGTCAATGTGCAAGATGATGATGGCTCCACGGCCCTCATGTGCGCCTGTGAGCACGGCCACAAGGAGATCGCGGGGCTGCTGCTGGCCGTGCCCAGCTGTGACATCTCCCTCACGGATCGCGTGAGTCTCCAACCAGGTGCACCCCAGGGAGGGCGGCAGCAGCACAGTGTGGGGACGTCATTCACAGCACCGATACTTTGCAGGACGGGAGCACAGCTCTGATGGTGGCCTTGGACGCGGGGCAGAGTGAGATTGCATCCATGCTGTATTCCCGCATGAACATCAAGTGCTCGGTGAGTCTCAACCAGGCAGGGCGGGCGCGAGGCAGGCAGGGCTCTGCGAGGAGGCAGATTTGTTTTTGTTTTTGTTTTTGTTTTTGTTTTTGTTGTTTTTGTTTTGAGACAGGGTCTTTTTTTTTGAGACAGAGTTTTGCTCTTGTTGCCCAGGCTGGAGTGCAATGGCATGATCTCTGCTCACCGCAACGTTCGTGTCCCTGGTTCAAACAATTCTCCTGCCTCAGCCTCCCAAGTAGCTGGGATTACAGGCAGGCGCCACCACACCTGGCTAATTTTATACTTTTAGTAGAGGTGGGGTTTCTCCATCAGGCTGGTCTCAAACTCCCAACCTCAGGTGATCCGCCCACTTTAGCCTCCCAAAGTGCTGGGATTACAGGTGTGAGCCACTGTGCCCAGCGAGACAGGGTCTTACTCTGACATCCACAATTACAGTTCACTGCAGCCTCCACTTCCTGGGCTCAAGTGATCCTCCCCCATCAGCCTCCTGAGTAGCTGGGACTACAGGCGCATGCCACTATACCTGGCTGAGTTTTGTTTTGTTTTGTTTTGTTTTCAGACAGAGTCTTGCTCTATCACCTAGGCTGGAGTGCAGTGGTGCAGTCTCCACCCACTGCAACCTGTATCTCCCAGGTTCAAGCGATTCTCCTTCCTCAGCTTCAAGAATAGCTGGGATTGGGCCAGGCGCGGTGGCTCAAGCCTGTAATCCCAGCACTTTGGGAGGCCGAGGCGGGTG
>NW_016107549.1:3164573-3165804 GCF_001604975.1 Cebus imitator
AAAAAAAAAAAAAAAAAAAAAAGAATAGCTGGGATTATAGGTGCACACCACCACGCCCAGCTAATTTTTGTATTTTTCGTAAAGATAGGGTTTGACCAGGCTGATGTTAGCCAGGCTGGTCTTGAACCTCTGAGCTCAAGTGATCTGCCCACCTCTACTTCGCAAAGTGCTGGGATTACAGGCGTGAGCCACCGCGCCTGGCCATTTTTTTCTATCTTTTGTAGAGATGGGGGTCTCACTGTGTTGCCCAGGCTGGGCTTGAACTCCTGGGCTTAAGCCATGCTTCCTCCTCAGCCTCTGAAAGCGCTGGGATTACAGGGGTCGGCCACTGTCCCTGGCCAGAAGGGATGGAGGCTTATGAAGAGCTGATTGTGCCTGGGGTTCCTGCTGGGGCTTCACGGTCAGCTGCTTGCTGAACCCTCATGGTGCCCAGGGAGGAAATTAGTCACAGAGAAGCTGCACGGTCATGGGTGGCATAACAGCTTTTGCGCCTGGGTCTGTCTGGTTCCAAATGCATGTCTTAGTCACCATTCACTCATTTGAAAAATATTTATTGAGCACCCGCTGTGCGTTAGACCCAGTTCTAGGCAGTCCCCAGGGGTCACAGCACTGATCAAAACAGAAAACAGTATCCACCCATATGGAGGGGGCATTCTGGTAAGAGACACAATCAGGCCGGGCACGGTGGCTCATGCCTGTCATCCCAACATTTTGGGAGGCCGTACACCTGTAGTCCCAGCTGCTCTGGAGGCTAAGGCAGGAGAATCACTTGATCCCCCGAGGCGGAGGTTGCAGTAAGCAAGAGATCATGCCACTGCACTCCAGCCTGGGCAACACAGAGAGACTCTGTCTGAAAATAAAAACAAGGGACATGGGATGGTGAGTGATGGGGAAGCTGTTGGAGGTCCTCAGAGAAGAGATGACATTTGAGTCAGCACCTGGAGAAGTCAACGAGTTAATCACGTGGTCTTCAAGGCAGCAGGAGCAGGCAGTGCAAAGGCCGTGAGGCAGGAATGTGCCTGATGTGTTTAAGGAGTATTCAGGCCAGATGCAGTGGCTCATGCCTGTACTCCCAGCACTTTGGGAGGCCAACACAGGTGGATCACCTGAGGCCAGGAGTTCAAGACCAGCCTGGCCAACATGGTGAAACCCTATCTCTACTAAAAATATAAAAATTAGTTGGGTGTGGTGGTGGGCACCTGTAATCCCAGCTACTCAGGAGGCTGAGGCA
>NW_016107549.1:3166199-3169800 GCF_001604975.1 Cebus imitator
GGATCACCTGAGGTCAAGAGTTCGAGACCAGCCTAGCCAACATAGTAAAACCCCGTCTCTACTAAAAATATAAAAAATTAGCCAGGCATGTGACAGGCGCCTGTAATCCCAGCTACTCAGGAGATTGAGGCAGGAGAAAAGAAAAGAGAAAAAAAGCCAGAGTCCTCTCCAAAACCCACCAAGCCCTACACAACCACCCTCACCTTCCCCACTCCCGCTTCTCTCCCCCTCCACCCACACTGGCCTTACTGCCACTCCCTCTGCACTTACCCCAGGGCCTTTGCACGTGCTGTTTCAGCTGCCTGGAACTCCCTTCCCCACTGGCTGGCCCCTCGATGCCGTTCACAGCCAGCTGAGACATCCCCCTCCCTGACCAGCCACTGTCCACTCTCATTCCCTTCCATCCCTCACCCCCATGAAGCTCCTTGGCCCCAGTCATGAGTTTGCCTCTTCAAAACGGTGCCCCCAGATCGCCGCCTCCTTGGGGCCAGGGGCCATGCCTCCCTCCCACTCACCCACCACATCTACCAGGCCAGCCACCACATCGGCCCCTCGGGGGATTGGCAAGAATCCCAAACGAAAAGAATGCTGCTTCTCCTTTCAGTTTGCTCCGATGTCGGATGACGAGAGCCCTGCATCGTCCTCGGCAGAAGAGTAGCCGTGAGGGAGGCCACACGCGGACCCCCCATGGAGGGCCAACCGTCCCTTGTCCCCGTCTCCTCCTTGTTCCCGTTCATCCCTGACCCACCCCACTCCCACTCCCCAGGACCCATGGCTCAAAGGCAAGCACGTTTTCCCTCTGCTTCCCTGGGGGACCCCGACGGCCACAGGACTCCAGCTCCAAGTGGGTTTTCTTGGCTCCCCGGTTCAAAGCAGCCGCAGCGCAGACCGAAGCGAAATTCTTGTATACATTGGCGCCAGGGCCGATGCTGGGGTGTGGGTTTTATGAAGAACATTGAGAACAATCAGCTGGTAATTATGGATGCAGGAAGAGGGAACAGAAAAAAATATTGTATTTTTGAATCATTGTTGCGGGGGGGGGGGCGGGAGTCTTATGATTTGTTGCCAGATTTGAAAGTCACTGGAACTTGTCTTTTCATTTTAATGCTAAGTGTTATTTCGCACCAGTTGGGGCTCACCCTTCATCCCTCACGTTTAATTGTCTGGTGTAGACTAGTGTTATGTCCACTGCCTCCCAGACGGCTTTCTTAGGGGAATTTTCTCCTGGTTGCTTCACGAGACAGATTCTGTCCTTGTTACCTCTGTCTTTTTACCCTCATTCAAATGAAGGGACTCAGGACAGGCTCTGTGACTTACAGGGAACCAATTCACAATGAGAAATTACGGGCCAGGCATGGTGGCTCACGTCTGTAATCCCAGCACTCTGGGAAGCCAAGGCAGGAGCTTGAGCCCAGAAGTTCAAGACCAGCCTGAACAACACAGCAAGACCCATTTCTACAAGAAATTTACAAGTTAGCCGGGTGTGGTGGTGCGTGCCTGTAGTCCCAGCTACTTGGGAGGCTGAGCCCCGAGGTCAAGGCTGCAGTGAGCTATGATCACACCACTGCATTTCAGCCTGGGCCACATGGCGAGATCCTGTCTCAACAAAAAAAGAAAGGGAGAGCAAGAGAGAAATTACTCAGAAACCCGTCCCTTCCCCACATGGAAGCCTTGGCAAAGGTTAATTTTCCTAGAAAATCCTTCAGACCTGAAGATGCAGGAAGGGGATCTGGCTCTCAGGTTGGCTTCTGTATCCCCCCACCCTGCCAGGCCCCAGACCACGGTCACAGGGCCATCCTGTTCCTCCCTGGGGCTCTAGAATTTCTCTCCTCAAAGGAAAGAAAACAGGGCATGCGCTTGTTGGCAAAGCACAGGGCCAGCTCCCAAAAACCCCATGTGTGCACGATTAAAAGTTGGCCGTCCCCAGGCCTCCCGGCGCAAACTTAAAGAGACAGGGCTTTGCTGAAAACCAAACATGGGCCAGCTGGGTTTTTTAACAACCCAGAGACTTTCCGGAGCTGCCTGGACTAGAGCCTGCGGGAAACGGGGCTTGCCAGAGACACTCACAGTTTCCTTCGTGGCCTGCTCTGTCCCCCAAGAATCTCCACATCATTTTCTTTCTTGTGCCTTTTCCTTGGTGAGCAAGAGAAAGGGAAGGGTTCCAAGCCTCTAAAAATGTGCCTTGTGATCAGGAGTGTGCTCCAAACCAAATATGTATGCTGCCCTTTGGAGGCCAGTGAGCTCAGTTTCCACGGCTTTAAAGCCAAATTTTAGCAAGAGTGCAGAGAGCTCACAGGTTCATGAAAGAAAGCAAAGCACTGGTTTCCCTCCTTAGAAAAGCGGGTTCCTTGGCTCGATGTAGATGGGCTTGCTTTGATTTTTAGTGAAGGGAATGTACGTAAAACGAAATAGGGCTTGGCTGGTCAAAAGAGACGAGCAGGATGGCAGGATGGATGGAGGATGGATGGATGGATGGATGGATGGATGGATGGAGGATGCATGGATGGAGGATTCATGGATGGAGGATTCATGGATGGAGGATTCATGGATGGAGAATGGATGGATGGATGGAGAATGAATGGATGGATGAAGAATGAATGAATGGATGGAGGATGGATGGATGGACAGACGGTTGGTGTTTGTGTGTAAATTGCAGAGAAAACAAAACCAAAGCTGATTGGGAGCCATTGCTGGTGTCTGAGGGGGAAGGGGCAGCTTTGAGAAGCGGTACGAGAGTCCTGTGCCTGTGTGTCCAGCCCTGGAGCCAGCCAGCACGTTTATTTTAAGCTCCTAGAAGCAACTCCTGGGCCCAGAAATGCGTGACCCCTGAGATGGGTCCATGTGTCTCTCTGCACTTCTTCTCCCAGTGGGTTACAGGGATCCTGCCCGTGTGCCTATTCTTTTCTCACGCATCTCCATGAGCTTTAATTTCACTTTCTGATCATGGTACGTCCATAAAGCCAGTATTACACTTACATGAAGTATTCTTTTTTGTAATCATTTTTTTAGAAGGTAAACAAATTTAATAAACCTACCAATAATAATGATTCTGTGTCTTTTTTCACTGTGCTCCCTTTTAAGCTTTAAAATAGATACAATTTTTCTTTTTTCTTCTTCTTTTTTTGAGATGGAGTTTTGCTCTTGTCACCCAGGCTGCGGTGCAATGGCACAATCTTGGCTCACTGCAACCTCTGCCTCCTAGATTAAAGTGATTCTTCTGCCTCAGCCTTCTGAGTAGCTGGGACTACAGGCACCTGCCACCACGCCCAGCTAATTTTTGTATTTTTAGTAGAGATGGGGTTTCATCATGTTAGCCAGGCTGATCTCAAACTCCTGACCTCAGATGATCCCCCCACCTCAGCCTCCCAAAGTGCTGGGATTACAGGCGTCAGCCACCGCACCTGACTTAGTTTTTGTGTTTTGTTTGTTTATTTTTTTGGAGACAGAGTCTCACTGTGTCTCCTAGGTTGTAGTGCAGTGGTGCATAGCTCACTGGAGCCTCCACCTCCAGGGCTCAAGTGATCCTCCCACCTTAACCGCCTGAGTAGCTAGGAGTACAGGCATGTAGCGTGACCCCTATTTTTTTTTTTTTTTTTTTTTT
>NW_016107549.1:3169865-3171156 GCF_001604975.1 Cebus imitator
AGACAGAGTCTAGCTCTGTTGCCCAGGCTGGAGTGCAGTGGTGCGATCTTGGCTCACTGAAACCTCACTTCCTGGGTTTAAGTGATTTTCCTGCCTCAGCCTCCTCCCTAGTTGCTGGGATTATAGGCATCCACCACCATGCCAGGCTAATTTCTGTATTTTTAGTAGAGACAGCGTTTCACCATGTTGGCCAGGCTGTCTTGATCTCCTGACCTCAAGTGATCCGCCCACCTCAGCTTCCCAAAGTGCTGGGTTTACAGGCATAAGCCACTGTCCGGGCCTAATTTTTAAATTTTTTGTAGAAACAGGGTTTCGCTATGTCTCCCAAGCCAGTCTCAAACTTCCAGACTCAAGTCATCCTCCCGCCTTAGCCTCCCTAAGTGCTGGGATTACACACATGAGCCACCGCAAAGCTCTTTTTCAAAATGGCCTTATCTTGGAAAATGTTCAAAGCCACAGAACAATTGCAAGAACATCACAGTAAACACCTTCATGCTCTGTCCTAGACCAGCACCCAACAATAGTGCAGCCACTAGCCACACGTGGCTATTTTCATTTAAAGATAAATGAGGCTCATGCCTGTAATCCCAGCACTTTGGGAGGCCGAGGTGGGTGGATCACCTGAGGTAAGAAGTTCGAGACCAGCCTGACCAACATGGTGAAACCCTGTCTCTACTAAAAATACAAAAAAACAAAACTAGCTGCGTATGGTGGTAGGCACTTGTAGTCCCAGCTACTTGGGAGGCCGAGGCAAGAGAATTACTTGAATCCAAGAGACAAGAGGTTGCAGTGAGCTGAGATTCCTGCCACTGCACTCCAGCCTGGGCAACAGAGCTAGGCTCCATCTCTAAATAAATAAATAAATAAAGGTAATTATAATTAGCAGGCTTGCTGGTTTGTTTCTATAGGCCCAGATACTCAGGAAGCTGAGGTGGGTGGCAGGTCACTCAAGGCCAGGAGTTCGAGGCTACAGTGAGTGAATATTGTCCCACCACACTCCAGCCTTGGTGACAGTGAGACCTCGTCTCTAAAAAAAAAATGTTTTAAGTCAATGAATTATGCCAGGCGCAGTGGCTAATGCCTATGCTCCCAACACTTTGAAAGGCTGAGGCAGGTGGATCATTTGTGTTGGAGACCAGCCTGGCCAACCATGGAAACCCCACCTCTACTTAAAATACAAAAAAATTGCCGGGCGCGGTGGCTGAAGCCTGTAATCCCAGCACTTTGGGAGGCCGAGGGGGGTGGATCACAAGGTCAAGAGATCGAGACCATCCTGGTCAACATGGTGAAA
>NW_016107549.1:3172021-3179224 GCF_001604975.1 Cebus imitator
AAAAAAAAAAACAAAGAAAGAAAGAGACAGGGTCTCACTCTTACACCCAGGGTAGAGTGCAGTGGTGCAATCATAGCTCACTGCAGCCTCGACCTCCAGGGCTCAATGAATCCTCCCAACTCAGCCTCCAGAGTGGTTAGGACTCCAAGAGTCTAAATTCAAACAATACGGCAGTGTTTGTTGATTGCAGGTTGCCATATCCCACTTGATTAGAAATACCGTTGTCGACAGTTTAGAGTGTTTCCTACCAAATCTTTTCCTAATATGTTTGGTCTTAATTTTTATTTACAATACTTTTTTCTGGAGTTATAAAATACATATATTTTGTGTACAAATGGTGCACAAAAGTGTACAGCTCCATCCATGCCTTTTTTTTTTTTTGAGACAGAGTCTCGCTTTGTCACCGGGGCTGGAGTGCAGTGGTGCGATCTCGGCTCACTGCAACCTCCACCTCCCACGTTCAAGCGATTCTCCTGCCTCAGCTTCCTGAGTAGCTGGGATTATAGGTGCCCACCACCACCACACCCGGCTAATTTTTTGTATTTTTAGTAGAGACGGGTTTTACTATATTGGCCGTGCTGGTCTTGTACTCCTGACCTCTTGATCTGCCCGCCTTGGCCTCCCAAAGTGCTGGGATTACAGACGTGAGCCACCGTGCCCAGCAACATCCATGGCTTTTTTGCAAACAGCACTTCTGGAGTCACCGGCACCAGTATAGGAAAAGGAGTATCTTGGTCCCAGCAGCCCGGGCCCTCCCCCTCAGATCTCCCAGAGGGGGTCATATCTCCCGACTTCTCATTTCCTCTGTTTATCCCCTAGGCGGTTCAGCCAGGAGATAACAGAAGGTTTTGGAAGCCCCAGAAATGTTATGCTAAGGAGTGTATTTCTAGGCAGAAGATCCATTGCTCTTGTCAATTTCCTCTGGATTTGCCAGCCAAGAAGGGATTTTAGGAAAGAAACTTTCTCACAATGCAACTGCCAGACCCATTTGTCATGATCTTTATTTCTTTTGTTCAGCTCACCCTTGAGACCCCATTCCCCCCAACCTCCCCTCACATAGTTTCTTGCTTTGCTTTTTTTTTTAGTTTATTTTAAATTTTAATTGTGGTAAAGTATACATGGCATGAAGTGTACCATTTTAACCATTTTAAAGTGCAGAGGTCAGTGGTATTAAGTACATTCACACTGTTGTGCAACCATTACCACCCTCCAGCTCCAAAATTTTCTCAGTTTGCAAAACTGAAACTGTCCCCATGAAACACTCACTCCGAATCCTCCTCCTCAGCCCCTAGTACCCACCATTCTACTTTCTGCCTTTATTAATTGGATGACTCTAGGGATCTCATATAAGTGGAATTACACAGTGTTTGTCTTTTTGTGTCTGGCTTTTTTTTTTTTGAGACAGAGTTTCACTCATGTTACCCAGGCTGGATTGCAATGGCGCGATCTCGGCCCACCGCAACCTCTGCCTCCTGGGTTCAGGCAATTCTCCTGCCTCAGCCTCCTGAGTAGCTGGGATTACAGGCACGCACCACCATGCCCAGCTCATTTTTTTGGATTTTCAGTAGAGACGGGGTTTCACCATGTTGACCAGGATGGTCTCGATCTCTTGACCTCGTGATCCACCCGCCTTGGCCTCCCAAAGTGCTGGGATTACAGGCTTGAGCCACCGCGCCCAGCCTGTGTCTGGCTTTTTGAGACGGAGTCTCTGTCACCAGGCTGGAGTGCAGTGGTGCAATCTAAGCTCACTGCAACCTCTGCCTCCTGGGTTCACATGATTCTCCTGCCTCAGCCTCCCTAGTAGCTAGGATTACAGGCACATGCCACCATAGCCAGCTAACTTTTGTATTTTTAGTAGAGACGGGGTTTCACCATGTTGGCCAAGATGGTCTTGATCTCCCAACCTCGTGATCTGCCCACCTCGGCCTCTCAAAGTCCTGGGATTACAGGCGTGAGCCATTGCGCCCGGCCCTGCCTGTTTCTGGCTTATTTTACAAACACATCTTCATCCACCTTGTAGCATGTGTCAGAATTTCCTTTCTTTTCTTTTTTTTTTTTGAGACTGAGTTTTGCTCTTGTTGTCCAGGCTGGAGTGCAGTGGTGCCACCTCAGCTCACTGTAACCTCTGCCTCCCAAGTTCAAGTGATTCTCCTGCCTCAGCCTTCCAAGTAGCAGGGATTATAGGCACACACCACCATGATTGGCTAAATTTTGTATTTTTAGTAGAGATGGTGTTTCACTATGTTGGCCAGGCTGGTCTGGAACTCCTGATCTCAGGTAACCCACCCACCTAGGCCTCCCAAAGTGCTGAGATTACAGGTGTGAGCCACTGCATCCAGTCAGAATTTTCTTCCTTTTTAAGGCCTATAATCCCAGCATTTTGCGAGGCTGAGGCAAGAGAATCATTTGAGCCCAGGAGTTTCAGACCAGCCTAGGTAATATAGTGAGACCCTCATCTCTAGAAAAAAAAAAAATTCACGCCTGTAATCTCAGCACTTTGGGAGGCCGAGGAGGGCAAATCACGAGGTCAAGAGATCAAGACCATCCTGGCCAACATGGTGAAACCCCGTCTCTACTAAAAATACAAAGAAAAATTAGCCAGGCATGGTGGTGCACCCCTATAATTCCAGCTACTCAGGAGGCTGAGGTGGAATAATTGCTTGAACTGGGAGGTGGAGGTTGCAGTGAGCTGAGATCGCGCCACTGCACTCCAGCCTGGAGACAGAGCAAGACTCCATCTCACAAAAACAAAAACAAAAACAAAAAAATTGGCTGGGTGTAGTGGCATGTGCCTGTAGTCCCAGCTATTTGGGAGACTAAAATGGGAAGATTGCTTGAGCCCAGGAGGTCAAAGCTGTGATGAGCCATGATCACATACATCACTGCTGCGCTCCAGCCTGGCAGACAGAGATCCTGTCTCAAAACAACAACAAAAAAAATTGTGGCCTGGGCATGGTGGCTCACACCTATAATCCCCTCACTTTGGGAGGCCTAGGTGGGTGGATCGTCTGAGGTCAGGCTTTCAAGACCAGCCTGGCCAACATAGTGAAAACCTGCCTCTACTAAAAATTTAAAAATTAGCTGGGCGTGGTGGTGGGTGCCTGTAATCCCAGCTACTCAGGAGACTGAGGCAGGAGAATCGCTTGAACCTGGGAGACGGAGGTTACAATGAGCCGAAGTCGCACCACTGCACTCCAGCCTAGGGGACAGAGCAAGACTCTATCTCAAAAAAAAAAAAAATTGGGGTTGTACGATGGACCACGTTTTGTTTATTAATTCTTCTATCTAAGAACACTTGTGCTGTTTTCACTTTTTATCTATTGTGAATAATGGCTGCTATGAATATGTATGGGCAAATATCTGTGCTAGAACCTGCTTTCAATTCTTTTTTTTTTTTTTTGAGATAGAGTTTCACTCTTATTGCCCAGGCTTATTGTAGTGCAATGTCATGATCTTGGCTCACTGCAACCTCCGTCTCTCGGGTTCAAGCGATTCTCCTGCCTCAGCCTCCCGAGTAGCTGGGATTACAGGCATGTGCCACCATACCCGGCTAATTTTGTATTTTTAGTAGAGATGAGGTTTCTCCATGTTGGTCAGGCTGGTCTCAAACTCCTGACCTCAGGTGATCCACCCATCTCAGCCTCCCAAAGTGCTGGGATTACAGGCGTGAGCCACTGAGCCCGGCCCTGCTTTCAGTTCTTTTGGGGATATATCCAGGAGTGGAATTGCTGATATAGTAATACTATTTTTAATTTTTTGAGGAACTGACATTCTGTTTCCCGCAGCAGCTGCACCGTTTTACATTCTCAGCAAGGGTACACAAGGATTCCAATTTCTCTACGTCTTGGTCAACACTTGTTATTTTCCAGGTTGGTTGGCTGGTTGGTTGGTTTTGGACAGTAGCCATCCTCATGGCTGTGAAGTGGTTCTCACTTTGCTTTTTTGGAAGGGAGGTGGGTGGGTGGCATTTTTCCACAGGAGCCTTTGCACCTATCGGGCTCCAGTTGCCCAATCTTGCCTGGCTTATCTCTGGGACACCTCCTGGCAGCTGATAAGAGAGGGCTATCTTTAGCCGCCGTGGTTTAGGAAGGTTGGGAACCTGCCAAGGTCACAGGTAAGCTGCAGCAACAGAAATGGAACCTGAGGCTTTATCCCTTCTTGATTTCACTGTGCATCTTTGTTATTCGCTGCCTTTAGCCACAGCAAAGGTGAGTCCTGTGACAAGATCACACAGCTGGTTATAGAAGGCATGGTCTTAGACACCAAAGGGTGACACACACCCGTAGTCCCGACTACTGTGGAGGTTGAAATGGAAAGATCACCTGAGCCACTGCACTTCAGCCTGAGGGACAGAGCAAGACCCCGTCTCAAAAAAAAAAAAAAAAAAAAAAAAAAAAAAAGAGAGAGAGAGAGAGAGAAAAGAAAAAAGCCATAATGAGATGTTCTTCAGGTGGTAGCACATAAAAAATGATACCAATCTGGGCGCGGTGGCTCACGCTTGTAATCCCAACACTTTGGGAGGCCGAGGCGGCCGAACTAGGTCAGGAGTTCAAGACCACCCTGGCCAACATAGTGAAACCCTGTATCTACTAAAAATACAAAAAATTAAGTATTTTTTTGTGGTGTGTGCCTGCAATCCCAGGTACTCGGGAGGCTGATGTAGGAGAATCACTTGAACCTGGAAGGCAGAGGTTGTAGTGAGCCAAGGTGGCACCACTGCAGTGATCTTTTTTTTGTTAGTTTTGTTTTTTCTGAGACAGGCTGGTCTCAAACCCCAGGGCTCAAGCAATCCTCCTGCCTCAGCCTCCCAAAGACCTGAAACTACAAGTGTGAGCTACTGCATCCAGCTGCGTGCTAGGATTCTGTTTCATTAAACAACTATATAGCACCTGCTGAATACCAGGCACTATCTTCATTTAATCCTCATGCCAGGTGGGCTAGGTGGCTTATGCCTGTAATCCCAGCACTTTGGAAGGTGAAGGTGGGAGGATTGCTGGAGGCCAGGAGGTCGAGGCTGCAATGAGCTATGATTGTGACACTGTACTTCAGCCTGGACCACAGAGCAATACCCTGCCCCCCACCCAAAAAAAGGTAATAAGAAGAATCCTCACGGCAACCCTGACATGGGCACTAGTATGACCCTGTCTTACTAAGGAGGAAAGTACCGAACAGAGGGGTGAAGTCTGCCTAGGATAACACAGCTAGTAGGTGGCAACGCTGGGATTCGAATCCAGTAAATCTGGCTGCAGACGCCATTCTGCTATGCAGCCTGTCATAGAATCTACTCATTCTTTATGCTTATTGTGTGTATCCCACGCACACACTGTAGGATGTAAGTTCCTAGAGAAGCTGCTCTCTGTTTTGCCTTTAGAACTCCGCCCTCTACAGAGAAGGCGCTCGACCTAAGGAGAAATAAACAGCATCTTTCCACCCCGCGCAGACGCATCGGGCGGGATAACGGAGACTCCCCCTTCTTGCGCCGATTGGTCATCTCGGATGACTGACGGATTATTGCGCGCAGGCGCACCAGGCCAGACCCAACGCGGCTTCCCCCATTCTGAGACGCCGTTCCCTATGCCTATTGGCCATTGCTTACGACTGACGTAGAAAAAAGCCAATGGAAAGCAAACCCTCTGGGAAGAGGGCAGACCCCTCGGGCAGTCAAATTTTGCGCGGGCTGGGGACTGCGGTAGTCATGGCCGCCTTCCGCGATATGGAGGAGGTGAGCCAGGGGCTGCTCAGCCTGCTGGGCACCAACCGCGCCGAGGCTCAGCAGCGACGGCTGTTGGGGCACCACGAGCAGGTGGTGGAGCGGCTGTTGGAGACGCAAGACGGTGCCGAGACGCAGCTGCATGGTGAGGGCCAGAGCGCGGGCGCGGGCCGGCGGGGTACAGGGCCCGGGTGCTGGTAGGCGGCGACAAGGCCGACCTCTAAACCCCTTCTCTACTGGACTCTCCTATCTCCTGCCCTATTCCCCTGAGACGGCCCCCTCTGAGCCTTAGTTTACCTCTCTGAGAAATCAGCTTTATGACAGCAACCATCCCCTGCGCCCCAGGGGTTTAGTGGTAAATATAGGATCACGGAGGGGTTGATCCCTTCTGAGCGCTCCGTGACCAGGAGCTGGGGGTCTCAGGCTTAGGAGTCAAAGCGCCCGGTTTGAATCCCAGCACCCATCCTCACGTCCTCTGTGAGACTTGAGGTGAGTTTCTTAACTTCTCTGTGCCTCAGCTTCCTTCCCTGTCAAATGGTTGTGAAAATAGCCCACCCCTTCTTCCTGAGAAGAATGCACTAGCATTCAGATGTTTCATGGAGCACCTGCTGCCGCCAGGCCCTGGGTGGCAGCAGGGAACAAAACAGACAAAATTTTTGCCTTAGGGGACTGACATGCATGCTAGTGCCTGGGAGAGGGAGCAGGATTAACAAGAGAAATCCATTTGTCGGTCTCGCCCGGTGGCTCACACCTGCAATCCCAGCACTTTGGGAGGCCGAGGCAGGTGGATCACAAGGAGGAAAACTAGGTTGTGTAGGCGGAGTGGTGAAGTTTTGGGGAAAGCCTTCTGTGAAGATGATGTTTGAGCAGAAGCCTGAAGGAGGCCTCACACCTGTAACTCCAGCACTTTGGGAGGAAAGGTAGGAGGATTGTTTCAGACCAGGAGTTGGAGACCAGCCTGGGCAACTTGCTGATAGCTCATCTCTACTGAAAATAAAAAAGTATTATCCCGGCCTGGTGGTTCCCATTTGTAATCCCAGCTACTTGGGAGGCTGAGGTGCAAGAATCATTTGAGCCCAGAAGTTGGAGATTGTAATGAGCTGCACTCCACCACCAGCCTAGGCAACAGAGCAAGATAATATCTCTTAAAAAGTAACCTGGGGCCAGGTGTTGTGGCTTACACCTGTAATCCCAGCATTTTGGGAGGCCAAGGTGGGTGGATCACCTGAGGTCAGGAGTTCAAGACCAGCCTGGCCAATATGGCGAAACCCCGTCTCTACTAAAAATACAAAAATTAGCGGGATGTGGTGGCGGGCACCTGCAATCCCAGCTACTTGGGAGGCTGAGGCAGGAGAATCACTTGAACCCGGAGGTGGAGGTCTTAGTGAGCTGAGATCATGCCATTGCACTACAGACTGGGCGACAAGAGCGAAATTCCATCTCAAAAGAAAAAAAAAGGGGGGGACCATTTTCTTTTTTTTCTTTTTTTTTTT
>NW_016107549.1:3180004-3181763 GCF_001604975.1 Cebus imitator
TTTGAGACGGAGTTTCACTGTTGTTACCCAGGCTGGAGTGCAATGGCGCGATCTCGGCTCACCGCAACCTCCGCCTCCTGGGTTCAGGCAATTCTCCTGCCCTAGCCTCCTGAGTCGCTGGGATTACAGGCACGCGCCACCATGCCCAGCTAATTTTTTGTAGTTTTAGTTGAGACGGGGTTTCACCATTTTGACCAGGATGGTCTCGATCTTTTGACCTCGTGATCCACCCGCCTCGGCCTCCCACAGTGCTGGGATTACAGGCTTGAGCCACCGCGCCCGGCATCCCTATCTTCACCATTTTTAAGTGTGCAGTTCAGTGGCATTAAGCATGTTCTCACTGTTGTGCAGCCATCACCACCATCCATCTCCAGAGCTTTCTCATCTTTACAAACCAAAGCTCTGTTCCCATGAAACACTCACTTCTCAGACCGTGGCACCCACCTGCTACTTACTCTGTCTCAAATTTGACTCCCTAACATCTACCCTTCATAGTGGAATCATACAATACCCTTTTGTGTCTAGCTTATTTCACTGAGCCTAAAGTCCTTTACGTTCATCCATGTTGTAGCCTGTGTTCCTGGCAGTGTGGATTGCAAATGCAAAGGTCAGGAGGTGAGAATGAACTTGGCCATTAGAAGGGAGTGTTAGAAGATGAGCTCAGCCGCCGCATGACTGCCAGGCCTGGGGAGCACCCGGGAGGAGTTTGAATGTTATCCGGAGTGTGATGTCCCGGGCAGCCTCTTCCTTCCTCCTCCTTCCACCCCTCCATTGGAAAAGATGGCCAGGGGCAGAACTGTGTTACTTAAATGATTACAAGTTTGCTTTGCTTTTTTACACTGAGATTTGTACCACGGATCAAATATTGAATTAAGAAAACTCCAAACTGGCCAGGCATGGTGGCTCACGCCTTATAATCCCAGCACTTTGGGAGGCCGAGACGGGTGGATCACGAGGTCAAAAGATCGAGACCATCCTGGTCAACATGGTGAAACCCCGTCTCTACTGAAAATACAAAAATTAGTTGGGCATGGTGGCGCACACTTGTAGTCCCAGCTACTCGGGAGGCTGAGGCAGGAGAATTGCTTGAACCCAGGAGGCAGAGGTTGTGGTGAGCCGAGATTGCGCCATTGCACTCTAGCCTGGGTAACAAGAGCAAAACTCCCTCTCAAAAAAAAAAAAACCTCCAAACTATGGTGCAGTAAAATAAAAGCAGAGATCAAGCGGTAACAGGGGTCCCATAGTAAAGACCATCTGGGAGCGCTATAAGCGCGGAATCTTCGGTGTGGTTGCAGAGCAGGAAAAACTGCTTTGGCCCCACGCCTCTTCCCAACATAGAGTCTGCGTGAGGGTCTCCTAAAGAGGGCTTGTACAAGAACTCTGGGAGGGAATGCAATCTGTGCTCTCCAGACTCGGAGGGTCTTTGCAGATGGGAGCTTGCGAGACCAGAAGTCCTTCCAGGGTGGAGATAACCGGAACTCCACAGGCTCTGCCTCTGTTCTCAGAATGTGGAGCAGTTCTGATTGCTCTGTGTCCACCATGCTCGGGAGATAAAATCCCCTGGATGCATTGCGTGTGCTCACACCTTATGGTGCCTTATTAGCTATGTCTCTTTTGCCAGCTCACCTGGGTAGGCAATGGGTGGTAGAAACTCAGTGTCCTGGCCGGGCGCGGTGGCTCAAGCCTGTAATCCCAGCACTTTGGGAGGCCGAGGCGGGTGGATCACGAGGTCAAGAGATCGAGACCATCCTGGTCAACA
>NW_016107549.1:3183618-3197084 GCF_001604975.1 Cebus imitator
ACGGGGTTTCACCGTGTTGACCAGGATGGTCTCGATCTCTTGACCTCGTGATCCACCCGCCTCAGCCTCCCAAAGTGCTGGGATTACAGGCGTGAGCCACCGCGCCCGGCTAAGACTGTTTTTATTTTTATTTTATTTTATTTTTTTTTTTGGAGACGGAGTTTCGCTCTTGTTACCCAGGCTGGAGTGCAATGGCACGATCTCGGCTCACCGCAACCCCCGCCTCCTGGGTTCAAGCAATTCTCCTGCCTCAGCCTCCTGAGTAGCTGGGACTACAGGCACGCGCCACCATGCCCAGCTAATTTTTTTGTAGTTTTAGTAGAGACGGGGTTTCACCATGTTGACCAGGATGGTCTCGATCTTTTGACCTCGTGATCCACCCGCCTCGGCCTCCCAGAGTGCTGGGATTACAGGCTTGAGCCACCGCGCCCGGCCAAGACTGTTTTTAAAAAATAGGCCAGGTGCAGTGGCTGACGCCTGTAATCCCAGCACTTTGGGAGGCCAAGGCAGGTAAATCACCTGAGGTCAGGAGTTTGAGGCCAGCCTGGCCAACTTGGTGAAACCCCAGCTCTACTAAAAATACAAGAATTAGCTGGGCTTGGTGGCACATGCCTGTAATTCCACCTGCTCTGAAGGCGGACACTCGAGTATCGCTTGAACCTGGGAGGCGGAGGTTGTAGTGAGCTGAGATTGCGCCACTGCATTCCAGCCTGGGCAACAGAGGGAGACTATCTCAATAATAATAAAATAAAATAAAAAGTACCCCCTCAGAGAGTTGTGTGAGAATATGTCAAGTAGGAGCACCTTAATAATGAACAGCTGTGGGGTAGAGATTACTACTCAGGGAAGACTCCAGAAAGACTTGGTTGTCTTTGGGAGGGCGAACAGATAGAAGGCTGTGTGAGCCGGCCGGAGCCTCAGCTGTCCCAACAGGAAATCAGCAGGCACCGTCCGAACCAGACTCATCAAGAAATAGCAGCATAAGCAAGTTGTTTAGAAATGTGGAGGCCAGTGCCAGAGAAAACAGCTACAACTTGAAAGTGGCTGCCCTGGAGGGGTGGAGAGGCTTGGAGAAGGGTGTGTGCATCTGTGTTTATGTTTTCAGAACCATGTACATGTCATACTGTGATTAAAAATAACATAAACCCCCCACTGCTAAATTTGACTGGCTTTTAAAAAAAAATAATGTACATTTCTAAAAACTTAAACATGGGCCCTTTGGAAAGTATTTAATCCGCCTTCTCTGAGTTGGCAGGTTTCTAGGAAGGAACCAGTAGCCTTCTTTTTTTTTGTTAGTGGTTTGGTTGGGGTTTTTGGGATAGAGTCTCGTACTGTTGCCCGGGCTGGCGTGTAGTGGCACAGTTAGGACAATTATGTCTCACTGTAGCCTCGACCTCCCTGGTTCAGACGATCCTCCCATCTCAACCTCCCAAGTAGCTAGGACTACAGGCGCACACCACAATGCCCAGCTAATCTTATATTTTTAGTAGAGATGGGGTTTTGCCACATTGCCCAGGGTGGTCTCAGACTCCTGGGCTCAAGGGATCCTCCTGCTTTGGCCTCTCAAAGTTCTGGATTGCAGGCATGAGCCACCACACCCAGCCAACTATATTGTTATAAACCATTTCGGGTGTGTGAAGAAGGACCAGGTTTTATTTTTGGTGAATTTCAATGTGTTTTGGTGAAATAGTAGTTGTACAAGTTGCCAGTGGAACTCTCTGGAGTCAGGGCTGCAGGCAGCAAGGGGCATGTTTCTTGCCAGTGGAGGTGGCAACACACCTTCTCTCTGCCCTCCTTGGGGAAGGACAGACCCTAGGGAGCCTGCTTCTCTCCACCCTGCAGAGATCCTCACCATGGAGAAGGAAGTGGCCGAGAGCCTTCTCAACGCAAAGGAGCAGGTGCACCAGGGTGGTGTGGATCTGCAGCAGCTGGAAGTCGGGCTTCAGGAGGCCAGGGAGGAGGACGACCAGCTGAAGGCCAGCCTCCTATATCCTTTTCTGCAAACGAGTCAGCCTTGGTGGAAAACATGCACTGGGGGAGGCACGGCGGCTCACGTCTGTCATTCCAGTACTTTGGGAGGCCAAGGCGGGTGGATCATGAGGTCAGGAGATAGAGACTATCTTGGCAAACAGTGAAACCCTGCCTCTACTAAAAATGCAAAAAATTAGCCAGGCATGGTGGCAGGTACCTGTAGTCCCAGCTACTCAGAAGGCTGAGACAGGAGAGTAACTTGAACCCAGGAGGCAGAGGTTGCAGTGAGCCGAGATGGCACCACTGCACTCCAGCCTGGGCAACAGAGCGAGACTTTGTCTGAAAGAAACCAAACAAAAAACATGAATGGGGCCAGGTTCAGTTGCTCACACCTGTAATCCCAGCATTTGGGAAGCCTTGGAGTTGACCAGTCTGGGAAACAGAGACGCTGTGTCTACAAAAGTAAAAAATTGGCAGGGTGTGGTGGTGCCTATAGTCTCAGCTATTTGAGAGGCCGAGGTGGGAGGATTGCTTGGTCCTGGAAGATCAAGGCTGTACTCCAGCCTGGGTGACAGAGCAAGACTCTGACTCAGAGAAGAAAGTGCGTAGATAGAGCCGAGGCCCCAGCCTCCTGGCTGCAGTGGACGCAGGGGCAGCTCCCTCTCAAAAGCTGGGGTCCTTAACTACCTGCCCTACGCAGCTCACCAGAGAGCTGGAGGAGCTCAAGGAGATCGAGGCGGATCTGGAACGACAGAAGAAGGAGGTCGACGAGGATACGACAGTCACAATCCCCTCAGCCGTGTAGGTTCCGCCTGTGCCCCCTTGTTCACTTGTTCAGTCCGGCTCTTGGTTGAAGTCAGTGCTGGGTAACTTTCTTTTTTTTCTTTTTTTTTTTTTTTTTGGCCTCTTGTATAGGTACGTGGCTCAACTTTACCACCAAATTAGTAAAATCGAGTGGGATTACGAATGTGAGCCAGGGATGATCAAAGGCAGTATCCTTTTTGGAAGACATTGTAACCCTTGTGCACTGTAGATAGGGAGGTAAAACGGTGCATAGCAAGACCCAGGCGTTGGGCTGGGTGCGGTGGTCACACCTGCAATCCCAGCACTTTGGGAGGCCGAGGTGAGCAGATCACAAGGTCAGGAGTTCAAGACCAGCCTGACCAACATGGTGAAACCCTGTCTCTACTGAAAATACAAAAATTAGCCAGGCGTGGTGGTGCACACCTGTAATCCCAGATACTCAGGAGGCTGAGACAGAAGAATCACTTGAACCCGAGAGGCAGAAGCTGCAGTGAGCTGAAATCTTGCCACTGCGCTCCAGTCTAGGCAACAGGGTGAGACTTTGTCTCCAAAAAAAAAAATTCACCGGGTGTGGTGGTGTGCACCTGTAGTCCCAGCTACCTGGGAGGCTGAGGTGGGAGGATCATTTGAGGCCAGGATTTTGAGACCAGCCTGGGTAGTACTGAGACCCTCGTGTCTACGATAAATATATAGTAAAGGCAGGCCAGGTGCTGTGGCTCACGCTTGCAATCCCAGCAGTTTGGGAGGCCAAGGCGGATGGATCACCTGAGGGTCAGGAGTTTAAGACTAGCCTGGCCAACATGGTGAAACCCTGTCTCTACTAAAAATGCAAAGATTAGCCAGGCGTGGTGGCATGTGCCTGTAGTCCCAGCCACTCGGGAAGCTGAGGCATGATAATCGCTTAACCCCAGGAGATGGAGACTGCAATGAGCTGAGATTGCACCACTGCACTCCAGCCTGGGCAACAGAATGACTTTGTCTAAAAAAAACCTGAGCACAGTGGCTCACTCCAATAATCCCAGCACATTCAGAGGCTGAAGCGGGCGGATCACCTGAGGTTGAGAGTTCAAGGCCAGTCTGACCAACATGGAAAGACCCCATCTCTACTAAAAATATAAAATTAGCCAGGCGTGGTGGCACATGCCAGTAATCCTGGCTACTCTGGGAGGCTGAGGCAGGAGAATCACTTCAACCTGGGAGGCCAAAGTTGCAGTGAGCCGAGATGACGCCATTACACTCCAGCCTGGGCAACAAGAAGGAAACTCTGTCTCAAAAATAAAAAGTAAAGGCAGTGTCCTTTTCCCCGTGGGGTTGTGTGAGGGGCTGTGTCCTGAGCTTTCCTTACATCTGTGCCTCAGTCCATCATGGCCCGAGTGTGGCCCAGCCCATCCACCTGGACAGCACCCAGCTCTCCAAGAAATTCATCAGTGACTACCTCTGGAGCCTGGTGGACACCAAGTGGTAGCCAGGAGCGTCTTGGCTGCGTCTTGCACCCAGCAAGCATCTGCCACCATCAGATCCATTTCAACTCCCACAGGTGTTAGAGACAGAGGAAGCAGGGTACCCGAGAGGAGCTGGGAGTTAAGCAAGGGACAGGGCTGTGACTGGCGGGACGTAATTGAAGGGACAGGAGCTCAGCCATGGCCATTTTTCCCTGTGACCTGTTGGCATGGTGGATACCACCAGTCTGCACTCAGGCTTTCCTTTGGGGACTCGGGCCCGTGGCTTACATAGGAACCCATCTCTGGCTCCAGGGTGGACCCTGTGTCAGAGACCACGAGATGAGTCTTTTGTCACTCGTTCTCCCCTCCCTCCTTCATAAAGGGAGTCCTTTTAGCTGCTCAGTTAAAACAGCACATCCCAGCACCCTTTAGTTAATGTCCAGCCAGTGAAATGTACATGGAACTGTTAAATGGCACTTCTAGAAGGATTTTTTTTTTTTTTTTGATTTGATGAGAGGGGGTTTCACCATTGTGGCCCAGCTGGTCTCGAACCCCTGACCTCAGGTAATCCACCCGTCTCAGCCTCCCAAAGTGCTGGGATTACAGGCGTGAGTCACCATGCCTGGCCTAGAAGGATTCTTAAAAGACAAGTACACCCTTGCTTCCCCCTTCCTATTTCCTGGAATTTGACCATGATGGCTAGAGCCCTGGCAGCCATACTGCCACATGTGCAGAGGAGTGCAGTCCTTTAGGGATGACGGGAGTCTGTTTCCCTGGTGACAGCAGAGCCAGATAATCAGCACAGACTTATTTAAATGGGAGAGGCCAGGTGCAGTGTCTCACGCCTGAATCCCAGCACTTTTGGAGGCTGAGGTGGGCACATCATGAAGGCAGGAGATTGGGACCATCCTGGCCAACATGGTGAGAGCCCATCTCTACCAAATTACAAAAATTAGCTGGGTGTGGTGGCACATGCCTATGATATCAGCTACATGGGAGGCTGAGGCAGGAGAATCGCTTGAACCAGGGAGGCAGAGCTTGCAGTAAGCTGAGATCACACCATGGCACTCCAGCCTGGTGACAGAGTAAGACTCTGTTTCAAAAAAAAAAAATAGGGGAGAAAAGGGGAAGAACCAACTTCAACTTCTACCTTGTGTAAGCTGCTGGTTTGGGGGTTTTCTATGACAACAAAATAAACCATAACTGAACACATACTCCAGTCCAGAGCTGGCCAATTGATGTGTTCACCGTTCCCCTCTCCTGGGTGCTTGGGGTACCGCTAAGGAGAGGAGGCTTGCACCCCACCTGCCTGAGAGAGGAGAGAGGGAGGTGGAGTCCCACTGACACAGTTGCCCCCACATACAGCTTTGCCCTTGGATGGGTTCATTCCATGACCTTGGGCTTGGGTTTCATCATGTCCCTTTCCACAACTAAATTTCGGTGCAGGTTTTTTTTTTTGAGACAGAGTCTTACTCCGTCACCAGGCGCCAGGCTGAAGCGCAGCGGCGCGATCTCAGCTCACTGCAACCTCCATCTCCCAGGTTCAAGCAATTCTGCCTCAGCCTCCCGAGTAGCTGGGACTACGGTGCGTGCCACCATGCCTAGCTAATTTTAGTAGAGACAGGGTTTTACCATGTTGGCTAGGATGGTCTCCATCTCTTGACCTTGTGATCCGCCTGCCTCGGCCTCCCAAAGTGCTGGGATTACAGTCATGAGCCACCGCCCCCAGCCTTTTTTTTTTTTTTTTTTGAGACTGAGTCTTGCTCTCTAGCCAGGCTGGAGTGCAGTGGCACAATCTCACTCGGCTCACTGCAACCTCTGCTTCCTGGATACAAGCGAGTCTCCTGCCTCAGCCTCCCGAGTAGCTGGGATTACAGGTGCACGCCACCTCGCCTGGCTAATTTTTGTTATTTTTAGTAGAGATGGTTTCATCATGTTGGCCAGGATGGTCTCAATCTCTTGATGTCATTATCCGCCCACCTTGGCCTCCCAAAGTGCTGGGCACGCCCCCACCCGGCTGCAGTTCATTTTTAATCAGAGATGGGCGTTTTTAGGCGGAAGGAACAGCTTTAACAGCATCTGCGTACGTCAGGCAGACACTGAAATGGTTCATTGAGGTGACCCTGGAAGGTCTTGGGTGACAATGCTGAACTGGTGGCCTCTAGGGAGATCAACGTAGAAAAGAGGGATCAGGGCCCGGTGTGTGGCTCACGTCTGTAATCCCAGCACTTTGGGAGGCCGAGGCGGGCAGATCACAAGGTCAAGAAATTGAGACCAGCCTGGCCAACATGGTGAAAGCTGTCTCTACTAAAAATACAAAAATTAGCTGGGTGTGGTGGCGCATGCCTGTAATCCCAACCACTCGGGAGGCTGAGGCAGGAGGGAGAGGTTGCAGTGAGCCGAGGTCATGCCACTGCACTCCATTCTGGGCCATAGAGTGAGACTCCGTCTCAAAGGAAAAACCTCTTGCGTGCCTGGAAGCCCCAGGCAGGGACCAGTCTGCAAGTCAGGTATCAGCGTTGGCTGAGCGCTGCTGTCACCGCCTTCGTCATTCCTTCCCACATACAGGACAGGAGATGCTACCACCAGCAGGTCCCCTCAGCCCACAGCTAGGAGTCCTGGGGTTGAGGGGATGGGAACATTTCCCTCTGGTCCTGCAAACTGCAGCTCTGAGTGCCCTGGAGAGAAAGCAGGCATGGGGGCAGGGGGGCCACTGTGGTGAGGATTCCGGGAGCTGGGGCTTATCCGTACCCCTGGCCCAGTGCCCACATGCCCTCTACCCTGGGGTTGGGGCTCCCTCCCACAGGAATGGCCTGGCTTTGTTCCCAGAGGGGGCCAAGGAGCCATTGCCCTGCTCTGTCACTCCCTATCCTCTCCATCCCAGCAGTCTGGACCTCAGTTTCCCCAAGGAAGAGATGGTCACATCATGGAGCCTGTGCTGGGGCTCAAAGGGGCCTTGCCCACCACCTTCATCCCCATCCCTGTCCCCCCGCCAGGCAGGCCCAGGGTCCCCACTATGGGTCAAGCGAGTTGGAGAGGAACTCGGCCTGGTGGGGACTCAGCAGGCGGGTTCCGGGAGGTGGCTGATCTCCGGGCCGGGAGAGGCCCCACTCCGCATGCCTGGTCCCTGACTCACTGCCGGCGCTGGCTGGATGCCCAGGACAGCCTGAGGCCCATGGCCTCCAGCCCCACCCCCGCTCCCCGTTTGTTCTCCCTCTGAGAGCTGCCCCTTTGGCCACCGGCTCTTTCTTGAATGATGGAGACAGGCTAGAGGCTTGCTGACGGCTCAGCCCAGCCCTGCTGAGGTGGGATAAAGTTCCAGTCCCCAGGACCATCCATTTTACAGATGGGGAAACTGAGGTACGCAGGATAAGGACCACCCTGAAGTCTGAACTTCAGCAGTGAAGCCCCCAAACCCTCCCTAGGTTAGGGTGGTCTTGCTCAGGACCAGGGGCAGTATGTGTATATCAGTAGTCATACTGGTATACTTCTCATTCTTCAATGAGAAGCAGCCCCTCCTGAGGAGTCTGCCCTGTGTCCGAAGCCACCCAGGTGGAAAGAGGCCAAGCAGGGTGGGTGCCCACACCTGCACCTGCTCGAGCCCCAGAGGGCGGTGATGAGGCAGCCCGAGGATCTAGCCACTGAGTCATTATTGGCAGGCCGTGTGTGGGTCACGAATTCACAACACGCTGGCCCTCTGCTGGTGTTTCTGGGGAAGGGAGCCCAGGGGCTGTGGAAGGAGTAGGCTCCTTAACTCGGGCCCTACTGCTCACTGGGCGGCTTCCCCTGAGGACTAGACTTGTGTATCTTCCTCAGGACTCCCCAAGCCCTGGCGGGGATAAAGTGCATGGAGGCCACCCAGAGGGGCAGGCAGCTGGGAGCAGCTTGGGATGGCTGAGCCTTTTTTTTTTTTTGTAACAGGGTCTCAGTCTACTGCCCAGGCTAGAGTGCAGTGGCGCCATCACAACTCACTGTAGCCTTGAATTCGTCCGCTCAGACAATCCTCCTGCCTCAGCCTCCCGAGTCACTGGGACCTAGCTTTTCATGGAACCCCCCTCTGACTGGCATTCAGTGCCCCTTCCCTGATAGTTCTGGACCAAGACATTTTCAGAGTTCTTCCCAGTTTACGGTTAAAAGAAACAGATTGCCTGGGCGCGGTGGCTCACACCTGTAATCCCAGTACTTTGGGAGACCGAGGCTGGTGGATCACAAGGTCAGAAGTTCGAGACCAGTCGGCCAACACAGTAAAACCCATCTCTATTAAAAACACAAAAATTAGCTGGGCATAGTGGCACGCACCTGTAATCCCAGCTACTGGGGAGGCTGAGGCAGGAGAATTGCTTGAACCTGGGAGGTTGAGGTTGCAGTGAGCCGAGATCACACCACTGCACTCCAGCCTGGCAACAGAGTGAGACTCTGTCTCAAAAATTTAAAAAAAAAAAAATCTATTTTCAGACCTTGTTAAAAAGACAGAACGTGATCGGGCTTGCCTGTGCATAGGAAGCAAGTTTCCAAGGCTGGATTTGAACCCAGTGTTGTTGGATCTGAAACCTGAGTCTCCCTTCTGGGCTGGACAGGATGGGAGAGGCAGGAAGACTGGTTTTGTGTCATTGGATGACAGTGCTAGGGTTCCCAGGGGACCCCCCTGAGGTCTGGGGCTGCAGCCTCCAGGCAACTCATCTAAGTATGTGGGCCACCCTGGTCTGCTCTCAGGGTGGCCCCATGATCTCTGGTGCCCCCCCCTTCTTTTAAGATGGAGTCTCTGTCGCCCAGGCTGGAGTGCAGTGGTGCAGTCTCACCTCACTGGAACCTCCACCTCCCAGGTTCAAGCGATTCTAATGCCTCAGCCTCCCAAGTAGCTGGGATTACAGGCGCCTGCCACCACCCCCGGCTAATTTTTATATTTTTTTAGTAGAGACAGGGTTTCACCATCTTGGCCAGGCTGGTCTGGAACTCCTGACCTCAGGTGATAGACCCACCTTAGCCTCCCAAAGTGCTGGGATGACAGGTGTGAGCCACTGTGCCCAACCAGCCTCCCATATTTACTCAGAAATGTGGACTGGGCCAGGCACTGTAGCCCATGCCTGTCATCCCAACACTTTGGGAGTCCAAGGCAGGAGGATTGCTTGAGCTGAGAAGTTCAATACCAGCCTGGATAACACGGTGAGACCTCTCTCTCTACAAAAAACTGAAAAATTAGCCAGGCATGGTGTATGCACCCGTCGTCCTGGCTACTTGGGAGGCTGAGGCGGGAGGATCGCTTCAGCCCTGGGAGGTTAAGGCTGCAGTGAGCTAGGATCGAACCACTGCACGCAAGCGTGGGTGACAAAGTGAGACCCTGTCTCAAAAAAAAAAGGAGATGGGGAAGGGAAGGGAAAAAGGGGAGGGAAGGGAAAAGGAAAGAAGGGGAGGAGAGGGGAGGGCAGGGGACGGGACGGTGGTGGGGGTGGGTATACAGAGGTCAGTGTGGTGGCTCATGCCTGTAATCCTAACACTTTGGGAGGCCATGGCCGATGGATCACTTGAGCTCAGGAGTTCGAGACCAACCCGGCCAATATGGTGAAACCCCATCTTTACTAAACATGCAAAGACTTGTCAGGCATGGCGGTGCGTGCCTGTAATCCCAGGCCCCCTGGAGGCTGAGGCAGGAGAATCGCTTGAACCCAGGAGACAGCTGTAAGCTGAGATCACACCACTGAACTCTTGCCTGGGCGACAAAGCAAGTCTGTGTCTCAAAAAAAAAAGTGGGGGGGGAGGAGACAGAGAACAAAAAGAAGGAGGGGAAGGAAGGGAGGGAGGGAGGGAGGGAGAGAAAAATGTGTGCTGTAAGCCTGACCCGACAGGCCCTCCTTCATAGAGTCACACCCCAGTAGAGGCCACCAGGAGGACAGGGCAGTGCTGTGTGCCTGGGTCTGTATCACCTTATAAGTGAGGAAACTGAGGCACAGAAGTTTAAGCTATTTGTGTCAGGTTTTCTGCAGGTGGGTGGCAGACCAGTGCTTTAACCCAAGCTGTGTATGTTCAGAGCTTGTGCTCTTAATCCCGACTGAACTGACAAATGAGATAATTTTTCAGAAAGCAATGAATGAACTGAAGAAAATAAAATGCTATGGGTTTGTGCAGCAGGGACACTGTGGCTCTGTGGGAGGCCCAGGGAGGAGGTGTCATTTGTCCCAGACGTAAGGGGTTAAAAATGTGGAGACTGAGTCAGACAGGGGAAACAGCAAGGCTGGTGTGGAGGAGACCGAGGCGGGCAGCAGGAGCGCAGGGGTCCTTGATCACGCCAGACCTGCAGTCCATAGGGCAATGTGCAGAGGATTTTCCGATTTCAAGACAAGCCCCAGCTCTGGGAGAAGGAAGCCTGACGTGGGCCCCTTGACACACAGGCCCCGCCTGTCTAGGAGGCTGATGTCACTATTTACCCCCAGCTCCCTGCTCCCCATCCTAGGAACAGCTCCGGATAGAGCAGAAAGTCACCAGGAAACTCAAGCGGCTCTGCTCAGTGGGATGATGGGGTCCGGGGACTCCCACTAAGTGGCTTTTTTATTCCTTCATCATCATGGAAAATCACTGCCTAAAAGGGAGGCGGGTGCTGACCCCAGACTGGGGGGGTGTGGGGGAACTAGGCTGGGGCCAGCTGCAGGGCTGGGCAGCCCACACCCCTCTCCCCGTCTCCCTTCTGCAGCCCCGGCTCAGCCCAGCGGGCTCCAGGCTGACTCACTGCAGACAGCTGTGGTCTGGGATGCCTCGGGCTGCTGGAAGGAGACCGGCCTGGGGATGGGAATGGGGGGGAGGGGCGGCAGGAGGCACTAGCTGTGGGTGTCATACTGATGGGGGGTTGCGGGGGTGGGACAGATTCCTCTCGCCATCCACCCTGTCCTGGCCAGAGCTCTTGAGCCTGCGGGGACAGGACAGGACCACCGCCTCTCACCCTGTCTGCAGGGGTGGCGGTCCCCAAGCTGCAGTCTGCCCCTAGCCCTGCAGGACAAGCACCCTTGGGTGGGTGGGTGCTGAGCCTGCAGACCAGGGAGCCCGCAGTGCGTTCTACCAGGGCCCCGTTCTGAGCAGCCCAAGAGGATCAGAATCCAGCCACAGTGACCTGAGCCTCCTGTTCCTCTCTGTAAAATGGGCGGCTGTCATCACCTGCGGTCAGGAGTTTGAGACCAGCCTGACAAACATGGAGAAACCCTGTCTCTACTAAAAATACAAAATTAGCCTGGGGTGGTGGCGCATGCCTGTAACCCCAGCTGTTCTGGAGGCTGAGGCAGGAGAATCGCTTGAATCCGGGAGATGGAGGTTGCGGTGAGCTGAGATCGCGCCATTGCACTGGGCAACAAGAGCAAAACTCTGACTCAAAAAAAAAAAAAAAAGGCAGCTGTCACCCTCCCTTGCTTCAGCGACCATCAGGGGCAGAACAGTCGATTGTCAGGAACTGCTGAATGCCTGCATGTCCATGTAACCCTCGACGCCCTGGTACAGGCTCCAAGCAGCAGCCAAGGCCGATGCCAGAACCTTATATCACCTCTGGCCTCTCCTCTGGGCTATGCCCCACCCGTGCTGTGCTCCGGCGCCCACCCTGCCTGGGGATGCACCCTAGTCCTGCCCACCCTCCCAGCTCAGTCTTAGCACCCTCCAGCCACCGCCTCCTGGGCCCTCCCGTTTTCCCGGCCACCCGAGCCTGCTTATCCTGTTTGCCACTCAGTTGAGCACCGATTTCGTCAATCAAGCAATTATTGAGTGCCTGTGTGCCGGCCGGGGGCCGCTTCCTGTGAGGGCTGCTCGGTTTTCCCTCCCAGGGGCATTTTGGAAGCTTCCCAAAACAAAAGGCGGAAAGGCAGGAAGGAAGTGCCACCCTGTGGACAGGGGAAAGATGACAGGCCCAGCCTTTGTCTCCAGGCACCTGCGCAGCCCCCATCCCACCCCACTTCCAGAGCCCCAGGGAAGGGGAGATCAGCTTTGTCTCCATTGTCGGGTGGGGAAACTGAGGCTCTGAGGTGCCTGTCACCCAGCGAGTCAGTGGCAGAACCGGGATATGAACCCAGATGGCCCGGCCAGTCTGCTCTTTTTGGTTTCTTCAGGGATTTTGTTTTTGAGATGGATTTTTGTTCCTCTTGCCCAGGCTGGAGTGCGGTGGCCTGATCTCGGCTCACCACAACCTCCACCTCCCGGGTTCAAGTGATTCTCCTGCCTCAGCCTCCAGAGTAGCTTACAGGTATGGGCCACCACGCCCAGCATATTTCGTATTTTTAGTAGAGACGTGGTTTCTCCTTGTTGGTCAGGCTGGTCTCGATTTCCCGACCTCAGGTGATTTGCCTGCCTTGGCCTCCCAAAGTGCTGGGATTACAGGCGTGAGCCACCACGCCCCCAGCCACGTTTGTGGACCTAAGCACCCCAGTGCCTTCCCAACCCTGCCCCTCGTTCGCTCCAACTAATAAGGCACCATTCCCCAGGCGCCATCAGCCTGTCCCTTTTGGGTTCAGCCTGTCGGAGGCACTGGTGGGAGATGGAGCCTGGGGCAGGGGACAGGCTGGGGTGTTCCTTCCCTCACTCTGCCAGGGACCATGTCTGCAGCAGTTCTTTCCGGCTCCCACCAGCCCCCAGGCTCCGGAAACACTGCATCTTCCTCCCCTGGTTTTGTGGTGGTAGCACTTTCTGCTGTTGCTTATTTCTGGGTTATCTCACTGACCCCCCATTTAATCTTGAACGCTTTTAATGATTTTATGGTCCACTACACATCATATAAAATTGACCATGTTAACCATTATTATTTTTTTTTTTTTCTGAGACAGAGTCTTGCTTTGTCTCCAAGCTGGAGAGCAGTCGTGCGATCTTGGCTCACTGCAACTTCCACCTCCGGGGTTCAAGCGATTCCCCTGCCTCAGCCTTCCAGGTAGGTGGAACTACAGGCGCGCACCACCATGCCCAGCTACTTTTTTATATTTTAGTAGAGACGAGGTTCCACCATGTTGGCCAGGATAGTCTCGATCTCCTGACCTCGTGATCCGCCCACCTTGGCCTTCTAAAGTGCTGGTATTACAGGCGTGAGCCACCGCGCCCAGCTAATCTTGAACTTTTTTTTTTTTTGGAGACGGAGTTTCGCTCTTGTTACCCAGGCTGGAGTGCAATGGCGCGATCTTGGCTCACCGCAACCTCCGCCTCCTGGGTTCAAGCAATTCTCCTGCCTCAGCCTCCTGAGTAGCTGGGACTACAGGCACGCGCCACCATGCCCAGCTAATTTTTTGTAGTTTT
>NW_016107549.1:3197171-3205861 GCF_001604975.1 Cebus imitator
TGAGCCACCGCGCCCGGCAATCTTGAACGTTTTTAATGATTTTAATTGTGGTCCGTTACACGTCATATGAAATTGACCATGTTAACTGTTAAAAACGTGAGCGTCGAATGAAGAGACGCCCCCCACAAAAAAAACAGGCTTTGTGTGAGCAACATGGCTGTTTATTCACCTGGGTGCAGGTGGGCTAAGGCCGAAAAGGGCGTTAGGGAAGGGCGGTGGAATAGGAGTTGGTTTTATAGGTTTGAGGGGGGCAGTGGAAAGTTACAGAGTAACATGAGCTGCAGAGGTGGGGGAGGGCAAGGAGTGTCCATCACCATCAGTTCAGTGACTGGCGGGTGGGGTGAGGCATGAGAGTAGTTACAATGGCGGGGGGAGGGGAAGCTTACGTGTTAGGGGGAAGCTCCGCTAATGGCGAAGGCAGGTGGGGGGTGGGGGGTAATCAGCTAAGGCAGGCGGGACTTCAGACTTTCTGGGTCCAGGCTTGCACAAGGAGGCCTGACATACCTGTCTTTTTGTATATAGAGAGAAAGAATTAGAGAAGAGGGGGTGATAACAGGTTTTGGGGGGTGGGGGGGCAAAGTTTCTCAAGGCTATTTTGAGCAGGCTTGGGGGCGGCACAGAATGGTTAAGAATTTAGACTGCTGGGAGATTTCGGGGAAAGGGGTGATATTGTGGGGCTGGTTATTGCCCGTATACGATTTTGTAGGAACTGAGAGATTATTTGGAAAAGCACAGTGTCCAACGAGAGAAGGAGAAAGACAGGATCAGAGGATTAAGGACTGGAAGGAGCCGTGACTCCCAGGTAGGGTCCAGCCGGTCCAGCCAGGTCCAAAACAACCGTCTGCCTGATGAGTGAGCTTTTGCCTCTGTCTCTTAATTTATTGATGGTATCATACACGAGGCCAGGCTGGTTTGCATGAAAACAACGTTTTTCATTTAGGAACAGGCAAAGACCTTTTTCAGCAGTTAGTAAATGAAGACCTCTGCGGTTTTTGAGGACAACTGCAGCTAGGGAGTTTACTTGAGCTTGAAGAAGGGGTAATGATTGAGTTAATCGTGCAGTGCTGGCAGAGAACTCATTAGAGACGCCACGGAAGGTGCCGCCTGAAGTGGTCAGGCCTGTGGCGAGTGCAGTGGTAATCCCTAACCCTACAAGTCAGGGGATTAATGGAAAGACCCACTTGTGTCATGCTGGGACCGCTAGGGGAACAGGGAGGCTTTCATCCCCATGGGTGAACCGAATTTTGGGAGTAAGGAAAACTAGGGTACAAGCGCCTGTGCAGTTGGTAGGAAGGCAGACGTAAGAAGAACCACTGAGGAAAACAGTGCTGGGCTTAGCACTGGAAGTGAACAGCTGAGAAAGTGTCCTGAGGCGGCTGGGGCTTTGGACCCCAACGCCAAGGGAACCGGCAAGGGCTGGGGCTGTGCAGGGGGCTTGGTAGGGCAGCTGTGGAGGCAGAGCTGTTGTTTTCTGTATGAGGAAGCGTGTGGTATCTGTAAGCAACCACTCACCTTCATTAACAAGTTTGGGTATGAGCAGAGAATGGGAGTGAGATTCAGAGTGAAATATCAGCTGTAATTGCCTGGAGGAAAAGTGTAAACCAGCCCCTTAGACAAGAGCAGGGCACGTGAAAGTAACCGGGTGCGGGGAATCCGAAACGGAGACTCTGAGGGCGGTTTAGGTAGCGGGGGGACCACATCAAGCTGGAGAAGGGCTGAGCGTAGGCGTGAGGGGTGCAGAGGAGAGGCTGTGCGAGCTGTAGAGGGTGCGTGGGCACAGTGGGAGCTGGCGGGTAAGCGGGGCACAGCCTGGCTTGAGGGATTTTAAGAGCATCAGGGCTGCAGCTGCTGCCGCGCGTAGTCGAGGGCCAGCCCAGGACTGTGAGGTTAGGTTCTTTGGATAAACAGGCGACAGGCTGCAGGCCTGGCTGCTGTGTAAGAACTCTGACGGCACAGCCTGTGATTTCTGCTGTGTGAATGGAGAAGGTTGACAGGAGTTGGGAGCGCTAGGGTGGGGGCTGTTTCTAAGGACTTCCTTGGCGACGGAAAGAATGGGGGAAAAGTTTTGGTTTATGAGGTTAGCTAAGTGTCCCGTCGTAGGTTCATAAAGTGGTTTGGTTACGGGGACAAAAACCTGGCACCCAGAGGCGGAAGTGTCCTACAACACCCAGGAAGGAGAGAAGCTGTTGTGTAGTGGATGGGGCTGGGGTTTGGGAAATTAACTAGATACGGCTGGCGGGGAGAGTGTGTGCAGGCTGGCGAAACATAACAGATGGGGAAGAAATCTGGGCTTTCAAAGTGTTTTTGAGGTCAAGAACAGAATAGTGAGTTGTGGAAGGGGGTATGGAAGGTCAGAGGGTGTAGGGGTTTGGTACAGCCAGGTGGATGGGAAGTACGACCTGACTGAGGCGGAGGTCTTCGACTAGCCTGTAGAATCTGTCTGGTTTTTTGGACAGCTGGGTTAGGGGAAGAAATTTGGGCTTTGGAAGGGTAAACACGATACCCCCTTTTTTTTTTTTTTTTGTTTGAGACGGAGTTTCACTCATGTTACCCAGGCTGGAGTGCAATGGCGCGATCTCGGCTCACCGCAACCTCCGCCTCCTGGGTTCAGGCAATTCTCCTGCCTCAGCCTCCTGAGTAGCTGGGATTACAGGCACCCACCACCATGCCCAGCTAATTTTTTGTACTTTTAGTAGAGACGGGGTTTCACCATGTTGACCAGGATGGTCTCGATCTCTTGACCTCGTGATCCACCCGCCTCGGCCTCCCAAAGTGCTGGGATTACAGGCTTGAGCCACCGCGCCCGGCCCACGATACCCCTTTAAGTACAGATGCTGAGGAAGCAGGAGGGTGAAGTAAAAGGCCGTGTTGCAATAGACGGGTGATAACAGCCTTTACGCCTTTTAAAGCCTGTTGTGGGACGGGGTACTGGGGCTGGGCAGGGTGGTTAGGCTTTAAGGGGATGATGAGGGGTGAGTGACTTGTAGCAACAGATGGGAAGGCGGTGTTTTACACCCTAGGGCTAAGGTTGGGGACATGAGGGGAGCTATTGAGGGAGGTGTGGTTCGCAGCGGAGGGCGGCAATGAGCTGTGGCTGTGGCCCAGGAGTAGTGAAGGAGGCAATTTTGCGAGGCCGTCTCGGTTTAAACAGGGGAACTGGACACGTGGGGATGATTAGGAAAGAACGTGGAAAGGAGTGCTGGCCTAATTGACACCAGGCTGGGGAGTTTTGAGAGGCCCGGAGGCCTCGCCGTCAATCCCCACACCAGTTACGGAGGCCAAGGAGACAGGTCCTTGAAAAGAAGGCAGCGTGGAGTGGGTGGCCTCGTGTTGATTAAGAAGGGGATGGACTTACCCCCACTGTAAGAGTTACCCAAAGTTTGGCGTCTGTGATGGTCCAGGGGGCTTCCGAGATGCCCCGGCGGCGTGAGTCTTCAGCCGCCACGCCGAGGATTGGAGCTTCAGGAGCGCTGGGGGCAGCCACGTGAGTCGGACAGTCAACTTTCTGTGGGCGTCCCACACAGACGGGGCAGGGCTTAGGAGAAATCCCGGGCTGCGGGCATTTCTTGGCCCACTGGCCAGGTTTGAGCAGCTGGACGCTGCAGTCTGGGCGCTTTGAAGTCTTTGTGAGCCGTGGTGTGGCTGGGGTTTGTCTTACGGAAGAGGCAAGCATCTGTAGTTCTGAGATGTGCTGCCGGGCAGATTTTTCCCTGTTATTGAACACCTTGAAGGTGAGGTTGCTTAATTCCTGTTGTGGGGTTTGAGGGCCAGATTTTAATTTCTGTACCTTTTTGTAATGTTGGGTTTGATTGGCTGATAAAATGCATATTAAGTGTTTTTCAGGGGTGAGAACAAGTAAGGATGACATTTAAGTTACTCCAGGTGAGATTGTAGGACTGGGTTAAGTACTGGGGGATTTGATGGAAAGGATCCTAACCGGTGGCTAATCCAGGGGACTAAACTGTAAGCCGGGCCGCATATGAGGTGGGGAGGGGGCAGGAGGGGCATGAGGAGGTGGGTTGTGGGCAGAGGAAGAGGAGGGGGCTCTGGGGGGTGGGGTTAAGTCCTGGATTGGGGCCTGGTTCACAGGCGGGGAGGAGAAAGGTCAGAAGGGTTGATGGACAAGGGGGATTCTGGCTTACTGGCAGAGGAAGAGACAGAAGGGAAGAGAAGGAGCAGAGATTAGGGAGGGATTGGTGTGTAAGAAAATGCCTGGACGTCGGGAATTCAGACCATTTGCCCATGTTGCAACAAAAATTTTATAAAATAGAGAGGTTGAAGGTGCCATTTTTTGGCCAGTTGGAGCCGTTGTTAACTTGTATTGTGGCCATGCAGCGTTACAGAAGAAGATGAGACGTTTGGGTTTTAGGTCAGGAGACAGTTGAAGAGGCTTGAGGTTCTTAGAACACAGGCCAGCGGAGAGGAGGGAGGCTTATGGTTCTGGAAAGGCAGCAGAGACTAGGAGAATAGGCCGGCCATCCAGCCGCTCTGTAGGCGTCCCTAGTTGAGCCTGGGTTGAACCTCCTCGTTAGTGTGTGGCCAAAGGGAGCGTCCTCTACGTTGACCTGGACCAATATCGGCCATGAGCCTGGTGGGCGTGTGACTAGGGTGAACGTCTCCACGATAGTCAAACCCCTGGGAAAACTGGGTCCCCGGATTTGTGACCTATGTAGGGATTTTTTCTGGTCCTGAACTACACAGAAGAACCTGGTTTACCTGATTTTCATTGTCTTTGCGGTGGAAAAAGGATGAAACCGAAAGGGGGAGGAAGTGGACAGGAAAAGACAAGAGAATGGGAAAGCAAAAAAGAGAGACTGCTTACGAAAACAGCCGGGGGTGTGTGTCTGCGGGCTGGTCCGACGACCCCAGGTCGGTAGGTAGATCTCTTCTTGGTGGGAGCACAAGAACAGGGACAGGGGTTTGGTCTCCCATAAGAGTTCCCCCGACCCGGATTTCGGCACCAAATGTTAAAAATGTGCACATTGAATGAAGAGATCCCCCTCAAACAGGCTTTGTGTGAGCAACATGGCTGTTTATTCACCTGGCTGCAGGTGGGCTAAGGCTGAAAAGGGTGTTAGCCAGGGGCGGTGGGATAGGAGTTGGTTTTATAGGTTTGGGTGGGCAGTGGAAAGTTACAGAGTAATCCCAGCTGCTCGGGAGGCTGAGGCAGGAGAATCGCTTGAACCCGGGAGGCGGAGGTTGCAGTGACCCGAGATTGTGCCACTGCACTCCAGGCTGGGCAACAGAACCAGACTCCATCTCAAAAAAACAAAAAGATGGGTGCAATGGCTCACACCTGTAATCCCAGCACCTTGGGAGGCCAAGGTGGGCAGATCACAAGGTCAAGAGCTCAAGACCATCCTGGCCAACATGGTGAAACCCTGTCTCTACCAAAATTACAAAAATTAGCTGGGTGTGGTGGCACGCGCCTGTATTTCCAGCTACTTGGGAGGCTGAGGCAGGAGAATGGCTTAAACCCAGGAGGTGGAGGTTGCGGTGAGCCAAGATTGTGCCACTGAACTCCAGCCTGGTGACAGAGCAAGATTCTGTCTCACAAAAAAAAAAAAAAAGGACACCTAGCCTTTGTTTCCCCCCCTCCATTCCCCTCCCCTTCCCTCAAAAAATAAAAATAAAAACATATAAAAGAAAGGCAGAAATGGACAAACAGAAGAAAGTACATCAACAAACTGGTCCATTTAAGATTTAATTGATCACAGTAAGACATTCAGGCTACAAATTCTTCTATACAGTGGTTTAAAAAGTGACGCCCATCCCCCAGAAGACACTCATACATATCACGGGGACATCATTCTCCCAAAAGGTGTCGCACACAGTCCAATTTGTGCAAATAATCTTTGTACATAAAGAAGAGGCTACCAAGTAAAACACTTAAGAAAAAAAAAAAAAAAGAAGAGGCATTTCAGAGACAATAACCCCCTACTCAGGGCCCCGAGGATAGTCACTGAGCAAATGCAGCAACCAGGGTTTGCAAAAATAAATAGATTTATATACATACAAGTGATAACAGTGTCGACCAATATACAAAGTGCAAACATAAAAAACCCTGCGACCTGTACAGGGACACGTGTACATGTTCTGAAACCAGAAAAGCTTGTCACATTTCCCTGCAGTGGGAGGCCGGGGGTAGGGGCTAGTGTTTCATCCCTGGGTACAATCGCCAATCCCTTGCAGCGTCAGCAGGCAGGAATCTGAGGGGAGGCTGCCACTGTCTCTCAGGACATCAGTGCAACAGTAACATTTAGGGCAATTACAGAATCTGAAGTCCCGTGAAACAATCCAGACTGGAGGAATTATTTTTGCAAATAGTTTATTTATTTATTTATGAGATAGGGTCTTGATCTGTTGCTCAGGCTGAGGTGCAGTGGCGTGATCACAACTCACTGCAACCTCCACCTCCTGGCCTCAAGTGATCCTCCTGCCTCAGCCTCCCGAGCACCTGGGATCACAGGCATGCACCACCACACCCGACTGATTTTTAAATTTTTGTAGAGACAGGATCTCACTTTGTTGTTCAGGCCTGGTCTCCAGCTCCTGAGCTCAAGCGATCCTCCCGACTCAGCCTACCAAAGTGCTGGGATTACAGGCGTGAGCCACCTGTGTCTGGCCAACTTCATGGCCAGACTGGAGTGCAGTGGCATCATCATAGCTCACTGCAGCCTCAAACTCCTGCGCTCAAACAATCCTCCCATCTCAGCCTCACCGTGCCTGGCCAGAGGCCACGGGGTACTCATACACCATGCATGGTTTTTGTGTTTTTTTTGAGACAGAGTTTCATTCTTGTTGCCCAGGCT
Organism: Cebus imitator; assembly: GCF_001604975.1. Lineage (NCBI taxonomy): Eukaryota > Metazoa > Chordata > Mammalia > Primates > Cebidae > Cebus > Cebus imitator. Next base: position 3,203,984 of record NW_016107549.1, read on the forward strand.
AGAGTGCAATGGTGTGATCTCTGCTCACTACAACCTCCACCTCCTGGGTTCAAGCGATTCTCCTGCCTCAGCCTCTAGAGTAGCTGGGATTACAGGTATGGGTCACCATGCCCAGCTAATTTTTGTGTTTTCAGTAGAGATGGAGTTTCACCATACTGGTATGGCTGGTCTTGAACTCCTGACCTCGTGCTCCGCCCATCTCGGCCTCCCAGAGTACTGGGATTACAGGCGTGAGCCATCGTGCCCGGCCTCACCATGCACGTTTTAAATGCATGCCCATCAACGACAAGATCGGGGAAGTGAATGGCTTGGAGGCATCTGCACAGAAGGAGAGGCACTGGGCGGGCAGATGTAAAAAAGACAAAGGCAGTTCTCCATATTCAGGACCTTGGCTTAGCAGTCCCGGTCACCCTGCCCTCTCTGTCTCTGGCATTCATTGATATGGGCCTTCCCTGGCCTGGGATCCCACCCCAATGCACATGACAGAAAACAGTGCAAAATCATAACAGCAATGCCGGATTTACACAGTGTACAACTCTGAACCGAGAAAGTGCACAGGGACCAGGGGAAAGGACGTGGGGAGGAGTGAGATGGACAGACACGAGGCTGGTGTCCTCATAGGCAAGGCAACCAGGTGTCTCAGGCACTTAATAAATATTAAGAGTGACCAGTAACCCTGGCTCTCCCTGTGACAAGTGGCATCATTTGGTGAATGAGTTTTTTTTTTTTTTTTTGAGATGGAGTTTCGCCCTTGTTGCCCAGGCTGGAGTGCAATGGCGCAACCTCCGCCTCCTGGGTTCAAGCGATTCTCCTGCCTCAGCCTCCCGAGTAGCTGGGATCACAGGCATGTGCCACCACACCCGGCTAATTTTGTGTTTTTAGTCGAGATGGGGTTTCTCCATGTTGGTCAGTCTGATCTCGAACTCCTGACCTCTGGTGATCCACCCGCCTCAGCCTCCCAAAGTGCTGGGATTACAGGCATGAGCCACCACGCCTGGCCAGATGAGTTTGGTCTCGATTAGTGTCACCACCTCTGGCACCCAGGATTCAGCCAGATCAGTACCAACGCCATGAATCCCTTTCCTGAAGGAAGGTACAAACCCAGCTTGAAAGGCACTGGGTGGGTCATGATTCGGGGGTGACGGGTTAAGGCTACCTTGGCTGTCTAGCAAGGCTTGCACAGAAGAGGTAAATGCTTGGACTCCTGAGTTTAAGGACTCAGCTTAGAGACTGGTGGACAAGGCAGGGTCCGGGGTCCTGTCGGTGGCACCTGCTGTCGTGTGTCGAAAGCCACTGGCTTCTCTGGGCCTGCATCCCCTTCCCTTTCATCCTCCATCTTTGGAGATTGCGTCACGATGGAGAGAAACTCACAATTTCCCAGAGAGAAATGGAGGCATCATCCTGGCGGCCCCCTGGGCCCGTTTCTCTTCTCCTTCATAAGGAAATAAAGAAACCAAAAATCCCAACCCAAGCCATTCCATGGGCACCGTCCGAAGCCTGTTCTGCCTCCCAGATGAATAAATATATAAAACAAAGCTCTGGCAGGCAATACTTTGGTCTTCTCTGTCTCTGAATAAAACAGAAGGCCAGTGAGGTCTCGGGAAGGGTTGTGGGCGGGAACAGGACGCCAGGCAGATGTTCACGCCACGTCATCCTCCAGGCTGACCATCTGTCTCTGCCAACACATGGTAAACAGCGGAAACTATCAGTCAGCATTCAGGAAACGTGGCCCTAGTCCTCCCACTTCTCACCTCCTGGAGCTGGCAGCCTCCCCCATCCTGATCCCCAAGTATGTTCCCCCAGGGGCCATCAGGGGGTGCTGGGGAGTACCTGATTCAGACACCCTGTCTGGTCCCTCCTGCTTTTTTTTTTTTTTTT
>NW_016107549.1:3206108-3208411 GCF_001604975.1 Cebus imitator
TTTTTTTTTTTTCCCAGACAGTCTCGCTCTTGTTGCCCAGGCTGGAGTGAAATGGCATGATTTCGGCTCACTACAACCTCCTGCTCCCATATTCAAGTGATTCTCCTGCCTCAGCCTCCCAAGTAGCTGGGATTACAGGCATGCGCCACCATGCCTGGCTAATTTTGTTTCTTGTATTTTAGTAGAGACGTTATTTTAGTATTTCACCACATTGGCCAGGATGGTCTTGATCTCCTGACCTCATGATCCGCCTGCCTCAGCCTCCCTAAGTACTGGGATTACAGGTGTGAGCCACCACACCCGGCCCCTCCTTCCTTTTTACCCTCTTCTCTCTTTGCTCCAGCCACAGCAGCCTCAAACCCGACAGGCACAGTCCAGCCACAGGGCCTTTGCATGGGCTGTTCCCTGGCTCAGAGAAGCCTGCCTCCCCCCTCAACCTTTTGTCTAAAAATCAAGGCGTGCATGATGGCTCATGCCTGCAATCCCGGCACATGGGGAGGGGGCTGATGGGGGTGAATCACTTGAGGTCAGGAGTCCAAGACCAGTCTGGGCAACATGGTGAAACCCTGTCTCTATGAAAAATACAAAAATTAGCTGTGCATAGTGCTGTAATCCCAGCTACTCAGGAGACTGAGGCATGAGGCATGAGACTTGCGTAAACCCAGGAGGCAGAAGTTGCAGTGAGCCAAGACCACACCACTGCAGTCCAGCCTGGGTGACAGAGCAAGACTCTGTCTCAAAACAAAACAAAAAAACACCTTTTTTTCCTTCCTCCTGGCCCTCTGGAAACCCTTCTTTGAATTTTTTGTTATTTTTTAAGAGACAGGGTCTTGCTCTGTCACCCAGGCTGGGTGCAGTGGCGCAATCTCGGCTCAAGCAGTCCTCCTGCCTTAGCCTCACTAGTAGCTGGAACTGTAGGCACTCATCGCCACACCGGGCTAAACTTTCACTTTCTACAGAGATGGGGTCTTGCTGTGTTGCCCAGGCTGGTCTCCAGCTCTCAGCTTGGGTGATCCTCCTACCTCAGCCTCCCAAAGTTCTGGGATCACATGTGTAAGCCACTGCACCTGGCCTCTGAACTCCATATTTTTTCCTTTTTTTGAGACAGAGTTTTGTTCTTGTCACCCAGGCTGGGTGCAGTGGCGTGATCTCAGCTCACTCCACCTCCCGGGTTCAAGCGATTCTCCTGCTTCAGCCTCCCGAGTAGCTGGGGTTACAGGTGCCCGCCACCATGCCTGGCTAATTTTTTATATTTTTGGTAAAGATGTGGTTCCGCCCTGTTGGCCAGGCTGGTCTTGCACTCCTGACCTCAGGTGATCTGCCCAGTGCTGGGATTCCAGGTGTGAGCCACCAAGCCTGGCCTCAGAACCCCTTTTGACTTTCTTTGCTCCATCACCATCGGACAGAGAGCTGCTTTGCTTATCCAACATTCCTCTACGCCACCAAGGCCACTATTCGCTGACAGAAACATTCACCCAGTGCTGCCCTCGATCTAGAGGCTGGGGAAGCCTTGGCCTGGTCCCTCAAGGATCTGATGACTCCAGCCAGGAGGGGGCTGCCATGGGCTCCAGCCTCCTAGAGGGGTCACTCACCGAGGGGTAGCTGTAGCCGTCCTGGTTGCGGCAAATGTGGACCTCATCCTCCGTGGTCTTTTGGTAGACAGGGTTGTCAAAGTTGATGCTGTTGATGCTCTTGAGCCGCCAGTTCTTCCAAAGGAGGAAGGCCCCGACGCAGAGGAAAACAAGGAGCACTGTAGGGAGAGGCATGCTCGGTCACACAGCTGCCCCTGAGACCAGAGACCCAGCTCTGTGGCTGGAGTGAAAACACGGGGCATGTACCGTGCCCTGGATTCCTGTCTTTTACGTTTGCTTAGAGATAGCGTCTTGCTCTGTGTCCCAGGCTGGAGTGCAGCGGCGCCATCATGGCTCACTGCAGCCTCAGTCTCCTGGCGTCAAGCAATGCTCCCAACTCAGCCTCCTGAATAGCTGGGACTGTAGGCATGCACCACCATGCCTGGCTGATTTATTTTTTTGTGGGAGAGGCTTTTTTTACTTGATAATGTTTTTGTTCTGAACTGATAGTAGTACTTATTGTAAAAAAGAAATCTATCTCCGTCGGGTGTGGTGGCTCATGCCTGTAATTCAAGCACTTTGGAGGCCAAGGTGGGCGGATCACCTGAGGCCGGGAACTCAAGACCAGCCTGACCAACATGGTGAAACCCCGTGTTAAAAAAAGAAAGAGGCTGGGCGCGGTGGCTCAAGCCTGTAATCCCAGCACTTTGGGAGGCCGAGGCGGGTGGATCA
>NW_016107549.1:3208531-3214544 GCF_001604975.1 Cebus imitator
CTACTCAGGAGGCTGAGGCAGGAGAATTGCCTGAACCCAGGAGGCGGAGGCTGCAGTGAGCCGAGATTGCGCCATTGCACTCCAGCCTGGGTAACGAGAGCGAAACTCCGTCTCAAAAAAAAAAAAAAAAAAAGAAAGAAAGAAAGAAATGCATCTCATGCATGTACTCCCAGCACTTTGGGAGGCCAAGGTGGGAGAACTGCTTAAGCCAAGGAGGTCAAGACCAGCCTGGGCAACATGGTAAAAACTTGTCTCTACACAAAAATACCGAATAAATAAACAAATAAAAATAGTCGAGTGTGGTGGCACATGCCAGTGGTCCCAGCTACTCGGGAGGCTGAGGCAGGCGAATCGCTTGAACCCAGGAGGCCGAGGCTGCAATGAGCTGAGATTGTGCCACTGCACTCCAACCTGGGCGATAAGAACTAAACTCCATCTCAAAAAAAAAAATCTAAAGTACACTGGGTGAACCATGCCCCAGAAGCAGCTGACTTCTTCCAGATTTCTGCCCAGGATTAGCCACCCACAGGGCTGTGGCTTCTTTTTTTTTTTGAGACGGAGTTTCACTCTGCTGCCAGACTGGAGAGCAATGGCACCATCTTGGCTCACTGCAACTTCCGACTCCCTGGCTCAAGTGATTCTCCTGCCTCAGCCTGTTGAGTGGCTGAGGTTACAGGCACATGCCTGTAGGCATAAGGTCGCACTGCAGGTGGCTGTGACCTGGGGGACACTGGGGGACTGGCGTGCACTTACCGATGAGGAGGATGATGGACAGAGCCCCCAAACTCCTGGGCTTTTCCTCAGTTCCTCGGCCAGCAACGTCACCCAGGGCTGCAGGAGAGAAGCAAGAGTGAGGCCCAGGTCTAAAGGGAAGGTCACCAAGAAATGCTGCAGGCAGAGGGCGGTGGTCACAGGCAGGACAGCGCCCGGCACATCTTCCTGGGCACTTGGAGAATTTCCCAAGTCTGCGAGAGGTCCATGGGCTTATTTGTGAGTTATTAAGGTTGTGGAAATCAATTTGGCTTTAAGAAGGTTTTTTTTTTTTTTGAGATGGAGTCTTGCTCTGTTGCCCAGGATGGAGTGCAGTGGTGTGATCTCAGCTCACTGCAACCTCCACCTCCCGGGTTCAAGTGATTCTCCTGTCTCAGCCTCCCGAGTAGCTGGGACTAGAGGCATGTGACGCCACACACAGCTAATTTTTATATTTTTAGTAGAGATGGGGTTTCACCATGTTGGCCAGGATGGTCTCGATCTCTTGACCTCATGATACACCTGCCTCAGCCTCCCAAAGTGCTGGGATTACAGACATGAGCCACTGTGCCTGGCCAGAAGGTTCTTTTTAAAGTAGCTGAGTGTTGTGGCACACACCTGTAGTCCCAGCTAATGGGGAGGCAGGAGAGTGGTTTGAACCCAGGAGGCGGAGGTTGCAGTGAGCTGAGATTTTAAAAAAAAAAAAAAAGGTTGTGTCCACAGCAACCTTGGTTTGTATTCAAGTCATGGCACCAAAAAGAAACAAAAAAAGGTTGTTTTTGCAGGGCTAGAAACGGGGGTCTAGCTATGTATGTTGCTCAGGCTGGTCTTGAATTCCTGGTCTCAAGTGATCCTCCCACCCCAGCCTTCCAAAGTATGGGGATTACAGGCATGAGCCACCGAGCTCAGCCCAAGAAGGTTCTTGAGCCTCACATTAAAGAGGCTTTAGTGGAGAGTCACAGAGGAATTCATGCAAGGTGGCTGACAAGGTTGCAGGTGGAATTTTTGTCAACCTACTTCTGCATTTCATTAAAATGAGCATATTTTGGGCTGGCTATGGTGGCTCACACCTGCAATCACAACACTTCGGGAGGTAGAGGCGGGCGGATCACCTGAGGTCAGGAGTTCGAGAGCAGCCTGGCCAATATGGTAAAAGCCCGTCTTTACTAAAATACAAAAATTAGCCAGGTGCTGTGGCATATACCTATAGTTCCAGCTACTCGGGGGCTGCAGCAGAAGAATCACTTGAACCTAGGAGGCAGAGATTGTGGTGAGCTGAGATTGCACCATTTCACTCCAGCCTGGGCAACAGAGTGAGACTCTGTCTCAAAAAGAAAAAAAAAAAGAGGCTGGGTACGGTGGTTCATGCTTGTAATCCTAGCACTTTGGGAGGCTGAGGTGGGTGGGTTGCCTGAGGTCAGGAGTTCAAGACCAGCCTGGCCAATATGGTGAAACTCTGTCTCAACTAAAAATACCAAAATTGGCCGGGCTTGGTAGCGCATGCCTGTAATCCCAGCTACTTGAGAGGCTAAAGCAGGAGAATTGCTTGAATCCGGCAGGGAGAGAGGTTACAGTGAGTCGAGATCACACCACTGCACTCCAGCCTGGGCAACAGAACAAAACTCCATTAAAAAAAAAAAAAAAGTGTATTTTGAAGGGCACAAGAGAGTCACCTTCTGATCCCACAATGCCCAGCATGCTCAGTGCTGAGGTTGAAAGTCACGAAAGCTGATTGTCCTGCGTCAGCTGTCCTAGGCGTTATGGGATGGGAGTAACCTTGATACAGAAACATGGGAGTGGACCTGGGCCATTCAACATAAAGGCCTGGGGCAAGCTAACATTTCAAGTCCACTAGAGCTGGGCACGGTGTCTCACCCCTATAATCCAAGCACACTGGGAGGCCAAGGTGGGAGGATCACTTGAGGCCAGGGATTTGAGACTAGTCTGGGCAACATAGCCAGACCCCCCTCGATTCTACATGAATGAATGAATGACTTCTTTGCCAAGTTTGAGGAGTTCTGGATGGACCTGGCTGTGAAGTGGTAATTCTAGCAGTGCCCACCTCCCCCAAGCAAGGTTTCCCGGTCTCCCCCGGGCAGTTTCCACTCTATCCTGATTGTAACTGAACAAAGGTTTCAGCTACTCTTGGGGGCAAAATAAAGAGTGGCCTGGAATCTGATGATGTGCCATTTTTTTGTTTGCTGGAAAAATGGTGCTACCAGCACCATTTTCCAGCAGCTCAAAGGAGGTTGGGCGCCCTCTGGTGGACAAACAAAGGAGGTCCTGACCCACGTCTGGATCTCATCACATCCAGGGAGGACAGTGAGGCCAGGTATTATATGGGGCAAAGACAGCCAGGCGCTCACCCCAGCCCCCAGTCTAAACGGGGAGCCAAAAAGCTTAGGAATCCAATAATACTCCTTTTTTTGGGGGGGGGATAGAGTTTTGCTCCTGTCACCCAGGCTAGAGTACAATGGTGTGATCTCGGCTCACTACGATCTCTGCCTGCCGTGTTCAAGCGATTCTCCTGCCTCAGCCTCCCGAGTAGCTGGAATTACAGGCATGTACCACCATACCTGGCTAATTTTTGTATTTTTAGTAGAGACGGGGTTTCACCACATTGGCCAGGCTGGTCTCGAACTCCTGACCTTGTGATCCACCTGCCTCAGCCTCCCAAAGTGCTGAGATCCGTGCCCAGCAAAATAGTTGGAGTTTAAAAGTAAAAAATAACTATTATTGGGCCGGGCGTGGTGGCTCAAGCCTGTAATCCCAGCACTTTGGGAGGCCGAGGCGGGTGGATCACGAGGTCAAGAGATCGAGACCATCCTGGTCAACATGGTGAAACCCCGTCTCTACTGAAAATACAAATAATTAGCTGGGCATGGTGGCGCGTGCCTGTAATCCCAGCTACTCAGGAGGCTGAGGCAGGAGAATTGCCTGAACCCAGGAGGCGGAGGTTGCGGTGAGCCGAGATGGCGCCATTGCACTCCAGCCTGGGTAACATGAGTGAAACTCCGTCTCAAAAAAAAACTATTATTTTGTTTATTATTTATTTGTATTTATTTTGTAGTAGAGATGTGGTCTTCTTGTGTTGCCCAGGCTGGACTTCAACTCCTGGGCTCAAGCAATTCTCCCACCTTGGCTGCCCAAAGTGCTGGGATTACAGGTGTCAGTCACCAAAAGATAAATTATAGGCCAGGCACAGTGGCTCACGCCTATAATCCCAGCACTTTGCGAGGCCGAGGCAGGAAGATCACTGAGGTCAGGGATTTGAGACCAACCTGGCCAACATGGTGAAACCCCATCTCTACTAAAAATACAAAAATTAGCCAGGCGGGGTGGTGTGTGCCTGTAATCCCAGCTGTTCTACTCGGGAGGCTGAGGCAGGAGAATCGCTTGAACCTGGGAAGCGCAGGTTGCAGTGAGTTGAGATCACGCCACTGCACTCCAGCCTGGGTGATAGAGCGAGACTCTGTCTCAAAAAAAAAAAAAAAAAAAAAGTAAAATTATGTTAAAATGTTACTGGGTTCCTGAGCATTTTGGAGCCTGTGAAAGGCTATGTACTGAGGAATGCCTCCCTCTCCTTGCCTTTGTCCTGGCCGTTTTGGGCAGATGCCTGAAGCTGAGGCAGTGAATGGGCCTTGATAAAATTTCAGGGCCCAAAATGTGTGTAGCTGACTGGGAACCAGGAGCCTGAAGGACCAGGGCCCTTTATATGATTTGGCCCATTTAATTCTTGCAATGAGGGCAAGAGGTGTTATTAGGCCCACTTTACAGAGAGAAAAACTGACGCCTCAGAGACACATGGTGCAAGTGAGAGAGGGTCAGCCAGAGTGAGGACGCCACCCAGACTCCATCACATCACCAAAATGTTTGTGGCCACTGAAGGGACCCATCTCCCAGTGAACAGGGCCCAGCCTTTACCTTGGTGAGACATTGTCACTATCTCTGCCGTGGTGAGCTCAGGGGTGGCCCCAGGCAGCCGGGAGGTGTCAGGAACAGGCTGGGTGGTTGTGTGCTGGGTCCCTGCAGCTGTGGAGCTGACCATTCGCCTCACGGTGGACGTCTCCTGGGTGGCCACTGCGGGCTCAGCCTCTGAAAGAATCAAGAAGCATCTCCTGAGTGCCACGGGCCTGCAAGCCCCATTTATAACTGGGCACCTAATGACCAGCGGGCTGAAATGACCTTGGAAGCCCAAGAGGCAGGAGGATCGGTTGAGTCCAGGAGTTGAAGACCAGCCTGATCAACATAGCAAAACCCCATTTCTACTAAAAATACAAAAAATTAAAAAAAAAAAAAAAGCCAGATGTGGTGGCACATGCCTGTACTCCCAGCTACTCAGGAGGCTGAGGTGGGAGGATTGCTTGAGACCAGAAGGTAGAGGCCACAGCGAGCTATGATCTCGCCACTGCACTCCAGCCTAGTCAACAGAATGATACACTGTCTGAAAAAAAAAGAAACTGGCTGGGTGCAGTGGCTTACGCCTATAATCCCAGCACTCTGGGAGGTCAAGGCGGGTGGATCACCTGAGGTCGGGAGTTCAAGACCAGCCTGACCAACATGGTGAAACCCCGTCTTTAAAAAAAAAAAAAATTTGAAAAACTAAAAGAAAAAAAGCCCAAAATGAGGCCAGGTGTAGTAGCTCATGCCTGTAATCCCAACACTTTGGGAGGCTGAGGCAGGTGGATCACTTGAGGTCAGGAGTTTGAGAACAGCCTGGCCGAGAGCAATAGCTCATGCCTATAATCCTGGCATTTTGGGAGGCCGAGGCAGGTGGATCACCTGAGGTCACGAGTTCAAGACCACCCTGGCCATCATGGTGAAACCCCGTCTCTACTGAAAAATACAAAAATTAGCTGGGCATGGTGGCGTGCACCTGTAGTCCCAGCTACTAGGGAGGCTGAGGCAGGAGAATTGCTTGAACCCAGGAGGCAGAGAGTGCAGTGAGCTGAGATTGAGCCACTGTACTCCAGCCTGGCGGCTGGTGACAGAGCAAGACTCTTGTCTTTAAAATAAAAAAAAAAAAAATGTAAAAATTAGTCAGGCATGGTGGCACATGCCTGTAGTCCGAGCTACTCGGGAGGCTGAGGCAGGAGAATTGTGTGAACCTGGATGGTGGAGGTTGCAGTGAGTTGAGATCTTGCCATTGCACTCCAGCCTGGGCAACTGAGCGAAACTCTGTCTCAAAACCAAACAAAGTGGGTACAAGCAGCTCTCAAGAAATAACTTTAAAAGGCCAGGCTGGGCCGGGCGCGGTGGCTCA
>NW_016107549.1:3215314-3221616 GCF_001604975.1 Cebus imitator
AAAAAAAAAAAAAAAAAAAGTCAACAAAGAGGACCATTTCCTCCCTCAGGGCCCCTCTCAGAAATCGGATCACCTCTCCAGGGGGCCGGGAAAGAAGAAACCAGACATCAAAGGGAAACTGGGTAAATGTCCAGCCTAGTGCTAATGTGCCCGTCCAAGAGAAGTAAGGTTATCCTGACTCATGAATCCTTACAACAACCTTGAGGTACCCATTTGACATATGAGCAGAGAGAGGCTGGCGGGGGCGCGGGAGTGGAGGACACAGGAAGCAGAAACAAGGCGTGTGTCGCACCTGTGAGGCAGCTCCTCATGTCCCTGGCCAGTAGCATGCCGTCGGGGCAGGCGCAGGTAAACTTGGGTGAGCGGGGGTTGATCTGGGGAGCGGGGAGACACAGGTACTGGCATCCGCCATTGCTCAGGGTGGTCCTCTCACACCAGTTCACTCCTGGGGCAGAAGAAGTGGAGTCAGGGCAAGAACGAGATCAGCTAGACCAGAACATTCCAGAGTTTCCACAAGGAAGTTTCAACGTGTGTGGAGGCTGTGACTGACCCACCCTTACCGCTTGGCTGGGTGAGGTTGTGGAAGAGGACCATATCCTCTGGGGACAGCAGGTTTTCTGCCAATAAATGGACATCGGAGCCTGTGAGGCGGTTGGCGCTGAAAATGGCTTCATTGATGATATCTGTCCAAAATACTTTGTCCTAAACGGGCAGCAAGGAAGATGACAAATCCTGTAAAACACTGGGATGAGACACAGACCACCCTCTCTCCACAACTAGATTTTATTTATTTATTTATTTATGAGGCAGAGTTTCACTGTTGCTGCCCAGGCCTGATCTCAGCTCACTGTAGCCTCAGCCTCCCGGGTTCAAACAATTCTCCTGCCTCAGCCTCCCGAGAAGCTGGGATTACATGTATCCACTACCACACACAGCTAATTTTTGTATTTTTAGTAGAGACAGAGTTTCACCATGTTGGCTAGGCTGGTCTTGAACTCCTGACCTCATATCATCCACCCATCTCGGTCTCCCAAAGTGCTGGGATTATAGGCATGACCCACCATGCCCGGCCTACAGCTAGTTTTTAATTGTGGTAAAATACACATAACATAAAATGTGCCATCTCAACTGTTTGTTAAGTGCACAGTTCAGTGGCCTTAAGTACATTTGCACTGTTGTGCAAGTATCACCATCCCCACCATCCATTTCCAGAACTCTTTTTTTTTTCTTGAGACAGAGTCTCACTGTTGTGCCCCAGGCACAATGGCACGGATCGGTTCACTGCAACCCCCACCCCCCCGGATTCCAGTGATTCTCCTTCCTCAGCCCCTGAGTAGCTGGGATTACAGGTGGGTACCACCACACCTGGCTAATTTTGTATTTTTAGTAGAGACTGAGGTAGGAAGACCGATAGAGGCCAGGAGTTCAAGACCAGCCTGGGCAACATAGGAGACACCATCTCTACCAAAAAAATACAAAAATTAGCCAGGTATGTTGGCACACGTGGGGTTTCACCATGTTAGCCAGGCTGGTCTCAAACTCTGGACCTCAGGTGATCTCCCACCTCAGCCTCCCAAAGTGCTGAGATTACAGGCATGAGCCACTGTGCCCAGCCTAAAACTTTTTTTTATTTTTTTCAGACAGAGTCCTGCTCTGCCGCCCAGGCTGGAGTGCAGTGGCACGATCTTGGCTCCTTGCAGCCTCCACCTCCTGGGATCAAGCAGTTCTCCTGCCTCGGTCTCTCGGGTACCTGGGATTACAGGCGTCCATGCCACACTGGCTACTTTTTGTATTTTTGTAGAGACAGGGTTTCGTCATGTTGGCCAGGCTGGTCTCAAACTCCTAGACTCAAGTGATCCTCCTGCCTCAGCCTCCTAAAGTGCTGGGATTACAGGCGTGGGATTACAGGCGTGAGCTGCCATCGCCCACCTTAAGCCTCTTTTCTTTACAAATTACCCGGCCTCAGCTACTCCTTTATTGCAATGCAAATGGACGCGCACACTTAGGGGATTCCACTTTCGGTTGTTGGCAATCACACTGCCATGAACATGGGGTTACGAAATAGCGCCATTTCCTGAGAACAGGGTTTCCCCACCGCGGCTCTGGCTGCTACTTCTCTGTTCTGGGCGTTCAGGAGCGTCGCCAGCCTCTACCCCCTAGATGCCAACAGTCTTCCCCCTCGACTCGTGACAACCAAAAAGTCCCTAGGAATTGCCAAATGTAGGCCAGGCGTGGTGGCTCATACCTGTTCTCCCAGCACTTTGGGAGGCCGAGGCGGGCGGATCACGAGGTCAGGAGATCGAGACCAGCCTGACCAACATAGAGAAATCCCGTCTCCACTAAAAAAAATACAAAATTAGCCGATGTGGTGACGCATGCCTGTAATCCCAGCTACTGTGGAGGCTGAGGCAGGAGAATTGCTTCAGCCCAGGAGGTAGAGGTTGCCATGAGTCAAGATCGTGCCATTGCACTCCAGCCTGGGAAACGAGCAAAACTCCATCTCAAAAAAAAAAAGTTAAGGCCGGGCGCGGTGGCTCACGCCTGTAATCCCAGCACTTTGGGAGGCCGAGGCGGGTGGATCACGAGGTCAAGAGATCGAGACCATCCTAGTCAACACGGTGAAACCCCGTCTCTACTAAAGCTACAAAAAATTAGCTGGGCATGGTGGCGCGTGCCTGTAATCCCAGCTACTCAGGAGGCTGAGGCAGGAGAATTGCTTCAGCCCAGGAGGTAGAGGTTGCCATGAGTCAAGATCGTGCCATTGCACTCCAGCCTGGGAAACGAGCAAAACTCCATCTCAAAAAAAAAAAGTTGGACATGGTGGTGTGTACCTGTAGTCCCAGCTGTTCAGGAGGCTGGGGTGGGAGGATCACTTGAGCCCAGGAGGTTGAGGCTGCAGTAAGATATAATTGCACCACCGCACTCCAGCCTGGGCGACAGAGTGAGATCTTGTCTCTTTCAAAAAAAGGAAAGAAAACAGAAATAACTCAGGTCTAAGACTGCCTCCCAGTCATGGCGAATTTTCCACGTTCGTCTTGGCTTGAGTGATCTACAGCCTGTGTCTATCCACCCGCTAAGCACTTGCATCTCACACGGAAGTCGCTCTCAGTCAACAACAGTAAGCCTGGATTTCACTCAAGCTCCCAAGCCGCACCTCAAAGATGGCCAAGGAGAAAGGGTGGGCCAGCCTATCCTCGTCCTCCAGGATGGTCTTCCGGTTGCCCCCATTGACATCGATGCTTGAGATGGAGTGAAGTTTGGAGTCAACCCAGTAGAGGCGGCCCCTGGGAAGATCTAGAACACATAAGCGGGTAAGGAGAGGTCACGTGCTGGTGTCAGTCCCAGAGGGGCCTGCAGGCCTGGCCACACTGCCCCGGGCAGGAAAAGCCCCCCCAGGGACCCAGCAGAGAAACACCTGGAGAGGCAACTCCGACCACCTGTGAGCCTGAACCCCTCCCCTGCGACGCCCAATCCAATGGGCAGGTAGGGAGCTGGAGGAGAGAAAAGCTTCAGGGAGGCTGGGTGCGGTGGCTCACAGCTGTAATCCCAGCAGGTTGGAAGGCTGAGGCAGGAGGATCACCCAGGAGTTTGAGATCAGCCCGGTCAACACAACGAGACTTTGTCTCTTTCCAAAAATAAAATAAAATTAGTCTGGTGTGGTGGCACATCTATGGTCTCTGCTACTCAGGAGGCTGAAGCAGGAGGATCATGTGAGCCTGGAAGGTGGAGGCTGCAGTGAGCTATGATTGCACTACTGCACTCCAGCTTGGGTGACAGAGCAAGACCTCATCTCAAAAAAAGAAAAAAACGACTGGGCACTGTGGCTTACGCCTGTAATCCCAGCACTTTGGGAGGCTCAGATGGGTGGATCACAAGGTCAAGAGATCAAGACCATCCTGGCCAACATGGTGAAACCCTGTCTCTACTAAAATATAAAAATTAGCTGGCCGTGATGGCATGTGCCTGTAATCCCAGCTACTCAGGAGGCTGAGGCAGGAGAATCGCTTGAACATGGGAGGCAGAGATTGCAGTGAGCCAAGATTGCACCACTGCCCTCTAGCCTGGTGAGAGTGAGACTCCATGGCAAAAAAAAAAGAAAAAACAGGCTGGCCATGGTGGCTCACGCCTATAATCCTAGCACTTTGGGAGGCCGAGGTGGGCAGATCACCTGAAGTCAGTTTGAGAGCAGCCTGACCAACATGGAGAAACCCTGTCTCTACTAAAAATACAAAATCAGCTGGGCGTGGTGGGGCATGCCTGTAATCCCAGCTACTCAGGAGGCTGAGGCAGGAGAATCACTTGAACCCAGGAGGCGGAGGTTGCGCTGAGCCGAGATCTCGCCATTGCACTCCAGCCTGGGCAAGAAGAGCGAAACTTTGTCTCGAAAAAAAGAAAAGAAAGGAAAATCTTCAGGGAGCAGCTGGCGACCACCCTCTGTCCTCCAGCCTGTGCCCAACCCTGGCTGGGACGGCTGTCCCGAGAACATACCTAGGGTGATGCCATTGGGCCACTGGATGTTGTCAGTCACCAGCGAATAGACGTCCACACCGTTCAGGCCCCCTTTCTTGATCTTGGCGGAGATGCCCCAGTCAGTCCAGTACATGAAGCTGGCGGGAAGACAGAGAATAGCTGTGAGGCTGGGGGGTGGGGGAGGATTCCAGCCAACATGTGAGTTCTGGCAGAATCAGCCAGTCCCAGACTCAGGAAAAAGCCCTGCTAGGAACTCCAAACTCCAAGTGTGTGGGGTTGGTTTTTTTGTTTTTTTGAGACAGAGTCTCACTTTGTCGCTTAGCCTGGAGTGCAGTGGCATGAACTTGGCTCACGGCAACCTCCACCTTCCTCTGGAGTAGCTGGGATTACAGGCGCCCCCCCCACCACACCTGGCTAATTTTTTTTTTTTTTTTTTTGAGACGGAGTTTCGCTCTTGTTACCCAGGCTAGAGTGCAATGGCGCAATCTCGGCTCACCGCAGCCTCCGCCTCCTGGGTTCAGGCAATTCTCCTGCCTCAGCCTCCTGAGTAGCTGGGATTACAGGCACGTGCCACCATGCCCAGCTAATTTTTTGTATTTTTAGTAGAGACGGGGTTTCACCATGTTGACCAGGATGGTCTTGATCTCTTGACCTCGTGATCCACCTGCCTCGGCCTCCCAAAGTGCTGGGATTACAGGCTTGAGCCACCGCGCCCGGCCCCAGCTAATTTTTTGTAGTTTTAGTAGAGACGGGGTTTCACCATGTTGACCAGGATGGTCTTGATCTCTTGACCTCGTGATCCACCTGCCTCGGCCTCCCAAAGTGCTGGGATTACAGGCTTGAGCCACTGCGCCCGGCTTTTTTTTTTTTTTTTTTTGAGACAATCTCACTCAGTTGCCAGGCTGGAATGCAGTAGCACAATCTCGGCTCACTGCTACGTCCACTCCTAAGGGTTCAAGCGATTCTCCTACCTCAGTCTCCCGAGTAGCTGGGATTATAGGCGTGCACCACACACCCAGCTAATTTCTGTATTTTTTGTAGCGCTCCTGACTGTAGCTGGAGGACAGTGTGTGTCCTGGGTTGTTAGCACCACAGTGGCCACCCCTCACGTGCTTAGGTGGCAGATGTCACCTGACAGGTACAGAGTACGCTCGGCAGGTGGTGGGGGCGATGTTTCCTGCCAGGGAGTTTGGGTCCGTGTTTCTGGACCCAGGAGCTGCTGAGTCAGCCACGGGCTGAAGATACCATCCTGGGGCCCAGCCACTAACCAGTTCTCTTTTTTTTTTTTTTTTTTTTTTTGAGCTAGAGTCTCGCTCTGTCACTGGACAGAGTGGAGCGATCTCAGCTCACTGCAACCTCCACCTCCTGGGTTCAAGGGATTCTCCGGCCTCAGTCTCCTGAGTAACCAGGACTACAGGCATGCACCACCATGCCCGGCTATTTTTGTATTTTTATTAGAGACGAGGTTTCATCATGTTGGCCAGGATGGTCTTGACCTTGTGATCCTCCCGCCTTGGCCTCCCAAATTGTTGGGATTACAGGCCCAGCCCCCAGTTCTTTTTTATTTTTTTTTAAGACGGGTCTCGTTCTGTCACTCAGATTGGAATGCAGTGGGGTGATCTTGGCTCACTGCAACCTCCCCCTCCTGGGTTCAAGTCATTCTCTTGACTCAGCCTCCCAAGTAGCTGGGATTTACAGGCACGCCCCACCACGCCTGGCTACTTTTTGTATTTTTAGTAGAGATGGGGTTTGACCATGTTGGCCAAGCTGGTCTTAAACTCCTGACCTCAGGCGACCCACCCACCTTGGCCTCCCAAAGTGCTGGTTACCGG
>NW_016107549.1:3224551-3228608 GCF_001604975.1 Cebus imitator
ATGAGACACCGTGCCCAGCCAACTAACCAGTTCTTGAAGCCCCTTCCTGCTCCCTGCGTTCCGTCTGCACCCCTCGGCGTGGTGGATACGCACCCATGAACAGGATCCACCACAATGGCCCTTGGCTTGGAGCCGGTCTCCCTGAAGAGCGTTTTTCTCTTCACACCCCTGGTGTCCGCAACGGAGACGGTGCCCAGGACAGAGTCGGTCCAGTAGATGTTGCTGTGGATCCAGTCCACGGCCAGCCCGTCAGGGGCTTGGAGGTCCTTGCTGATGACGGTGTTGTAGGAAGAAAAGCCGTGGGCTCCATCAAGCTGGGTGCTGAGGCAGGAGGAGAGGAGGGATGTCATGGCCAGGAGCCCTCATCTCATCCTAGGGCCGGGGCTGCAGGAAGGCGCGACGCTCACCTGTAGATCATTCTCTGGGACAGGTCGGACCAGTAGATTCGGTTACTGGCCACCTCCATGTCCAGAGCGACCACGTTCCGCAGGTTGGGGATGAGGCTGGTGTACTCACTCCGGTCCAGCGTCATCTTCCTGACCTCGTGCCGGTTGGTGAAGATGAGATAGGCAATGGAGCCTGGGGACCCAGAGAGCAAGGTCGAGGGGATTGAGGGGACCCGTCGATGGAACCGAGAGCGCCTCCCCATTCCCTCGTGTCACCCTGCAAGGTGCCGCTGAGCCAGGAAGCAGACAGAAAAACAGGGTGGAAAAGACCTCCCGATGGAAACAGGCACAGTGGCGCCTGCCTGTGATTCCAGCATTTTGGGAGGCCACGGCAGGAGGATCACGATCACTTGAGGCTAGGAGTTCAAGACCAGCCTGGGCAACACAATTGCCACAAAAAAAAAAAAAAAAAAAAAAGGCTGAGGTGTGGCGGCTCATGCCTGTTATCTCAGTACTTTTGGAGGCTGAGGCAAGCGAATCACTTTAGGTCAGGAGTTCGAGACCAGCCTGACCAACATGGTGAAACCCTGTCTCTACTAAATGTACAAAAACTAGCCAGGAATGGTGGTGGACACCTGTAATCCCAACTACTTGGAAGGCTGAGGCAGGAGAATTGCTTGAACCTGGGAGATGGAGGCTACAATAAGCCAAGATGGCGCCACTGCACTCCAGCATGGGCAACAGAGTGAGACTCTGTCTCAAACAAACAAACAAAAAATTAGCCAGGCATGGTGGCACATGCAAGTAGTCCCAGCTACTCCAGAGGCTGCACTGTGCTACGGGCTAGAAGACAGAGCAAGACCCTGTCTCTAAAAAATAATAGATTGGGTGCAGTGTTTGTAATCCCAGCACTTTGGGAGGCCAAGGCAGGAGGATCACTTGAGTTCAAGAGTTCAAGACTAGCCTGACCAACATGGTAAAACTCCGTCTTACCTCTACTAAAACGATGAAAATTACTGGGCATGGTGGCATGCATCTGAGGTTCCAGCTACTCTGGAGGCTGAGATGGGAGGATCAAGCAATCCTCCTGGCCTCAAGTGATCCTCCCACCTCAGCCTCCGGAGTACCCTGGACCACAGGTATGCGGCACCACGCCCTGCAAATTTTGTTTCTTTAACCCCTTGAAGTTACTCCCCAGATTGTCAGAGAAAGGACAGCCGGTTCCTGTTCCACCAGCCGGGCTGGGGGTTCCATTAACTGGATTTTTTTCTTTTTTGAGATGGAGTCTCGCTCTGTTGCCCAGGCTGGAGTACAGTGGCGTAATCTTGGCTCACTGCAACCTCTGCCTCCTGGGTTCAAGCGATTCTCCTGCCTTAGCCTCCTGAGTAGCTGGGATTACAGGCATGCGCCACCAGGCCCAGCTAACTTCTGTATTGTTAGTAGAGGCAGGGTCAGGCTTGTCTCAAACTCCTGACCTCGTGACCCGCCCGCCTAGGCCTCTCAAAGTGCTGGGATTACTGATGTGAGCCACCTCACCTGTCTGCCTTTAACTGGATTATTTATTTTTATTTTATTTTTTAAAGATGGGGTTTCACCATGATGGCCAGGCTGGTCTTGAACTCCTGACCTCAAGTGATCCACCCACCTCACCCTCCCAAAGTGCTAGGGTTACAGGCGTGAGCCACCTCACCCGGCCTTAACTGGATATTTCTAAAACCTAGGACACATGCAGGCATCCCCCTGACTTGGAAGCCCAAGTCCTCACAGGGCAGCAAACTCCCCTGCCAGAGTCCTCGGGAGCAGACAGCCTCCTGGTCAGGGGATGTGAATCTGTGCAAAGTTCAGGTGATGAAACTCCCCACCACATCTGCCTGCAAGGGGTGAGGCCAACCCCACCCGCCGCCACCTCCCCGTGCTCACCCACAGCCTTGCAGGCCTTGGTGTGGGGGTCCAGCTGGAAGCCTTCCTCACACTGGCACTTGTAGCCACCCTCCAGGTTCACGCAGAGCTGGCTGCAGGTGTCGGGGTCCTGACACTCGTCAATATCTGGGAGATAGAGAAAGAGGCTTGGTCGGGGGGAGGGCTCTTCTCCAATGGCTGGAGACGGATCGATGGGACCCAGGCCAAAACCCACACCTTCAAAGGGAGCCAGGGGACAGCCCAGCCCCTCTGGGTGATGTAATCAAAGAAACAGCCAGGTGACATCCCCAGCCGGGACTCGACCTCACCATTCACATGGGAGCCCAGCCAAGAGTGTGAAGCTGTGTCAGCTGAAATGTCTTAATTAGTAATCTCCAGAGGCAAGAACCTCTGGGCAGCCAATGCTCATTTTCCATGCCCGGTGGAATCTCATGAAACCCTCATAACTGCTTTCATGCCCACTTAACAGATGGGGAAACTGAGGCACGAGCCATTTGGTCGCCATGTTGGGAAGGGCCAAGGCGGCCCAGGGCTCGGTCCCACCCGGGAATCACCTTCACATCTTCGCTGGGCCACCAGCTGGAAGCCGTCGGGGCAGAGGCACTCGTGGCCAATCTTAAGGTCGTTGCAGATGTGGGAGCAGCCGCCGTTGTTTTCCAAGCACTCGTTGGTCCCTGTGCAGCGGCAGGGGACACAGACTGGTTACTCTCGGGCCTCCACCCATCCCTTCCTAGCCAATCTGTGTTATTTCAGCAACTGTACCCCACTCGAAGTAACTTAGATGCTGGGTAGCAGCGGAACTCATTAGAGGAATTCAATAACCGTGTCACCTGCCAGGCAACCCAGGAATCCTGAGGACATTTTGGGTTTTTTTTGGTTGGTTTGTTTGTTTTTCCCAAGACGGAGTCTCGCTCTGTCGCCCAGGCTGGAGTGTAGTGGTGTGATTTCGGCTCACTGCAACCTTCACTTCCTGGGTTCAAGTGATTCTCCTGCTTCAGCCTCCCAAATAGCTGGGACTACAGGCATGAGTTTTTTGTACTTTTAGCAGAGGTGGGGTTTCACCATGTTGGTCAGGCTGATTTCAAACTCCTGACCTCAAATGATCCACCCACCTTGGCCTTCCAAAGTGCTAGGATTATAGGCATGAGCCAATGTGCCCAGCCACATGTTTTTTGTTTTTTGTGTTTTTTTTTAAGAGACAGGATTTTGCCATGTTGCCCAGGCTGGTCTCATATTCCTGAGGTCAAGCAATCTGCCCACCTTGGCCTCCCAAAGCACTAGGATCACAGGCATGAGCCACCATGCTTGGCTCAGTGAAATAAGCCAGTCAAAAAAGGGAAATGCCATCTGATTCCACTAAAAGGAGGTCCCTAGAGTCATCGCATTCATAGGGACAGAAAGTGCCAGCGGTTAGGGAGGGAGATGGGGAGTGAGTGTTTCATGGGAATTTGGGAAGATAAAAGAGTTCTGGGGCCGGGCATCGTGGCTTATGCTTGTATTCCCAGCACTTTAGGAGGCTGAGGTGGAAGGATCACTTGATGTCAGGAGTTCGAGACCAGCCTGGCCAACATGATGAAACCTGGTTGGTCTCTACTAAAAATATAAAAATTAGGTGGGAGAGATAGTGGGCGCCTGTAATCCCAGCTACTCAGGAGGCTGAGGCAGGAGAATTGCTTGAACCTGGAAGGCAGAGATTGCCGTAAAAGCCAAGATCCTGCCACTGCACTCCAGCCTGGGTGACAGAACGGGAC
>NW_016107549.1:3229251-3230333 GCF_001604975.1 Cebus imitator
AAAAAAAAAAAAACAAGTTCTGGGCCGAGCACGGTGGCTCACACTTGTAATCCCAGCACTTTGGGAGGCCAAAGCGGGCGGATCATCTGAGGTCGGGAGTTCAAGACCAGCCAGCCTGACCAACATGGAGAAACCCTATCCCTACTAAAAAATACAAAATGGTGGCAAATGCCTGTAACCCCAGCTACTCGGGAGGCTGAGGCAGGAGAATGGCTTGAACCTGGGAGATGGAGGTTGCGGTGAGCTGAGATCGCGCCATTGCACTCCAGCATGGACAGCAAGAGTGAAATTCCATCTCAAAAAAAAAGTTCTGGAAATGAATGGTGGGGAGGGTGGTACTTGTATAACAGTGTGAATGTGCTTAAGGCCGCCGAACTTTGCACCTACAAATAGCTGCGATGGCACATTTTATGTTATAAATAATAATAATAGGACAGGTATGGACTCTCACTTTGTTGCCCAGGCTGGAGTGCCGTGGTTCGACCTCAGCTCACTACAGCCTCCACCTCCCGGGTTCAAGCGTTTCTCCTGCCTCAGCCTCCTGAGCAGCAGGGATTACAAGTGCATGCCACCACATCTGGCTAATTTTTCTATTTTTAGTAGAGACAAGGTTTCACCATGTTGACCAGGCTGGTCTCGAACTCCTGACATCTAGTGATCCACCCACCTTGGCCTCCCAAAGTGCTGGGATTATAGGCATGAACCATCCCATCAGGCCTAAAAATGGCTTTTACATGTTTAAATACTTGAGAAGAAAAATAGAAAGAGAAATTGTCTGGATGAGGTGGCTCACGCCTGTAATCCCAGCTACTCAGGAGGCGGAGGCGGGAGAATCACTTGAACCCGGGAGGTGGAGGTTGCAGTGAGCTGAGATCGCACCACTGCACTCCAGCCTGGGAGACAGAGTGAGACTCGGTTTCAAAAAAAAACAACAACGGCCGGGCGCGGTGGCTCAAGCCTGTAATCCCAGCACTTTGGGAGGCCGAGGCGGGTGGATCACGAGGTCAAGAGATCGAGAACATCTTGGTCAACATGGTGAAACCCCGTCTCTACTAAAAATATAAAAAATTAGCTGGGCATGG
>NW_016107549.1:3230459-3236519 GCF_001604975.1 Cebus imitator
AAGCAGGTATCCAAGGAAAAGAATTCATACATTTTAGAATTTACTTTTTTTTTTTTCCTTCATGGCTTTGCCCTTTGTGGCTGGGCACGGTGGCTCACACCTGTAATCCCAGCACTTTGGGAGGTGGAGGCGGGTGGATCATGATGTCAGGACATCAAGACCATCCTGCCTAACATGGTGAAACCCTGTCTCTACTAAAAATACAAAAATTAGTCATGCATGGTGGCAGGCGCCTGTAATTCAAGCTACTCAGGAGGCTGAGGCAAGAGAATCACCTGAACCTGGAGGCAGAGGCTGCAGTGAGCCGAGATCGCGCCATTGCACTCCAGCCCAGGCAACAACAACAAAAAGGAGCCCTTTGCACAGGGTGGGCAGAGTGGAGATCCCAGAATCATACAACATTCATGTCTCAGTCCCGTTCCTGGCTCCCACAAGCTCTGCAAGCCGCCTGCACCCCAGCTCACCGCACTCCTTGAGGGGTTCATCCGACCAGTCCCGGCAGTCTCTAGCTGAGTTGCAGACTTTGTCCAGGGTGATGCATTCGCCGCTGTGACACTTGAACTTGTTGGGCCCCTCGCACAGTGTCACTATGAGAGCCAGAGAGAGGAAGGAGGAAGGTCAGGTGTGTCTGAGCTGCAGTCTGCTTAGCACGCATTCATATAATAGTTCATTCACACAGGAACGCATGCAAATGGATTTATTAAGAAAACTTGGCACGTTGTGATGGCTCACGCCCACAATCCCAGCACTTTGGGAGGCTGAGGTGGGTGGATCACCTGAGGTCAGGAGTTCGAGACCAGCCTGACCAACAAGGTGAAACCCCATATCTACTAAAAATACAAAAATTAGCCAGGCATGGTTGGGGGTGGCGCATGTAGTCCCAGCTGCTCGGGAGGCTGAGACAGGAGAATTGCTTGAACCCAGGAGGTGGAGGTTGCAGTAAGCCAAGATTCCACCACTACACTTTAGCCTGGGTGACAGAGCAAGATTCAGTCTTAAAAAGAAAGTTAGGCCAGGCTTGGTGGCTCACGCCTGTAATCCCAGCACTTCAGAAGGCCCGGGTAAGCAGATCACTTAAAGTCAGGAGTTCGAGATCAGCCTGATCAACGTGGTGAAACCCCCTGTCTCTAGGGTAGAATGGGCTGGTGTATTTTGTACTTTTGTAAAAATACAAAAATTAGCTGGGCGTGGTAGTGGGCACATGTAATCCTAGCTACTCAGGAAACTGAGGCAGGAGAATTGCTTGAACCCAGTGGGTGAAGTTTGCAGTGAGCTGAGATTATGCCATTGTACTCCACCCTGGGCGACAGAGTAAGACTCCATCTCAAAAAAAAATTAATTTTACACTGATGAACCTCTGGTTGCTGTAGATTTTGCCAGTAGACG
The DNA here is from genome assembly GCF_001604975.1 of Cebus imitator. Classification (NCBI taxonomy): domain Eukaryota; kingdom Metazoa; phylum Chordata; class Mammalia; order Primates; family Cebidae; genus Cebus; species Cebus imitator. The sequence goes on from NW_016107549.1 coordinate 3,231,846, forward strand.
CTACTGTGCAAGCTGAAACGCTGGTCTCTGCTGCTCAGATGCAGTGTCTCTCCTGGGTACAATTATCTCCTGCCTACATTCCCAAAGGTGGCGCTGTTGCTTTGGGAATTTGGGAAAATGCTTTCTGTTGCAGTGTGTACATCAAAGACACAAACTGCACACAGCAATCTTATGAAATCTCACATTTTTTAGATAAGTAGAAGTGACCTGTAATCCCAGCAGTTTGGGAGGCCGGGGCCGGCAGATCACATGAGGTCAGGAGTTCAAGACCAGCCTGGCCAACATGATGAAACCCCATGTCTACTAAAAATACAAAAATTAGCTGGGCGTGGTGGCGGGCTCCTGTAATCCCAGCTACTTGGGAGGCTGAGACAGGAGAATTGCTTGAACCCAGGAGGCAGAGGCTGCCATAGGCTGAGATCATGCCACTGCACTCCACCCTGGGCGACAGAGCAATCTCCAACGCAAAAAAAAAAAAACAAATGAGGCTCTGGGAAGTCAAATCGCTTGTCCAGGGATACACAGCTGGTGCAGAGCTGACCTGGGACGTGCCCTCTGACTTCACAAATCATTTGCGAACAGGAAGGCACAGAGAATGGGGGACAGGAAACCAGATGGATGGCGCTCACCGTTAACACAGCCAACTTCATCGCTCATGTCCTTGCAGTCATTCTCCTGGTCACACTGGCGGCTGCCGTGGATGCAGTTTCCATCAGAGCACTGGAATTCATCAGGGCGGCAGGTGGGCACAGCTGGAAAACAGGACAGAGTATTGATTTTCTCAAGAAGGGACACCAGAGAAAAAGGACCAGGGCTTTTAGCTGGGCGGTGCTCATGCCTGTAATCCCAGCATTTTGGGAGGCGAAGGCAGGAGGATCACTTGAGGTTGGGAGTTGGAGACCAGCCTAGCCAATATGTTGAAACCCCGTCTCTACTAAAAATAAAAAAAATTAGCTGGGCATGGTGGCAGGAGCCTGTAGTCCCAGCTACATAGGGGGCTGAGGCAGGAGAATCACTTGAACCTGGGAGGTGGAGGTTGCAGTGAGCCGAGATTGTACCATTGCACTCCAGCCTGGGTGACAGGGCAAGATTCCATCTCAAAAAAAAGAAAGACTAACTAGGCATTAAAGACAAAGTCTGCTTTGGGGGTTGCCCCTCTTCAATGTTATCAGAAAGACTGAAAAAGACATAAAATGGACCAGGCATGGTGGCACACGCCTACAGCCTCAGCGGCTTTGGAGGCTAAGGAGGGAGGAGGATCACTTGACCTCAGGAGGTCAAGGCTGCAGTGAGCCATGATTGCTGCTGCACTGCAGCCTGGGCAACAGAGCGAGACCCTGTCTCAAAAAGAAAAAGAGGCCAGGTGTGGTGGCTCACTCCTATAATCCCAGCATTTTGGGAGGCCAAGGCGGGCAGATCACCTGAGGTCAGGAGTTTGAGACCAACCTGGCTAACGTGGTGAAACCCGTCTCTACTAAAAATACAAAAATTAGTCGGGTGTGGTGGTGGGCGCCTGTAATCCCAGCTGCTTGGGAGGCTGAGGCAGGAGAATTGCTTGAACTCAGGAGGTGGGGAGGTTGCAATGAGCCAAGATCACACCACTGTACTCCAGCCTGGGCAAAAGAGCAAAACTACACCTCAAAAAACAAAAGAAACAAACATGAAATGGAAATGCTTTCTTGGCATGTGGTTCAAAATCCACTTCAGCACCTAAGTCACTGCCTGTCCCACACCTGCAGAAGCCTGGGGACAGGTGATGGGGCGTCCTACCCCCTGCCCGGACCCTCCCTGCCCCCAGCTGCGCCCATACTGCAGTTCTCCTCGTCGGACTTGTCCTTGCAGTCGGGGTCGCCGTCACAGTGCCAGCCGGAGTGGATGCACTCGCCACTGCGACACTGGAACTCGAAGGCCGAGCAGGGGCCACTGTTCTGTTGGGACACGTCAAGACCCCCACAGCGCTCCGGCCACTCATCCGAGCCATCTTCACAATCGGGGTCATTGTCGCAGGCCCACAGCTGAGGGATGCAAGTGGAGCTGTTGCAACGGAAGCTGGCGGGGCTGCAGGTGACCACCGGGCAGGAGACCTCGTCTGAGCCGTCCAAGCAATCTGGTTCTGAGTCACAGAGGAACTGCTTGGAGATGCATTTTCCATCGTGGCAGCGAAACTCGTCCTGGGAGCACGTCTTGGGGACTGCAGGGAAGGAGGGGCCGAGACCACTGTCACCGTGAAGTCCTCCTGACACCAGCCCATTCTACAGCTGAGGATGCTGCCACAGAGAGGCCAGGGCCTTAGAGAGGCGGGCTGGGAAGCAGACAGAGGCCCTACACTCTGATGAACCACTGTCTTCTCTGTGCCTCAGTTTCCCCGTCTGTACACATCTCCCAGCACTGCTACCAGGACTGGTGCGTTAATAGGCGTAAAACTGTTGAGCTGAGATCTCAAGATGGCAGCACCATTTATTTATAGGATTGCTGCCATTATTTGGGGTTGAGTATCCCTTCTCTGAAATGCTTGGGAACGGAAGCATTTTGGATTTTCATTTTTTTAAATTTTGGAATATTTTTAATTTGGAATGTCTTTAATGTTGTGGGTGAGTACTGACTATCTGGACCAGTGGTGTGGGGGTAACAAGAATTTACCGACAGTTGTAGGTAGGTACAGCCAGGTTCAGTGGCTCACGCCTATAATCCCAGCACTTTGGGAGGCTGAGGCGGGCAGATCACTTGAGGTCAGGAGTTCAAGACCAGCCTGGCCAACATGGTGAAACCCCATCTCTATTAAAAATACAAAAATTATCCTGCATGGTGATGCATGCCTATAGCCCCAGCTGCTCAGAAGTCTAAGGCAGGAGAATCGCTCGAACCCAGGAGTTGGAGGTTGCAGTGAGTCGAGATTGCACCACTGCACTCCAGCCTGGGCAACAGTAAGACTCTGTTTAAAAAGAAAAAAAAAGGCTGGGCGTGGTGGTGCACTCCTGTAATCCCAGCAACTCGGGAGGCTGAGGCAGGAGAATCACTCAAACCCAGGAGGTGGAGGTTGCAGTGAGCCGAGATTGTACCACTGCACTGCAGCCTGGGCAACAGAGACTCTATCTCAAAAAAGAACAAAAAGAAGGGCAGTTGTAGGCCAAGAAAGACAGATTTATTCCAGAAAGTAGGAAAATAATACATGGCAAGGAAGCAACGGGCAGGTCAGCAAGAGAGGAGCTACCTGCCAGGAGACAGAGTCTTGCTGGGGGTTTTGTGGAATGACGCTGATGCTGTGAGCTGAAGAGGGCTTTGTGCAGCTCTGACAATTCCACGGTTTTAGTGAGCTAACTTGCAATTTTCTATCAGCTGAGGTGTCTGGTGATAGCTGGGCACAGGAAGATGGGGAGTAATTTACACAGGAGGGCTGTCTGTTCTGGACCATGAAGAAAGGCAGAGTTTTGCTCTTATCCCCCAGGCTGGAGTACAATGCCATAATCTTGGCTCACTGAAACCTCTGCCTCCTGGGTTCAAGTGACTCTCCTGTCTCAGCCTCCCAAGTAGCTGGGATTACAGGTATGCACCAGCATGCCCGGCTAGTTTTTGTATTTGTAGTAGAGACAAGGTTTTACCATGTTAGCCAGGTTGGTCTCGAACTCCTGACCTCAGGTGATCCACCACCTTGGCCTCCCACAGTGCTGGGATTACAGGCGTGAGCCACCACGCCTGGCCCTACCTGCCTTCTTTTATTGCTTTCCCTTGGTTTGGCCAGCCTGACTTCCTTTTCCTAATTACGACTCCACACTTAATAGTGGTTGAATACCTGAAATCCTAAAATCCAAAATGCTCCAATAAGCATTTCTTTCTAAATGTCAGTGCTTAAGAAGTTTCAGATTTTGGAGCACTTCTTGGATTTCAGGTTTTTGGATTTAGGATGTGCCAATTGCATTAAGACAGCCAAGAAGACGCCCAGCTTCAAAGCCCATTTCTGTTCATGATTTTTGACTTTGCTCCTTGGCAGAACTTTCTAGCTTTTTCCCCATCGTGGTTACGTGGGTCACTGAGGCGTGGCTAGCAAGTGTCACTATGTGTTCAGCCTCACGGGGCAACTGGCCGGCAGGGATCACAGTGGCTTGCCAGTATGTGTGCCAGGTGGCCAGCCCTGGGCAGGGACAGCTTCCCTGACTGTGCTTGACACCCTGAAGAGGTGGCAACCATCCCCACTCTGTAATGCCTCCTGGTCAAGGGAAGGTTTGAGGGGCACAAGAGGCTTGGTATGAGCCTCCAAGAGATGGAGCCCGGGGTGGGGCAGCTGGCCTGCAGCTTGAGCAGGACCACATAGAGACAAAGTCAAACCACTCCCCAGGACCCAGGCGGGCTCGTAGCAAAGGCAGGGCCATACTTACGGCAGCCTTGCTCGTCCGAGCCGTTCTCACAGTCCACTTGGCCATCGCACCTCCAGAACTGAGGAATGCAGCGGTTGACACGGCCCCCACAGCTGAAGTCCCCGGATCTGCAGCTGACAGACACTATCGGAGACACAGGATTGAGCTGTCACTCAAAGAAAAGACCCACGGAGGCTGGGTGCGGTGGCTCATGCCAGTCATCCTAGCACTTTGGGAGGTCGAGGTGGGTGGATCACCTGAGGTCAGCCTGGCCAACATGGCAAAATCCCATCTCTACTAAAAATACAAAAATTAGCTGGGT
>NW_016107549.1:3239969-3241470 GCF_001604975.1 Cebus imitator
AAAAAAAAAAAAAAAAAAAAAAAAAAAAAAAAAAAAAAAATTTAAAAAAAAAAAAAAAAGAAAAAAAAAAAAAAGAATTATGAGACGTTATAAATGTAGAGGCCAGAGAACACAGATTTAGCAGTGAAGATAATCATGTATCTGAAGATCAGATCAAAAGAAATAGGACAGAAACATTGACAAACAATATAATAAGAGAAAACTTTTCCTTGGAAAACTGAGACATGGATTATTACATTAAAATGAGAACAAAATAAGTGTTTGGGAAATTTCCCAAAATATATTTACACCTTGGAAAAGAGATCAAAATCTTACTGAATATATTTAGTTTTCTTTCCTTTTCTTTTTGTTTTCAGACAGGGTCTCACTCTAGAGTCTAGGCTGGAGGGCAGCGCGATCATGGCTCACTGCAGCCTCAAACTCTGAGGTTCAAGCAATCATTCCATCTCAGCCCCCTAAGTGGTTGAGACTAAAAGTGCTCACACCATGCCCAGCTATTTTTTTTTACCTTTTGTAGAGATGGGGTCTTCCTGTGTTACCTAGGCTGGTCTTCAACTCTTGGGCTCAAGAAATCCTCTCACCTCAGCCTCCCAAAGGGTTGTGATTATAGGCATAAACCATCATACTTGGCCTGTATTTAGTTTTATACATTAAATTTGGATTTAGAATATACATTTTTTTTTTCTTTTTTTGAGACAGCTTCGCTCTGTCCCCCAAACTGGAGTGCAGTGGGAGAATCATGGCTTACTGCAACCTGGATTGGACCTTCTGGGCTCAAGTGATCCTCCTGCCTCAGCCTCCCAAATAAATGGGACTACAAACACAGGCCACCACGCCCCAATAATTTCAGAATTTTTTGTAGAGACACAGTCTCACTATGTTGCCCAGGCTGAGCTCGAACTCCTAAAGTGATCCTCCCTCCTCAGCCTCCCAACATGCGGGGTATACAGGCATGAGCCACCACATCACACAGAGCCCTCCAATGCCTTTTTTCTTTTTTTTTTTTTGAGACGAAGCCTTGCTCTGTTGCCCAGGCTGGAGTGCAGCAACACGATCTCAGCCCACGGCAACCTCCACCTCCCAGGTTCAAGCAATCCTCTTGCCTGAGCCCCCCTAGTTGCTGGGATTACAGGCACAGGCCACCATGCCTGGCTAAATATGTACATCAGTAAGTTTTGAATGATGGTTGAAAACCATAGCTGGGCATGGTGGCGCCTGCCTGTAACCCCAGCTACTCAGGAGGCTGAGGCAGGAGCATCACTTGAACCCAGGAGGCAGAGGTTTTGTTGAGTCGAGATTGCGCCATTGCACTCCAGCCTGGGCAACAAGAGCAAAACAAAACTCCATCTCAAAAAAACAAAAATAGAAAAAGAAGAAAAAAAAGAATATATGATCACGTATTCTGTGATAATCTTTTCAGAAGGTAGAGCCTAATTCCTCTCCCCTGGAATGGCACTGGACTTTAATTACTTGCTTCTATTTTTTTTTTTTTTTTTTTTTT
>NW_016107549.1:3242978-3244846 GCF_001604975.1 Cebus imitator
AGGCGTGAGCCACCGTACCCGGCCAATGACTTGCTTCTAATAGGAAGTTCATGGCCATGCTCATTGTTGGATCGACTGCTCCAGGGGCAGCCAGCTGCCTGTCATGAGTCCACTCAAGCAGCTGGAGGCAGTGCTCCATGCAGCAGGGAACTGAGGCCTCCAGACAAGAGCCATTGAGTGCACCATCTTGGAAGTGGATCCTTCAGCCCCAGCCAAGCCATCCTATGCCTGCAGCTTCTGCAAACGTGATTTTCTTTCCTGCCAATATTTTCATTGCAACTTGATGAGAGACCCTGAGCTGGAACTATCTAGCTGTGCCGCTTCCAAATTCCCAACACACAAAAACTGTGAAATCATAAATGTGTTGTTTTCAGCCACTACGTTTTGGGCTAATTTGATACGTAGCAAGAACTGAGTCATTTCCTCCTGTAAGCACAGTGGAAACTGAGCTATAGATAATTAACACATAACCTAACTTCAAAAGGTATGTCTTTTTTCTTTTTCTTTCGGACACAGGGTCTCACTCTGTCAGTGAAGCGCAGTGGCATGACTGAGGGTCACTGCAGCCTCCACCTCCCTGGTTCAAGAGATCCTCCTGCCTCAGCCTCCTGAGCAGTTGCTACTAGAGGCGTGCACCATCACACTCAGCTATTTATTTATTTATTTATTTAAGACAGAGTTTCACTATAGTTGCCCAGGGTGGAGTGCAATGGCATGATTTCGGCTCACTGCAACCTCCGCCTCCCGGGTTCAAGCAATTCTCCTGCTTCAGACTGCCGAGTAGCTGGGATTACAGGTATACATCGCCACACCCAGCTAATTTTATATTTTTAGTAGAAATGAGGTTACTCCACGTTGGTCAGGCTGGTCTCAAATTCCCAACCTCAGGTGATCCGCCCGCCTCAGCCTCCGAAAGTGCTGGGATTACGGGTTTGAGCCACTGTGCCTGGCAACTTTTTATTATTTTTTAAATATATATGGAGTCTTGCTCTGTTGCCCAGGCTGGAGTGCAGTGGTGCGATCTTGGCTCACTGCAACCTCTGCCTCCTGGGTTCAAGCAATTCTTCTGCGTCAGCCTGCCAAGTAGCTGGGACTACAGGCAGCACGCCACCACACCCAGCTAATTTTTGTATTTTCAGTAGAGACAGGGTTTCACCATATTGGCCAGGATGGTCTCGATCTCTTGACTTTGTGATCCACCCGCTGCCTCCCAAAGTGCTGGGATTATAGGCGTGAGCCACCACGCCCAGCTTTTTATTTTTTTGCAGAAGCAGGGGTCTCACTATGTTGCCCAAGCTGGTCTCAAACTCCTGGGCTCAAGTGATCCATCTACCCACCTCGGCCTCCCAAAGTGCTAGGATTACAGGCTTGAGCCACCGAAGCCAGGCCCCTGTATCCACTTCTACTTGGATGGTTGACCTAGCATATTCATGTAGAGTCCCTCAAAGACAGAGTAGTCAGGAGGTTAGACAGACATTCCTGGGCTTCAGTGGCTTTCCAGGCCATTTAACTAGAATGACTTAGGTAACTGGTTTAATCCTTCTGGGACACAGTTTCCTGATCTGTAAAATGGGGGAGAATAGCAGTCTGTATTTCCTAGAGAGTGTTTTGAGAATTAAAGAACAGAACAGGCCGGGTGCAGTGACTCATGCCTGTAATCTCAGCACTTTGGGAGGCCAAGGCAGGCAGATCACCTGAGGTCAGGAGTTCGAGAACAGCCTGGCCAACGTGGTGAAACCCTGTCTCTATTAATAATACAAAAAATGGGCCGGGCGCGGTGGCTCAAGCCTGTAATCCCAGCACTGTGGGAGGCCGAGGCGGGTGGATCACGAGGTCAAGAGATCGAGACCATCCTGGTCAACATGGTG
>NW_016107549.1:3245741-3253677 GCF_001604975.1 Cebus imitator
AACCCGGGAGGCGGAGGTTTCGATGAGCCAAGATCGTGACATTGCACTCCAGCCTGAGCAACAAGAGTGAAACTCTGTCTCAAAGGAAAGAAAGAAAAGGAAAGGAAAGGAAAAAGGAAAGGAAAGGAAAGGAGGAAAACAGGGAAGAAGAGAGAAGCAAATGAGTTGAGCTTTGGAATCTGCTGTGGTCAGGAACTCTGCTAATTCTCTGGCCTAGCTACATATCTGTCTAGGATGTCTCCATTGAAGGTGCTTTGGCAATATCGTTCACACCCCAGTGACTCACAGCTCAATTTCAAAAGTGCCTAAAGGAGGAAATGACTCATTTCTTGTGCTGACAAACCGGGTGGGCGAAAAGCAATTGAGATTCCAGGAGGCTTGCGATAAATGGAAAGTTGGGGCCAGAAGCATTGGCAATAAAGATCTTAAGGGAGGAGTCTCTGATCACCCCACTAGGTGACGGCAGCTTTGGTGACCACTAATCCAATGCTGTCACCTCCCTACCTCTGCATAAGGGCCCAGTTTACAAACTAAATGTGTCACTGGGAAAGTGAATAACACCTGAAGGTCCTCTAAGGAGGGATAAAGAACAATAAAAGGCTGGGTGCAGTGGCTCATGCCTGTAATCCCAGCACTTTGAGAGGCCAAGGCAGGTGGATCACCTGAGGTCAGGAGTTCGAGACCAGCCTGACCAACAAGGTGCCCGTCTCTACTAAAAATATATATATACAAAAAATTAACCAGGTGTGGTGGTGCATGCCTGTAATCCCAGCTACTTGGGAGGCTGAGGCAGGAGAATCGCTTGAAGTCAGGCAGCTGAGATTGCAGAGAGCCGTAATCAACGCCATTGCACTCCAGCCTGGGTGACAAGAGCAAAACTCCATCTCAAAAAAAAAAAAAAAAAAAAAAAAAAAAAAAAAAAAAAAAAAAAAAAGAACAACAAAAACCTTTCCCTGAAGAAAAACAAAACATTTCCCTGGACCTCAAGCTCTCCTGATTATTATTCTGCAAATATTTGCTGTCCATAGGTGGCTCAAGACAGCACCGGTGGGAGGACCCCACGATGACCTATTTCTGTGATCTAACACCTGGCCAACTCTGCAGACAATGTTTCAAAAGTGGATTTCCCCAGCACGTTGGGAGGCTGAGGAGGGAGGATTGATTGAGCCCAGGAGTTCAAGACCAGCCTGGGCAACATAGCGAGTCTCCCATCTCTACAAAAAATACAAAACTTAGCCAGGCATGGTGGCACACACCTATAATCCCAGCTACTTGGGAGGCTGAGTGGGGAGGATAGCTTGAGCCTGGAAGGGCGAGGCTGCAGTAAACTGACCGTGCCACTGCACTCCAGCCTGCACTGGAGACCCTGTCTCAAAAAAAAAATAAACGAAAAAAAAATTAAACTTAGCTGGCAGTAGTGGCATGTGCCTGTAGTCCCAGCTACTCGGAAGGCTGAGAGAGGAGGATCGGTTGAGTGCAGAAGCTGGAGGCTGCAGTGAGATATGGCTGCACGGTTCACTCCAGCCTGGGTGACAGGGCAAGACCCTACCTCCAGAAAAAAAAAGGTAGGGGATTTAGCAGCAGGTGCAGCCAGACAGCAGTTGCTTGCAAAATGAGCTCCCTTGGCCTGGCTAGCAGGCACAGGGTTTAGGAACAGAATAGAACTGAGTGACAGTTCTATTCTGAGTGACACTGGGGAGGTGTCCTCACAATTGCTGCCCTTCCTGAGCTAAGGCAGGAGAATCGCTTAAAGCTGGGAGGCAGAGGTTGCAGTGAGCCGAGATCACACCACTGCCCTCCAGCCTGGAGGACCGATGAGACTCCCTCTCAAAAAAACAAAAACAGAAACCAACCTCTATAAATTCTAGCCCTCTGGCCCTCCAATCTCCCAAGTCACGAATGACAAGTCAGGAACAAGGTTATCGAAACAGAAGTAGAGAATACACATTTCTGCTTTTTCCCCCAGCACACAAATTAGGTGGTGAACACTTTTGATGTTTTCTTGCCCTATGCTACTGAAGACAGTTGTATGAGGAAATCAGAATTGTAGCTAGAGTCATTTCCTTTAAGGGGAAACAAACAAAAAATCCCCTGGCTGGAGGGAACAGAGCCAGCTGAAAATGAATGAGAAATCAATTCATCAGCCGGGCATGGTGGCTCAAGCTTGCAATCCAAGCACTTTGGGAGACCGAGGTGGGCAGCTCATGAGGTCAGGAGTTTGAGACCACCCTGGCCAAAATGGTGAAACTGTGTCTCTACTAAAAACACAAAAATTAGTGGGGTGTGGTGGCATGCACCTGTAGTCCCAGCTACTTGGGAAGGCTAAGGCAGGAGAATTGCTTGAACCTGGGAGGTGGAGGTTGCAGAGAGCCGAGATCACGCCATTGCACTCCAGCCTAGGCGACAGAACGAGACTCCAACTCAAAAAAAAAAATCAATTGATCAGTGCTTTTTCCAAACAAGGTGGGTATTTTCCCAAGGGTGATCTCAGCGATAGATTTTGTTTCCTGCTGCTTTTAAGAGAGAATGCCTGACTCTGTCACTGTTTGCTGCTGATTAGTTACATCTGCAGTCCCTTAGCAACAAGCTATTTGCTTGACAGTTGGTACAGAGTGTGGAAGGCAATAGGGACATCAAAAAGCCCATCCAAAAAAAAAAAAAAAAAAAAAAAAGCCCATCAAAGCACCAATAGAAGCAAGCAGCAACAGACCCATCTCGAATTGGATATTATCTGGAAGGAAGTCTACGATAAGAGCAGGAATAAGGAAGAGAATTCCCTCCTGAAATACCACAGGGGAAGAAAGGAAAAAAAAAAAAAGGACCAGAATACCCTTCCAGGTTTTCAGTCTCAACAAAGCTCACCCTATTTTTTCCCAGGGTTCCCTGAAGATAGGCACTTCGGGAAATGACACGGGAATTGTCCTGGGACTCGCTAAAGCAGACACAACTCCCTTATTCAAGTTTGGGTGAGCCATTCACATGTTTGACGATGAGCTCACCACTGTTGCCTGATTTTGATCTAAATGAACGCCTGTGGTTCAGATTTCAACAACAACGTCCCTTCCTAAAGAAAACGGACAAGAAACTCCCCGCTGGATATGCCTTGAAGCCAGCTAGAGCCTGTGGTGGCACGGCTAGGAGCGCTAGAAACACACATCACCTAGTTCTCAGAAGTCTGGAGGAAAACATCAGGGGTGCAGCCTCCTTGACAACAGAAGAAACGTCACATTCTCAGTCATCCCGTGAGAGAGAAAACTAAAGTGATGTACAAACAAGGTCTTGCTTAAGACTTCCTTAGTAACATTTTCTCTTAAGGACGAGGTTGATTGGTGAGTGAAATACAAGTTATTCCAGTGCCTCACTTTCTTTTATAAAATTGGGTGGCAGACTTTGGGAGTCCGCAGTAGGAGAATTGCTTGAGGCCAGGAGTTCAAGAGCAACCTGAGCAACAAAGTGAGACCTCATCTCTATAAAACGTTAAATAAATAAATAAATATAAGAACAATCATCCGTATTTCACTGCATCCTCCCTCCCTCTCTAGCCTCCCAGAGGAAACCGGTGTGTTAGTTACCATGTGAATTTCAACAGTTCAAAGCTCTCCCTCCAATCAAGGCCAACCCCTTGCCAATGAAAAAAAAGTTTCCTGCCATCCTTGTGTTCATCAGGCAATCCCAGTCCTTTCCCAGGCTGGGCTGGTTTTCAGGAGGGAAAGGGCCATGTAGCTATAGTCTAGGGCGAGGCTATCTCTCTGCAACTAATTTAAAGCTACCTAAAAAGCTCTAACTCAGGATCATGTACCAACCAGTCTCTGTCGAAATCTAAAATCGAATCAATTTCCACCAAAAGGAAAAATCGCCACTTGGACAGCAGAACCGAAGCCATTCACAGCCTCTGAAGAGGCGAGGCCACCCCAAGGGGTAGGTCCCAGAGGGTCATTGCCCCACCGTGGCCGAAGATCTCGGCTGCAGACCAAGGAGGGGCGGGGAGATTCTGAGGCAACGTTTCAGCCTCGGAAGAAACCGAGATCTTGAGGGTGGCCAGGGTTCCCTCTATGAACTTGACCGGAGCTGGAGGGGCGAGGACGGCCCCCAGGACAAGGTGGGGATGGAGGTCACGCCACAGAGCACGGGGGAATCCAAGGCCTTCACCGGGAGGACCCGATCGAACCGAGGGCGCCTCCTGTATGTCGCGGAGGCGGCTCTGGGGTCCCGGGAGTTGTCGCCGCCTTTCTGACAGGAATCGCACAGGGACATGGGGCCTCCCTGCATCCGCCTCACCCCGGACAAGGCGCGGCTCAGACTTACGCGCTAGCCCCGCCCAGCTCGTACGCAAGCCCCGCCCACCGGACGCCCGCCTCCACCTCCGCCGCTTCCCATTGGACGAGGGGAGTGGCTCGAGGCTCGCCTGATCGGACTGAGACCAATGGGATCCGGGAGGCGGGCAAAGGGGTGGAGGCAGGGGCAGGTGGGCCCCCAGCCCATAGCACGCGGCGGAATCCGAGGGTGCCCCCAAAGCCGATCGAGACCACTGCGCCCCTGTCCGCGGGGGCCTCCAGGCAGGGCATCCGGGCCTCCAGTCGCCCTCGCCCCCAGAAGGACTTAAGGAGTGGGTGGTTGCTCCTTTTAGGACTGGAGGTCCCCATACGCCGCTCTGAGTTAGAAAAGGGGGTCCCTGCCGGGCGCGGTGGCTCGGGCCTGTAATCCCAGCACTTTGGGAACCGAAGCGGGTGGATCACCTGAGGTCAGGAGTTCGGGGCGAGCCTGACTGACACGGTGAAACCGGCGTCTCTACTAAAAGTACAAAAATTAGCCGGGCTTGGCGGCTTGCGCCTGGAGTTCCAGCTACTTGGGAGACTGAGGCAGGAGAATCGCTTGAACCCGCGAGGCAGAGGTTGCAGTGAGCCACTGCACTCCAGCCTGGGCGACAGAGCTAGGCTCCGTCTCGAAAAAAAAGAGAGTGGCCCCTTACCCGGTGGAGACTTGGGGGAGCCGTGCCCCGTTTCCCCGAAGTCCCTCAGACTCCCTCCAGCCGTTTGGGAAGGACCTCGTGCCATTATCCCACAAGTCTCCCAGGGATGGAGTGATTATTTTTACAAAATAAATAAATTCCCAAGGGCCCCCCAATCCCGGGGACTCCCTCTCGCCCTGAGTGGGCGCCTAGAGCAAGCCTTACCTGCAGCCCCCGCCGCGGCGAGGAGCAGGGCGACGGTCCAGCGCAGTTCCCAGCCCCAGGGCCCCATGATCGAAACCTGTCCCAGGCAGTGTCCCGACCCGGATCACGGCCTGCTGTGTCCTGGCTGGAAACCCCGACTGCCCCCGAATGCACCCAGGGCTGGTGTCATTTACAGCATTTCAAAGTGAGGTTCCTAGCAGGGGGAGGAGTTTGCAGTGGGGTGATTTTCAACTGTCTTCACCTCACAGCGAGAGGAGGAGTCTCGAACGGCCGATGTGACATCGCGTTTTTAACCCCTGAAGCTCTGATGATCGCTCCAGTCCATTGAAAGTGTCTCCAGGGCAGGCGGCTTGAGTTGGTATGTTTGGGTCTCTGGTGAAGAGCTGAGTCCCCCCAAAATTGGAAATGCATCTTCTGAAAGATCCCCCTGACATTTCCCGATTTTTAACTGTTAACGCTTCTTTTTGTTGTCCACAGAAGGGTAACAACAGCCTTTCGAAATCCTCTAATAGCCTAATGCTCTCTGCCTCAAAAGGAAAACACCGGAAATGGTGGAAACTTGCGCCACTCTCTACATTTGCCTTTTCCTTTCTAGGAATTGTATATTGTATATTGTTTTTACATGATTATTCCAAATTGCCTTATAACCAGTCATCAATAAGGAATTTAAATAAAATCTTCACAGGCCGGGTGCGGTGGCTCCCGCCTGTAATCCCAGCACTTTGTGAGGCCAATGCGGGCGGATCACCTGAGGTCAGGAGTTCAAGACCAGCCTGGCCAGCATGGGGAAACCCTGTCTTAAAAAAAAAAAAAAAACTTCACAAAAGTACAGCAAATACATGTATTTTGTTTTTGTTTTGTGGGATCCCGCCTTTGGATGAATTATGAGGATAAACATCTGAAAAATCGATTGTACAGATACCTGGAATCTGGACATGAATATTGATTTCTCCTTTTAGGATAAGGAGTTGAACAAACAGAAGAGTGGCTTCCTCTCCCTCAAAGCAAAATCAAAACAAAACAGGGCTTTCACAGTTGAACTTGACCCCCTAGGCCACAGAGAGCTGGTGGAGACCAACTTTTAGAATTGAGTCTCCTTGGGGATTATGGGGTTGCCGGAGGCCTCTTGCCAAAAAGGCACGTTTGAGAAACTTGCCTGAACCCCACACAGGGCCGGGCAGTCTTGGCAGGTTCCCCCAGGAATGAGGTGGATTTCTCCCAGGTTTTGTAAACTGACTTTGGCAGGGAGTGGTAACCTCTCAGCATGATTTTAGGGAAACCTAAGAGAGGAGGTAGAAAAGGGTCAAATTGAACTCTCAGGAGGAAAAAAAATAATTAATTGCGGAGAATAATTGTTTAAATTATTTTTATTATCTTTTTTTTTTTTTTTTTTTTTATATTGTTTTTTTTTTTTTTTTTTTTTTTTTTTTTTTTTTTGAGACGGAGTCTCTCTTTGTCACCAGGCAGGAGTGCAGTGGCGCGATCTTGACTCACTGCAACTTCTGCATCCCGGGTTCAAGTGATTCTCCTGCCTCAGCCTCCTGAGTAGCTGGGACTGCAGGTACATGCCACCATACCCAGCTAATTTTTGTATTTTTGGTAGAGATGGGGTTTCACCATGTTGGCCAGGATGGTCTCCAACTCCTGACCTCGTGATCCGCCCACCTCAGCCTCCTAAAGTGCTGGGATTACAGGCGTGAGTCACCGTGCCCGGCCATATCATTATGTTTTATTATTATTTGTTTATCATTATTTCCACCTAGGCTGGAATGCAGTGGTGTGATCATAGCTTTCTGCAGTGTCAACCCTGGGCTCAAGAGATCCTACTACCTCAGCCTCCCGAATAGCTGGGACCACAGGATTGCACCACCATAACTAGCTAATTAAAAAAAAGTTTTATAGATGGGGTCTCACTATGTTGCCCAGGCTGGTCCTGAACTAGCCTCTTGCAATCCTCTTCCTCTTGCCTCAGCCTCCCAAATTGCTGGCAGTATAGGCATGAGCCACTGTGCCCAACCCAGAAGAAAAAAATGATAAGAATTTGTGTCAGTCACCATGCCTGGCTAATTTTCCTATATTTAATAGAGACGGGGTTTCACCACTTGGGCCACGATGGTCTTCACCTCTTGACCTCATGATCCTTCTGCCTTGGCCTCCCAAGGCTTTCACAGTGGGATTTCCATAGGACAGGCATGCACGCGTGCGAACCGACAGGGCTTTCCAGATCCATGACCTGGCAGATGTCTCTGGTTCGACGTCCCCCATCGGCTGCCTGACTTTTATTATTATTCTTATTATAATTTTTTTTTTAATCTTTAACTGGGCTCCCCTTCCCACCCATGTTGCTCAGTTGCTCAGGCTGGCTGGCCTCAAATTTATGGCCTATTTCAACTTTAGTATTATTGTTGTTGTTCCTATTATTTTTGCGAGGTATGTGGTGGATGCTACTGCTACTTAGCTGTGTTGGGAAACTCTGTTCTTAGGACAAATTTTCATACTCTGTGAAAATTTCCCCTTCAAACGGGCATCTCTTGAAAGATGGAAACGATTTAAAAAATAGAGAAAGACAAAAAAAAAAATTGTGTCAGTGAAGACTCAGTTTCAGAATGTGGCCTTGGACACATAAATGAGCTTTCCCAATCTGTAAAGGGGCCATCAAAATGCTTGAACCTACTTGACAGTGTCAAGGATAAATTGAAATAATTCGCAATCATCTAGGAAAGTTTACAAGGATAGGCAAGTTCTTTTTTTTTTTTTTTTTTT
>NW_016107549.1:3254417-3255729 GCF_001604975.1 Cebus imitator
AAAAAAAAAAAAAAAAAAGTCAGTATCTCTGGGTTTTTTCTTTGTTTTTGAGACAGTCTCGCTCTGTCACCCAGGCTGGAGTGCAGTGGTGTGATCTCGGCTCACTGTAATCTCTTCCTCCCAGGTTCAAGCACCACTACACTCCAGCCTGGGTGACAGAGTGAAACTCCGTCTCAAAAAAAGAAAAATTATAAGGCATCGGCTCAGTGTGTGCCATGAGTCCACACCTGGTGGTAGACAGGCCCAGAAAGAGGTTCCAGGAGAGGGACTCCCTTCCCAGAGGGCACTTGTCTTAAATAGTCCCCAGAGCTAGAGGTCAGCGCAGGTCTGGAAAAGAGCCACAAAAACTCTGAAAAGCACATTCCTGGGGTGCCAAGGCCTGGCCAAGGTTTCAGAACGGCATTCGCCAGGCCCCTGACCTGCCTGCGAAAATCTCAGGGCTTCTTTCCTGCCTGCCACGCACGGACACGGTCATACACGGCCCTGAGAACTGAGTCATGCCGATAAATTTTGCTGTTCCTTGGTTTCCATTTGTGCTCTGTAACTAGCTCATAGGGCTCTTGCAAGGATTAAATTAACATATATAAAGTGATGGCCAGGTGCAGTGGCTCACTCCTGTAATCCCAGCACTTTGGGAGGCCGAGGCGGGCGGATCATCAGAGGTCAGGAGTCTGAGACTAACCTGGCCAACATGGCAAAACCCCATCTCTACTAAAAATACAAAAACCAGCCAGGCATGGTGGCAGGCACCTGTGATCCCAGCTACTCAGGAGGTGCTCGCAGGAGAATCACCTGAACTAGGGAAGCGGAAGGTTGCAGTGAGCTGAGATCATGCCACTGCACTCCAGCCTGGGGTACAAGAGTGAGACTTCGTCTAAAAATATATATATATATATATATATATATTTATATATATTTACATATATCACATATATATTTATATATGATATATAAATATATAAAATTATATATATTCAAACATATAAATATATATAAGTAGAAATGTATGTTCTCTATAAATATATTAAATATATATATAAAGTGATTAGAGGCCAGGCAAGGTGGCTTGATCACCAGCACTTTGGGAGGCAGGGGCGGGAGGATTGCTTGAGCCCAGGAGTTGGAAACCAGCCTGGGGCACACAGTAAGACCCTGTCTCTACAAAAAATAAAACAATTAGCCAGTCGTGGTGGCTCACACCTGTGGTCCCATCTACTCAGGAGGCTGAGGTAGGAGGATCGCTTGAGCCCAGGAAGTTGAGGCTGTAGTGAGCTACAGTTGTACCACTGCACTCAAGCCTACCCAACAGAGC
>NW_016107549.1:3258591-3260224 GCF_001604975.1 Cebus imitator
GGGCATGGTGGCACACACCTGTAGTCCCAGCTACTGGAGAGGCTGAGGCAAGAGAATCACTTGAACCCAGGAGGCAGAGGTTGCAGTGAGCCGAGATCACACCATTGCACTCCAGCCTGGGCGACAAGAGCTAGAGTCTTTCTCAAAAAAAAAAAAAAAAAAAAAGAATTAACCTTTTAATTTAGAAATTCCACATTGAAATATGCCCAAAAGCATTGAAAGCAGAGCCCCAAAGAAGTATTTGTATACCATGTTCATAGAAGCATTATTCAAGATGGTAAAAGGTGGAATCAACCCAAGTGTCCATCAGGATAAACAAAATCTGACGTTAATATAATAGAATATTATTCAGCCTTAAAAATTAGCAAGGAAATTCATGGTCCGGCGTGGTGGCTCACGCCTGTAATCCCAGCACTTTGGGAGGCCGAGGTGGGTGGATCAGGAGGTCAGTTGATCGAGACCATCCTGGCCAACATGGTGAAACCCTGCCTCTACTGAAATACAAAAAATTAGCCGGGCGTGGTGGCTCACTACTCAGGAGGCTGAAGCAGGGAAATCGCTTGAACCTGGGTGGAGGAGGTTGCAGTGAGCTTAGATCCCACCACTGCACTCCAGCCTGGGCAACAGAGTGAGACCTTGTCTTTAAAACAAAAACAAAAACAAAAAAAAAAGTGGGCTGGGCGTGGTGGCTCACACCTGTAATCCCAGCACTTTGGGAGGCCAAGGCAGGTGGGCTGCTTGAGGTCAGGAGTTCGAGACCAACTTGTCCAATACGGTAAAACCCCGTCTCTATTAAAAAAAAAAAAAGTGATTAGAGTCACACTCAGTGCATAATGAATACCATATATGGGTTTTCTTTTTTCTGTGGCTGCTTGTGTTGCAACTGCATTTTTTTTTTAATCTCTTTAGCGAAGACCTGCCTGTTCCTGCCTTCTTTCTATGAGGGAGTCAGTTAGTAATCCTGCTGTGGAATCCACTTTAATTGGAAAGTTCCTGAACTCCCAAAGTTTATCTACTACAACTCAGGGTGGGTGATTTCCTCCTTGTAATAGACAGCCCGCCTGCCCTTGTCCTCACGTTTTCTTCCTCTCTAATTCACCAGGAGGATCCGTCCAGAATAGGTCTCTGCCCCAACCAGCCTGGCTTTGTGACAGAGCTGAGCCATGGCAGCTGTGGCCTGGCCTCAAACCCATCAGTCCACAGAGAAACTGTAAGTAACAGCAGAGACCTTGGTGCCTGCGAGTGGGTGGAATTAGGAATCTGGGTTGACTCAAGTCCTCATCAGTTCTTTTCACAAAATGCCCATAAGCCACTTGAGGACAGACCCCACGGCTTGCTGGAATACAGCAATATTAAAATCCCACAGTGGAGGCCGGGCGAGGTGGCTCATGCCTGTAATCCCAGCACTTTGGGAGGCTGAGGCGGGTGGATCACCTGAGGTGAGGAGTTCGAGACCAACCTGATTGACATGGTGAAACCCCATCTCTACTAAAAATACAACATCAGCTGGGCATAGTGGTGCATGCCTGTAATCCCAGCTACTCAGGAGGCTGAGGCAATAGAATTGCTGGAACCCAGGAGGTGGAGGTTGCAGTGAGCCGAGATCACACCATTGCACTCCAGCCTGGGCAAC
>NW_016107549.1:3260252-3261972 GCF_001604975.1 Cebus imitator
GTATTTTTAGTAGAGACGGGGTTTCACCATGTTGACCAGGATGGTCTCGATCTCTTGACCTCGTGATCCACCCGCCTCGGCCTCCCAAAGTGCTGGGATTACAGGCTTGAGCCACCGCGCCCAGCCAGGATCTGGTTTCTTAACCGGCAAGCTCAAGGTTCATTTCTTAGCTTCCTTAAGCCTCAGTATTTTCACCCACGAATTAACCAAGAGGTTAATTCATGCCTTTGTATTTTATCCCTAAAAATAGCAACATGAATGTGTATATAAAATGATAGTATTATTGAGTATTAGGAATAATAAGAATGGTATTTGAGAATGCTGAGGCCTACTTGCACTACTTGATGATTGTGAAACTAAAAAAAAAGCGAAGCCGAAGAAATATGTCATTTATGGTATTTATATTCTTGGAAGGAAAAAAGGGCCCTAACCTAAATAATCAAAGTTGGTTGTCAGAGCCCTTCATGACCTGCTGGGAAATTGTACCAAGCTGTGCTTCACAGATTGACTGATTGACCATATCGTTCCAGGTTTTACCACCTAGAATTGATGTTTGGAAATAATGGGCTTGGTCCTTAACAAGATCCTGCTGTATCTAGTTGTGAAAGTTCTTTCTGGTATATTTCTATAATCAGCGTGTGTGCTTAGCGTCTTTAAGTGTGAGTGGAGTAGAATGTTGGGGAAGGGTGCTTGGTACGGAGTAGGTACTTTAAAACTTGCCTTTGCTTGGGGTTGTCTCAAAATAACCTTTCATGAAACCCTTACTCTTTATTCTTGCCTTTGGGGAACTTGAAACCATGTTATCAGATTTGAAGGTTCTGGCGGCTCTCTGGGAAGTGTGCTCCACAGCCTGTTAGCCTGTAGTTTTGGGTGATGTTAGTTGTCTAAGGGGAGATGTCCATTAGGCACTTGGACTTTTATAAGAACCTGCTTGCTCTTTCTGTTCTAGTAGAAGGGAAGGGAAGCATTTTTGGTGGGCTGTCAGAGGAAACTAGGATGTTTTCAGGCTGCATTTTAATGATCACCTTTTGCATTTGGTGTCAGATAAGAAAACTTTGTTCTTCCACAAACCCACTTTGTTACTGCACACAGAGGCAGGATACAGGGAGAGCTTGTGGTTCTTATCGGGAGTGGTAGGTACCCATCGTTGGCTGCTGCCTTCTCTTAAGTTGAATAGAAACAAACGTCTGGGCAGCTCAGGTGACATGACAGTGTGGAATCGGAATTCCCTGCCTCTTTCAAGATGTGAAATGGCCTTCCTTGTAAATAAGCAGAAGTCACTAAGCACTTGAAAGAGGCTAGGGGAAATTAGCTTTAGGAAATCTTGTATTCTTCCTATTTTAGTTCTGGTTTATTTCCTGTTTTTCAAATCTTGTGACTCTAGGATGAGATTTAGTTTGCATATATTGCAATTTTTATTTTTATGTAGGTAGCGGCCGGACGCGGTGGCTCAAGCCTGTAATCCCAGCACTTTGGGAGGCCGAGGCAGGTGGATCACGAGGTCAAGAGATGGAGACCATCCTGGTCAGCATGGTGAAACCCCGTCTCTACTAAAAATACAAAAAATCAGCTGGGCATGGTGGCGCGTGCCTGTAATCCCAGCTACTCAGGAGGCTGAGGCGGGAGAATTGCTTGAACCCAGGAGGTGGAGGTTGCAGTGAGCCGAGATCGCGCCATTGCACTCCAGCCTGGGTAACATGAGTGAAACTCCGTCTCAAAA
>NW_016107549.1:3263178-3264603 GCF_001604975.1 Cebus imitator
GAAATAGTATTGCTTCTAATTTATTGATGAGGAAACTGAAGCGCAGAGAAGTTAAAGAAACATGCCTGGTGTTCACAGCTCCTAAGTGGGGGAGCAGGATTCAAATCCAGGCCATCTGGCTTTTGTACTAAATCGTGGACTACTTTCCAGGTCAGTGTTGTAGGCTTCCTCATTCTTGTTAAAGACGATCTCATCATATGCATGTATCAGGCATGATTTTTGCCTCTTTCCCTATTGTGGGGCAAGTAGATTGTTTCCAATTTTTAATTATGTTACAAGCAGCGTTATAATGGATGTCCTTGTGCATGTTTTTTTAGGTACTCTTACTTCTGTGAGACTAGTGAATTAAAGGGCACCAGTTCTCAGTGGTTTAAATTTTAATACCTGTTGCTAGCTTCCTCTCAAAGGGATCAATTTATGTACTTGCCAACAATATGTGGCAGGTGGATTTTCCCTATAATTTTACAAGCTCTGGGTGATGTCATTTGTTTTAAATTTGTGTCTTTTGATACATTAAAAAAAAATGGTATTGCTTGACCAGGCACGGCGGCTCATGCCTGTAATCCCGGCACTTTGGGAGGCTGAGGTGGGTGGATCACAAAATCAGGAGTTCGAGACCAGCCTGGCCAATATGGTGAAGCCCTGTTTCTACTAAAAATACAAAAATTAGCTGGGTGTGGTGGTGTGTGCCTGTAGTCCCAGCTACTCAGGAGGCCAAGGCAGAAGAATCGCTTGAACCCGGGAAGTGGAAGTTGCAGTGAGCCGAGATCATGCCACTGCACTCCAGCCTGAGCCACAGCGATACTCCATCTCAAAAAAAAAAAAAAAAAGCTGGTATTGTTCAATTGACAAGTATTTGTGTGCCTATTCTATGCCAAATCCTATGCTAGGATCTAGGAAATGCGATGATGAATAAAACCAGACCCAGTCCCTATGCCTAGGTAGTGAATCATTCAGCCATTAATTAGATAATCCTACAGACAAGTACAAAATTATTTAATTAAATAATATGAATGTATGCTATTTGTCAGGCACAGTTCTAGGCATTTGGAATACATCAGTAGACGACACAGATAATAAATAACCCTGCCCTAGTGTGGAAGAAAGACTAACAAATGTAAGCAAATGGTACAGGTTGTTAGATGGTAAGTGCAGTGGAAAAAAGAGTAGGATAGGCCGGGCGCGGTGGCTCACGCCTGTAATCCAAGCACTTTGGAGGCCAAGGCGGGCGGATCACCTGAAGTCAGGAGTTCAAAACCAGCCTGGCCAACATGGTGAAACCCCGTCTTTAAAAAAAAAAAAAAAGAAGGGCCGGGCGCGGTGGCTCAAGCCTGTAATCCCAGCACTTTGGGAGGCCGAGGCGGGTGGATCACGAGGTCAAGAGATCGAGACCATCCTGGTCAACATGGTGAAACCCCGTCTCCA
>NW_016107549.1:3267448-3271631 GCF_001604975.1 Cebus imitator
AAAAAAAAAAAAAAAAGAAATAAAGACCCCCAGGAAAGGGGAAATCTGTGTATTTTTATTTTTGTCTTTTTTTTTTTGAGATGGAGTCTCACTCGATCACCCAGGTTGGGGTGCAGTGGTTCATCCTTGACTCATTGCAGTCTCCACCTCCCAGGTTCAAGCGATTCTCCTGCCTCAGCTTCCCAAGTAACTAAGATTACAGGCACCTGCCACCACACCTGGCTAATTTTTGTATTTTTCAGTAGAGACGGGTTTCACCATGTTGGCCAGACTGGGTTCGAACTACTGACCTCAAGTGATCCGACTGCCTTGGCCTCCCTAAGTGCTGGGTTTACAGGCCTGAGCCACCACACCCACCCTGTGTATTTTTTTTGCTAAATTTGATGACTTTGATACTTGTGAAGTTTGATCAGAAAAAGGCAGTATGATCTAATAGTGATAAACTAAGGGAACGCCAGGGTTTGTGGCTCACAATGGTCATCCCAGCACTTTGGGAGGCCAAGGCAGGAGGATCTCTTGGGACCAGGGGTTCGAGACCAGCCTAAGCAACAGAGAGAGACACCCCGCCCCCCAACCCTTCTGTACTAAAAAATCAAAAAATTGGCCAGGCATGGTGATGCATGCCTATAGTCCCAGCTACTTGGGAGGCTGACATAGGGGGGAAAAAACTAAAGGTAAAGCTGAGGGAAGGGTGCTGAGGGCAGAGGAAAGAGCAGATGTGAGGTCCCTGAGATGGAAATAAGGTTGGAACATTCCCCTGGGGAAGGGAAGCCAGTGTGGCTAGAGTGGAGGGAGTGGGAGGCTGTAGGGGCAGGGATGTGACAAAGTAGAGCAGGCAGAACCTTAGAGGGTGCGGGCAGAACCTTAGGGGGTGCGGGCAGAACTTCAGCTTCCACCCCAAGCAGGGGCCATAGAGGGTTCTGAGCAGAATAGGGATGTGCCCTGACTGAGGTGCTCACAGGCATCCTCAGTGGCCATCAGGAAAGGTTAGATTCTGTTTTTGTTTGTTTGTTTCTGTCGCCCAGGCTGAAGTGCAGTGGCGCGATCTCGGCTCACTGCAACCTCCGCCTCCTGGGTTCAAGTGATTCTCCTGCCTCAGCCTCCTAAGTAGCTGGGATGACAGGCGCTCATCACCAGGCCCGGCTAATATTTCTATTTTTAGTAGAAACAGGGTTTCACCATATTGGTCAGGCTGCTCTCGAAATCCTGACGTCATGATGCCCCCACCTCAGCCTTCCAAAGTGCTGGGATTATAGGCGTGAGCCACCAAGCCTTGCCTTGCCCAGCTAATTTTTGTATTTTTAGTAGAGACTGGGTTTCACCATGTTGACCAAGCTGGTCTCAATCTGTTGACTTCATGATCCGCCTGCCTCGGCCTCCCAAAGTGCTGTGATTACAGGCATAAGCCAGCGTGCCTGGCGCCAGATTCTGTTTGTATTTTGGCTGAGATGCCCTGGAGGTTCCAAAGGCCAAGGTCAGGTGTTTGTTGACCACAGTCCACTGGTGGTCTACAAAGGCCTGGGCTGCGAGGTCTTCCATTTCCCAGTGGTGAGCACATCAGTTGTGGTTGCTGGGGAACAGACTCTCTATTACCTGGCATCTGGGTGACTGTGGAAGAACCAAGACTCAAGGAAAGATGTTGCTGGGAGCCAAGATGGGCCAGAGTCCAGGACTCCACCCTGACTGAGGCTGAATGTCAACTACACAAGTAACAAGTGGCTACAGCCTTGAAAACTGCACAGCTGTGGGTCCTGATCTGGGGATGGGGACGGGGGGCAGTGGGTGTTTCTTACTCGTGTCTCCTGTGTTGGACCTCATCACTTGAGTGTCATATTGGCCGGGCATAGTGGCTCACACCTGTAATCCCAGCACTTCAGGAGGCTGAGGCAGGAGGGTCACTTAAAGCCAGGAGTTCAAGACGCGCATTACCAACATGGTGAAACCCTGTCTCTACCAAAAATACAAAATTTTCCCAGGCTTATACCTATAATCCCATCACTTTGGGAGGCTGAGGCTGGCAGATGACGAGGTCGGGAGTTTGAAACTAGCCTGACCAACATAATGAAACCCATCTCTACTAAAAAAAACAAACACACACACAAAAATAAGCTGGGCACAGTGGTGCGCATCTGTAATCCCAGCTACTCAGAAGGCTTAGGCAGGAGAATTGCTTGAACCTGGAAGGCAGAGATTGTAGTGAGCCGAGATTTCGCCATTGCACTCCAGCCTGGGCTACAGAGACTCCATCTAAAAAAAAAAAACATATATGCTTAAGAGGGCTGGGCGTGGTGGCTCATGCCTGTAATCCCAGCACTTGGGGAGGCTGAGGCAGGTGGATCACCTGAGGTCAGGAGTTCGAGACCAGCTTGACCAACATGCCAAAACCCTCTCTGCTAAAAATACAAAAATTAGTTGGGTGTGGTGCCTGTACTTCCAGCTACGCAGGAGACTGAGGCAGGAGAATTGCTTGAACCTGGAAGGCGGAGGTTGCCGTGAGCCGAGATTGCGCCACTGACCTCCAGCCTGGGCGACAGAGTGAGACTCTGTCTCAAAAAAACAAATAAGAACGACAACAAAAAACCCACAACAACACGACTTGGGAAAAGCCGAATTACATTATCTCAAAAAAAAAAAAAAAAAAAAAAAAAGATAATTGTAGGAGTTTTGTCAAGGAAACGTCAGATTCCTCAAAATGTGAGGCCCTATTTTTAAAAAATGGTTAAGATAGTAAATGTTATATTACATGTATTTCACCATAATTAGAAAGAGACGGAGAAAGAGAGAGAGAGAAAGGTCAGGCATGGTGGTTCGTGCCTGCAATCCCAGCACTTTGGGACGCTGGAGCAGGAGGATCTGTTGAGGCTAGGCGTTTTGACAACAGCCTGGGCAACACAGCAAGACTCCATCTCTACCAAAAATAAAAAATTAGCTGGGTGTGGTGGTGCGTGCCTGTGGTCCCAGCTACTCAGGAGGTTGAGGCAAGAGGACTGCTTGAACCCAGAAGGCTGAGGCTGAAGTGGGCTGGGATCGTGCCACTGCCCTCCAGTAAGGGCAACAGAGCAAGACCCTGTCTAAAAACTAATAATACTGGCCAGGTGCAGTGGCTCATGCCTGTAATCCCAGCATTTAGGGAGGCCGAGGCAGGCGGATCACCTGAGGTCAGGAGTTTGAGACCATCCTGGCCAACATGGTGAAACCCCATCTCTATTAAAAAAAAAGGGGGGGGGAGGGAGGGGAGTGACAAAACCCCATCTCTAAGAATACAAACGTTAGCCAGGCATGGTGGCACATGCCTCTAATCCCAGCTACTCAGGAGGCTGAGGCAGGAGAATCACTTGAACCCGGGAGGCAGAGGATGCAGTGAGCCAAGATCACGCCACTGCACTCCAGCCTGGGCAACAAGAGCAAAACTCCATCTCAAAATAATAATTCAAAAAGATAAGAAAACAGAAATGAAGGGAGAAAAAAGGAAGGGGAGGGGGGGAGAAAAAGGAAGGTAGGAAACAAGGGCAGAGGGATGGAAAGAGAAAGAAAAGATTGTTTAAAGCTCCTCCAAGTCATCTGATTAACCTTGGCTTCCCCAGCTTCTGTGCGTCAGCAGTGACAAACCCCTGCCCTCCAGCTCAATGTCAAGGGTGCTGTGGCCTCATGCGTGTCTCTTGCCAGCTGACCTAACTCTGCTGCCAAGAACCGATGGGAATCCAGGGAGAAAAAGCTGGTGAGAACCCTCTGCAGCCCTTCGGTGTCTGCTTTTCTCAGTCTGCGTCTTAGTTCACAAGGCGAGACTGTCGCCCTGCCTGGGATTGACTGGGGCTCTGTCCTGGGTTGAATTGGTTGGAACTGGTGGTCTTAAGGAAGAGACATCATCCCTGTCTCAGTGTGCTAGACAGGGCTAGGCGCCTGCCACTAGAACATTCTCCTTTTCTTTCCTTTTTAAATTAAGAAAACCTGTTTGTATTTGTTTGGAGACAGGGTCTCATTCTGTCACCTAGGCTGGAGTGCAATCATGGCTCACTGCAACCTCTGCCTCCCAGGTTCAAGTTATTCTGGCTCAGCCTCCCAAATAGCTGGGATTACAGGCGTGTGTCACCATACCCGGCCAGAAATATGCTTTGAAAATTGGCCTTCATAGGACTTTCTTTTTTTTTTCTTTTTCTTTTTTTTTTTTTGAGACGGAGTTTCG
>NW_016107549.1:3271692-3274189 GCF_001604975.1 Cebus imitator
AGACGGGGTTTCACCATGTTGACCAGGATGGTCTCGATCTCTTGACCTCGTGATCCACCCACCTTGGCCTCCCAAAGTGCTGGGATTACAGGCTTGAGCCACCGCGCCCGGCCTAGGACTTTCTTAAGAAACTGCAAGTGTTTATCTTTTTTTGAATTTTTAAGTTTTAAACTTGTTTGTAGAGCCTAGGCTGCTTTTGAACTTCTGGGCTCAAATGATCCTCCTACCTCAGCACCCCACAGTGTTGGGATTACAGGCGTGAGCCACTGTGCTGGGCCCCAAGTACTTCCTGCTCCAGATTACCAAGGAAGGCAAGAGGAGGCAGGAACTGATGTCTGAGAGCTCAGAGGGATATTGGCCACATGAGGGACTGCAGCCACGGGCCCCTGTATGTGCCAGTGTCTAGTAGTATGTGGTGTAGAATTTTGGCTGAGGCTTGGAGAAGGCTGGGCAGGCAGCCAGGCTCAGCTGACCAGGGCTCTTGTGCATCGAGGAACTGTGAGAGTTTAGAACCTTCTGGCCATGTGGAGTGCAGGGAGGGTGGAAGCAGAGAAACCAAGGAGTTGACTATCCTGGTCTAGGCCAGCCACAGGGCTGGGGCTGGAGCAGGTGAAGCCAAGCGTGGAGAAAGAGGTGTGTGGGTTGAAGGGATATGTAGGAAGGAGAATGAGTGAGGAGGGTGGGGATTGGCTGGTGTGGCCTGATGGAAAGGGACGGCAACTGACAGACTCTGTGGAGGCCAGTGGCCACTTGTGATGTGCAGACAGAAGCAGGATCAGACATGGGTCAATCGGGAGTAGCTGGGCTCCGGACACCTCATTTATATTAACACTCCAGCAGGTAATTTTTTTTTTTCTTAAGACAGAGTCTCACTCTGTCACCCAGGCTGGAGTGCGGTGGCACAGACTCTGCTCACCACAACCTCCGCCTCTCAGGTTCAAACGATTCTCCTGCCTCAGCCTCCCGAGTAGGTGGGATTACAGGCATGTGCCACCACACCCGGCTAATTTTTTCCTACTTTTAGTAGAGATGGAGTTTCACCATGTTAGCCAGGATGGTCTTGGCCTCCCAAAGTGCTGAGATTACAGGCTTGAGCCACTGCACCCAGTCCAAAAAGTGGTTCTTAAAACAGCTAGTGGGCTAGGTGCAGTGGCTCACGCTTGTAATCTCAGCACTTTGGGGGGCCAAGACTGGTGGATCACCTGAGGTCAGGAGTTTGAGACCAGTATGGCCAACATGGCAAAACCCTGTCTCTACTGAAAATACAAAAATTAGCTGGGCATGGTGGCAGGTGCCCATAATCCCAGCTACGTTGGAGGCTGAGGCAGGAGAATTAATCACTTGAACCTGGGGGGCAGAGGTTGCAGTGAACTGAAACAGTGCCACTTCATTCCAATGTGGGCAAAAAAAAGCGAAACTCCCATTTCAAAAATAAAATGGCCAGGTGACCTCACCACCGTGGGGAATCTCTTAACTCCACTCTTCCCTCCCCCACTGCCAAGGGTAATAGCAGCAGTTCAGGGTGTTGTGTTTTGGGGGTGTGTCCTGATACAGCTTTCTCTAAATGTGATGTAGAAGTGACATGGTCCACAATACATATCCAGGATCCAGTGTGTGTCCAAACTGGCATCTAGTGGACATCTGCTTCACTGTGCAGCACTCATAAGGAGTCCACCTCAGCTGCCATCCCTTTCTCTATCCTCAACAATGTTCTCAAGATCTTTCCATGTTTAATTAGATCCCTGTCATTAAAAAAATTGTTTTATGATGTTCCAGTGACTAGTTGCCTAACAAATCACCCTAACAGCTTTGTGGCTTCAAATAATGGGTTTATTCGCTGTCATGGTTTTATCGGTCAGGAGTGTGGGGAGGGCTCAGCATGGCAGTATGGGCTCAGGGTCTTTGATATAGCTCATGACAGCTGAGGGCTAGGGCTGGGGCAGCCATTGCCCTCTGTTCCCAAGGTCTTGGTGGTCTTATAGTATGGGCTTGGTTGGGCTTCCTCACAAAAGGGTAGGTCCAGGAAGTCAGGCTGTTATATGGCAACTGGTGATTCAAGAGTGAGTGAGTGAGTGAGCAAGGCGGAAGCTGTGGTGCTTTCTGTGACCTGCTGTTAGTAGTTGCATGATGTCACTTCCATTGAACTCTGTTGGTTACCAATGAGTCCCAAGTCCACCCAAACTCAAGGGAAGGAAAATAAGACTCCATAATGGGAGCAAGACTCTAGGACAGGCCAGGTACAGTGGCTCATGCCTGTAATCCCAGCACTTTGGGAGGATGAGGCAGGCAGATCACCTGAGGTTAGGAGTTCGAGACCAGCCTGGCCAACATGGCAAAACCACACTTCTCCTAAAAATACAGAAATTGCTGGGCATGGTGGCTCATGCCTATGATCCCAGCACTTTGGGAGGCCAAGGTGGGCAGATCACCTGAGGTCGGGAGTTTGAGACCAGCCTGACCAACATGGAGAAACCCTGCCTCTACTAAAAATACCAAA
>NW_016107549.1:3276759-3287646 GCF_001604975.1 Cebus imitator
AGTAGAGACGGGGTTTCACCATGTTGACCAGGATGGTCTCGATCTCTTGACCTCGTGATCCACCCGCCTCGGCCTCCCAAAGTGCTGGGATTACAGGCTTGAGCCACCATGCCCGGCCAAAGCAGCTATTAAAAATAGATGCAAGGTGGGCTTGGTGGCACACTTCTGTGGACCCAGAGACTGTGGAGGCTGCAGAGGGAGGATTATCTGAGCTCTGAACTGAGGCTGTAGTGAACTATGACTGTGCTACTGCACTCCAGCCTGGGCAACAGAGCAATACCCTGTCTTGATTTAAAAAACAGGGTGAGGTAGGAGGATTGGTTGAGCTCAGGAGTTCGAGACCAGCCCGGGTGACATGGTGATACCCCGCCTCTACTAAAAACACAAAAATTAATGGCCAGGTTATTCTCTGCACTTTGGGAGGCCAAGGCGGGTGGATCACTTAAGGTCAGCCTGGCCAACATAATGAAAGCCTGTCTCTACTAAAGATACAAATTAGCTGGGCATGATGGCCTGTAATGCCAGCTCCTCAGGAGGCTGAGGCAGGATAATGGCTTGAACCTGGGAGGCAGAGGTTGCAGTGAGCTGAGATCATGCCTCTACATTCTAGCCTGGGTGACGCAGACTTCGTCTCAAAAAAAAAAAACCTCAAATTATTTTCTGGATTTAGAAGCCCTCCCTGACCACCGGGATTCCCATTATGCCCTGCGCTTCCTGTGTCATGGGCCTGACCGAGAGTTCTATGTGACGTCTGCCCGTTTCTGTGATGGTCTCCTCAACCCAGCCTTCGCCACAGGCAGGGAAGGGATGGAGCTGCCTGCTCCCCGCACTGCAGGACCCAGGTGAACACACGCTGGAGAGCTGCAGCAGCAAAGGCCACCTGCGTAGCCAGGTAAGTCCTCTTCCCCTGCCGCGTCTTCAGGATCCTCCTCTGTGAAACGGGCCCCATGGATTCTGGTGCTGGGAGGACGGGGACCTGGACACGAGGTGGCCCCACCACTACTGCTGGCAGAAACCCTGGGAGCCAGGCATGAGTCCACCTGCAGGCTGTGCGTTTTGTTGTTGGTTTAATTTATTACTGATTGACATCCAGTGACACTGACATACCCTCGCTGGACTCCAGCGAGTCTGACCTGTCCAGTAAAATACAGTACGAGGAGTGGACGGTGACGCACATGCATCCACGCTGAACTACAGTGACTCCAAACTGCGGCGCGACAGTACTGCCAGGAAAGGAAAAGAAAAACAGGTATCGTGTGTTCCCAATTCAGAATTCTCTCTCTCTCTCTTTAGACAGTTAATGCTGTTACAAACGCTACTGATGCCAGGACGGGGCGAGTCACAAACAGTCCTACAGCTTCTCTGCCGTATAAATATGGAAGATTCTTTTGTTTATACAGTTTTATCCCAAGTCTGAAACTACGTCTGTTGCTACCCGTTACTGCTAAGGCCTACGCCATCTTGGCTCTGGAACGAGGGGCTCGGGGTCGAGACTGGAATGTCGGGGTTCAGTCTTCCTCACTGCCACTTCCTGAGCGGTCCTGGAGAGGAGACAGGAGAGAGTGTGTGTTGGTTGCCCCTGCCAGGGAACCTTGGAGGAGCAGTCCCTGTGCCCACACGAGACTCTCTCTGGACCTGTGAGGCTCCACGTGCCTTCCCTGCTCCATCCTATGTCACTTGCCTGGCCTTGGGCCCCTGACCTACAGCTTCCAAAAACATAACATTTGGCTCTTCCTGACTGTGAAAAATCTTTGCGCTTTCATATAATTTTTTTTTTTTTTTTTTTGAGACAGAATGCAGTGGTGCAATCTTGGCTTACCACAACCTCTGCCTCCTGGGTTCAAGCAATTGTCCTTCCCCAGCCTCCTGAGTATCTGGGATTACAAGCACATGCCACCACACCTGGCTAATTTTTGTCTTTTTAGTAGAGACAGGGTTTCACGATATAGTTCAAGCTGGTTCTGATCAAGCTGGTTCTGAATTCCTGACCTTGTGATTCACCCGCCTTGGCCTCCCAAAGTGTTGGGATTACAAGCATGAGCCACCGTACCCAGTCCTTTTATTTTTATTAAAAAAATTTTTTTTTGCCAGGCACGGTGGCTCAAGCCTGTAATCCCAGCACTCTGGGAGGCCGAGGCGGGTGGATCACGAGGTCAAGAGATCAAGACCATCCTGGTCAACATGGTGAAACCCCGTCTCTACTAAAAATACAAAAAAACATTAGCTGGGCATGGTGGCGCGTGCCTGTAATCCCAGCTACTAAGGAGGCTGAGGCAGGAGAATTGCCTGAACCCAGGAGGCGGAGGTTGCAGTGAGCCGAGATCGCACCATTGCACTCCAGCCTGGGTAACAAGAGTGAAATTCCATCTCAAAAAAAAAAAAAAAAAAAAAAAATTTTTTTTAGACAGGGTCTTGCTCTGTTGCCCAGGCTGAAGTGCAGTGGTGCGATTACGGCTCTCTACAGCCTCTACCTCCCAGGCTCAAGTAATCCTCCTGCCTCAGCTTCTCGAAGTGCTGGGATTAACAGGTGTGAGCCACCAGGCCTGGCCTCATAAAGCCTTTTTAAACAGCCTGGCATGGGCCATAAAACACGCTGCTCTGGGTTGGGCAAGAGAGATACCACCACAGCCCAGACCCTCCTGTCTGGCACATGGGCCTCCCTTCTCCATGAGGACTTCCTGAATGTCCTCAAAGTTCACGTGCCTGTTTTGTCAGACTAATTCCCAGGCACAGAAATTTCCTGCTTCTGTAATGACAAAATGGCATTCATCAGGCTTCGGTGGGAGCCAGGCCCTGAGCGGGGGCAGCCCCCATAATCCATGCAGCCTCCTTGCTTTACTAAGAGGAAACTGAAGCTTTCAGAAGCAAAGTGACCTGCCAGGTCCCATAGCCAGGAAGAGATGATGTAGCTTATTTACAGCTAGCAAGTGGGCCAGGCGCAGTGGCTCACGCCTGTAATCCCAGCACTTTGGGAGGCCGAGGCGGGTGGATCACGAGGTCAGGAGATCGAGACCATCCTGGCCAAATGGTGAAACCCCATCTCTACTAAAATACAGAAAAATCATGGGGCATGGTGGTACGTGCCTGTAGTCACAGCTCCTTGGGAGGCTGAGGCAGGAGAATCACTTGAAGCCAGGAGGTAGAGGTTGCAGTGAGCTGAAATGATGCCACTGCATGCCAGCCTGGCAACAGAGCGACACTCTGTCTCAAAAAAAGCCAGTAAATGTATCTGTTCAGGGTCCCCCACTGCCCCCCAGAAACTTTCCACTGTGCACCACTAAGGAGATGGGGCACTGCCTGGTGGGTCCCCAATCCTGGCACCTCCTACCTGACCCCAATCAAGCCCTGGCCTGCCCAGCCTCAGCCCAGAAGCCCTGGTGCCCTGGGCCCACCTCCTGCCCGTCCTGAGCCCTCAGGTCCCCCAGTCCCCAGACGCCCACAGGTACTGACAGCTGGTTTTAGGGTCACACAGGCCTGGGCTTGAGTGGCAGCTCTGCCATGTACTTGCTGTGTGACCAGGGGCCAGCCATGGAAGGTGAAGCCTCAGTTTCCCCATCTGCAGAGTGGGAGTATCGCCCCACAGGGCCATCCCGTCAGGACCCTGGGCTGCCTCCTGCTGCCCGACACCCCTGCCTGCTCTGCCTGCCCTGGGGCCCGGCCTCACCTCCTCTTGTTCCTCCTCACTGTCGTCGTCACTTACGACCGGCTTGGCTCGGGATCCTCGGCTCGGCCGCCGCCGGCTGCCCTTCAGCCGGTCCTGTGTCTTCTCCTTCCGGCCAAGCTTGATCTTCACTTTGACAGATCGAGCTGGAGGGGACCAGGAGGGAAGGGGAGCTGTGAGCTCTGGGAACACAGCACCCTCATAGCAAGGGGCATCTGGAAGCTGGGAGGGCTGTGAACAGCTGGGGCCTTCAGGGCTCTCAGACCGGCGTAAACCCTGGCATCGTGAACCCACCCGGGACTCACACTCAGATTCGGAGCCTTCCTCCTCGCCCTCTTCCTCCTCCTCACTCTCCTCGCCTTCGCTGTCATCTTCCTTCTCAATTTTCTGCCGTACGCTGGTGAAGACCGACTGCAGGACGATGGAGTCTTCATAGATCTGGGTGGAGACACCAGGGGCTTGAGTGGATGGGCCCGATGGGAGGGCTGCCTGCCTGGCCCCAGCACCAGCCCTGTCTTGCCCCTGGACAGCTGATCAGTGGCCAGTACAATTCTCAGTGGGCCGGGGCTTCAGCCCACCCAGGGTGGAGGGCCCTCTCCATAATCGTCCTGCACAGGTGCCCCAGAAAGCATCAGGCTTCTGCAGTGCTCCAGGATCAACGGTCAGGCACACTGGTTTGGGACTGGCTGCAGGTGCCTTCGTTCTCCTGCAG
Source organism: Cebus imitator (assembly GCF_001604975.1). Classification (NCBI taxonomy): domain Eukaryota; kingdom Metazoa; phylum Chordata; class Mammalia; order Primates; family Cebidae; genus Cebus; species Cebus imitator. The sequence goes on from NW_016107549.1 coordinate 3,281,133, forward strand.
AAGCTCTGAGAAGGTCTGCAATAACATTAGAAAAGCATGCCCCTAGGGCTGGGCGAGGTGGCCCACACCTCTAATCCCAGCCCAGGCGGGAGGATCAGGAGGTCAAGAGATCAAGAGCATCCTGGCCAACATGGTAAAACCCCATCTCTACTAAAAATGCAAAAATTAGCTGGGTGTCGTAGTGGTGCCTGTAGTTCCAACTACTCGGGAGGCTGAGGCAGGAGAATTGCTTGAACCCAGGAGGCTGAGGTTGCAGTGAGCCAAGATCATGCCACTGCACTCCAGCCCAGGCGACAGAGTAAGACTCTGTGTTTTTTTAAAAAAAAAAAAAAACAAAAAAAAACAAAAAACTCCGTGTGGAAGCCAGCATCTTCCCCAAACTCATCAAAGTCAAATCTTTTTTTCTGAGGGGTATCGATCCCAAACACACTAAGAAAACTTTGCCAAGCTCAGGCTGTGTGTGTGTGTGCGTCACTTCCATCACGGGAAAGAACACATCCATAGCGTTCCTTTGAAAACAGTATGCCCCAAGGAAATTTAAAATAAAATTCCAACAGACAGAGGACTCTGCGTCTACTTCTTCTGTTGCGCCTATCTTTATTTTCTTCAGTAAATACTCATTGTTTTTGTAATTACTAAAATATCCCAAATTGTTAGAAATTAAAAAAAAATTTTTTTGAGACAGGGGCTTGCTATGTTTCCCAGGCTGGTCTTGAACTCCTGGTCTCATGTGATCCTCCCGCCTCAGACTCCCAAAGTGCGGGGATTACCGGCATGAACCACCACACCTTGCAGGAATTGTGTGGTTCTTTTTTTGGTTGGTGTTTTTCACTCTCGGTGTCCAGGCTGGAGTTCAACAGCATGACCTTGGCTCACTGCAACTTCCGCCTCCGGGACTCAAGCGATTCTCCTGCCTCAGCCTCCCAAGCAGTCGGGATTACAGGCCCCCGCCACCATGCCCAGCTAATTTTTGTATTTTTAGTAGAGATGGGGTTTCACCATGTTGGCCAAGCTGATCTTGAACTCCTAACCTCAGGTGATCCACCTGCCTGGGCCTCCCAAAGTGCTGGGATTATAGATGTGAGCCACCACGCTTAGCCAGGGAATTGTTTTTAACCCGTCAATTCAGAAGGGACGGAGGGGTGGGTTGGTTCGAAGCCCAGCTGTGGGAGTAACCCATCCCCACCTCCACGTGGTGCCCTTACCAGGGAGCCCTCCAGGTTGAAGGTCTGCGCGTTCTGGCACAGCAGCATGACGTCCTTCTCCAGGTCGTTGAGGCTGCGGTACTTGTGGTTGCGGATGCGCTCCTGCAAGGGGTGAGAAGAGCAGGCCTTACCTCTGGACCCCCACCTCCCCTTCTTGCAGTCCCTGCTGTGTGCTGAGAACCCCGAGGGCTAGGATTCCTCACGCCTATGAGTATGTGGCTGAAGCTCCAGCCTTGGTAACATGGCTCACCAGACACAGGAATTGCATGACCGAGGCCCAGCACTGAATGAGTGACCTCGAAGGAGCAGCCAACACCAACGGCCCACTGACATCCCTCGGGACACCCCCAACCACCACAAGGAACCCCAAAAGCCCATGAACAGGTCCCTAACCGGGTAGCCCAAGGCCCTGCCCAGGTGGTTTCTGGTCATTCTTCCCATATACCACCGTGCTCAGATGGGGGTGCCCCTACGTCAGACTCCCCCCTGCGCAGAAGCACGTCAGGGTTACCTTTATCTTCTTGAAGTCCACGGGCTTGCGGATGAGCTCGTAGTACTCGGGCAGCTCCTTTCGAGAGGGCAGCTGGATGAAGACCTCGCTCAGCTGCCGTCCACTGCTGCTGCAAGGCAGAACCGGCGGGTGTCACCTCCGGGCCCGCCCACCCACCCAGGGGCCCCCACCCCATCTCAGCAGGACCCCACACTGAGAACAGAGAGGATGAGAAATTCAAACTCGGCTCAGGAGCTATTTCTTGCATACGTGCTTTCTGTGGCTTCTGGAACATTCCCCAGAGACAACCACACACACAGGCCCGTCATGCATTTGTTTTTGAGACAGGGTCGTGCTCTGTTGTTCAGGCTGGAGTGCAGTGGTGCAATCGTGGCTCACCGCAGCCTCAACCTCCTGGGCTCAAGCGAGCTTCCTAGCATAGCCTCTTGAGTAGCTGGGACCATCACACACCGCTAAAATTTTTTGTACAAACATGAGTCTCACTATTTTGCCGAGGCTGGTCTCAAACCTCTGGCCTCAAGCAATCCTCCCTCCTAAGCCTTTGAAGGTGCTGGGATTATAGGGAGAAGCCACAGCACCCGGCCTGGGATGCATCTGGATCTCTACTCTGTCCTCGCTGAAGACTGATCTAACTCCCTCAGCCCCACAGGAAATGCCCTGGTGCACTCAGCACAGCGGGTGGTGATGAGATGCTGCCAGGCCTCATGTACCTGCTCCCAGCTCTTACCAGGTTATGCCCATACCTGAGCCTGGCTCAGGAGGACATGGTGGGTGGGGACAGAAGCTCTGAGAGCTGACCTTGTTCTGATGGAACCCAGTCTGCAGGCTGGGAAAATGAGAACGCATGGCAAATGCACTCTCCTCTCTACTTTGGCCCAGAGGAAGGGCCTAGCCAGGGAATGTCCCCAAGCAGGGAGCCAGCAGGCAGATGAAGCCTGAAAGTGGCCAATGGCACCACTAAGGGGGAGCTGAGCTTGGGTCATGACAACTCCGGCTGCCTCATCAGCACTGCTGCTTTCCTCATGTTCTCTTGTTGCCCAGACTGGACTGCAATGGCCTGATCTCGACTCTCTGCAACCTCCACCTCCCGGGTTCAAGTGATTCTCCTGCCTCACCCTTCTGAGTAGCTGGGATTACAGACCTGTGCTACCATGCAAGGCTGATTTTTTATTTTTAGTAGAGACGGGGTTTCTCCATGTTGGTCGAGTTGTTCTCAAATTCCTGAGTTCAGGTGATTCGCCCGCCTTGGCCTCCCTAAGTGCTGGGATTATGAGCCACCACACTTTGCCCTCATGTTCTTTTCTACAGATGCACCTGCCGCTCTGTGGCCCTGGAGAAATACGTGAATCCCCTTTGAGTCAGGAAACGTGTGTCCAACCTGCAGCTCAGGCAGAGCAGGCCTGTACCTACCTCTTCCCCCTCCTAAGCCAGCATGTCCTATTCTCCGCTCCGCGGAATTTCTAAGCACACAGCTCTCCCCTCTCTTCATGATGGCCATATCCACCTTACACCTGTTGCACCGTAAAGCACAGCAAGAGCTGCCTCTATGCTGTGAAGAGGGACACACAGCATAGGCAAGAGCGACACAACGGCCCTAACGCGATCGTCTCTTCTGTGAAAAGCGGTGCACTATGCAATTTTATTTTAGAAATGCCAGTTGTAGGCCGGGTGCGGTGGCCTGTGCCTGAAATCTCAGCACTCTGGAAGGCCAAAGCAGGAGGACTTGCTTGAGCCCAGGAGTTTGAGACCACCCTGGGCAATGTGGCAAAACTCCATTTCTATTTCACTGGAGAACCGCAAACCAAACACACGTTCCTGAGTGTGCACAGCCCACATGCCCAGCAGTGGGAACTGGGCATGGCTGGTGTGTGCACCTTGGGACCTGCTGCTGCACTTGGCAACAGGGACAGCAAGGAGGGCTTAGGACAAGCCAGGCTAAGCCTGTTGTGCAGAGAAGCCAAGCACCGTTTCACAGCTCCTCTTCCCATCTTTTGCCCACTTCCCTCCCCGGGGCATCCTTTGTTGGACACATTATTGCAAACACCTGCTCCAGTCTAGGAACTGTTTTTTTCTCTCTTTTTTGAGATGGAGTCTTGCTCTGTTGCCAGGCTGGAGTGCAGTGGCACGATCTTGGCTCACTGCAACCTCTGCCTCCCAGGTTTAAGGGATTCTCCTACCTCAGCCTCCCGAGTAGCCGGGAATACAAGCACATGCCACCATGTCCAGCTAATTTTTATATTTTTAGTAGAGTGGGGTTTCACTGTGTTAGCCAGGATGGTCTCAAACTCCTGACCTTGTGATCTACCCGCCTCAGCCTCCCAAAGTGCTGGGATAACAGGCGTGAGCCACCGTTCCAGCCCTTTTTCTCTCCTTTTACAGACACAGTCTTATCACCACCCAGCCTGGAGAGCAGTGGTGCCATCCTAGTTCACTGTAGCCTCCAACTCCTCGGCTCAAGGGATCCTACTGCCTCAGCCTCCCAAGTTGCTAGGACTACAGGCACACGCCACAACACTTGGCTAATTTAAAAAAATATTTGGTAGAGATGGGGTCTCACTATGTTGCCCAGGCTGGTCTCAAACTCCTGGGCTCAAGGGATCCTCCCACATCAGCCTCCCAAAGCACTGGGATTACAGGTGTGAGTCACTGCGCTCAGCCCAGTGTAAATATGTTGCAACTGCTCAGTTCTGTCGCTGTTCCATAAAAGGAACCACAGACAATGCAGAAATCAGTGGGCCGTGGCTGCATGCCAACAAAACTTTATCAACAATGAGATAAGATAAGAACTGCATTTTCTTTCTTTTTTTTTTTTTTTTTTGAGATAGAGTCTCACTCTGTCACACAGGCTGGAGTGCAATGGTATGATCTTGGCTCATTGCAACCTCCACCTCCCAAGTAGCTGGGACTACAGGCACCCGCCACCATGCCTGGCTAATTTTTGTATTTTTAGTAGAAACAGGATATTGCCATGTTGGCCAGGCTGGTCTGGAACTCCTGGGTTCAAGTGATTCGCCTGCCTTGGCCTCCCAAAGTGTTGGGATTACAGGCATGAGCCACCGCACCGGGCCCACATGGTCTTTAGCATAGCAGCATCTGCCCTATCACTCCTGCTGGTAGGCGGATGGCCGGCGGGGTGCACTTCTGCAGCCTGCCTGCTGAGACTGTGTGGTTCCAACAGAGTCATTACAAAGCATACCAAGGGGGGGTGCCCCCGACATACATGCGGCCTTGACACTTGCAGAGAGTGCACCAAATGCCTCAGCCACCAACTGCCAACTGCTATAAAGAACCCAGGAAAGAAGGTACTAACAGGCAATGCACAGCCCCACAAGGCCAAACCTAGCCGGGAGCCCACAGCAAACACTTCTGCATGTTCTGATTTGTTTTTTTTTTTTGAGACGGAGTTTTACTCTTGTTATCCAGGCTGGAGTGCAATGGCTCGATCTCGGCTCACCGCAACCTCCGCCTCCTGGGTTTAGGCAATTCTCCTGCCTCAGCCTCCTGAGTAGCTGGGATTTCAGGCACGCACCACCATGCCCAGCTAATTTTTTGTATTTTTAGTAGAGATGGGGTTTCACCATGTTGACCAGGATGGTCTCGATCTCTTGACCTCGTGATCCACCCGCCTCGGCCTCCCAAAGTGCTGGGATTACAGGCTTGAGCTACCATGCCCGGCCACGTTCTGATTTTAAAGTAAAATCTTCCACTTGCAACTTAGTTTCTTCATTCTGGTTTCGATTTTTGGCAGGTTCGTCAATGTGGTTTGAGATTTCAAACCACTGAGGAGAAATGCCCTTGGCCAAGGGCAGGTGTGTGGCCCAGGGCCCCTGTGAGGTCCATGGTGCTGGCGCAGCCCTGCTCAAGCCCCCAACCTCCCTCCAGCCTCCCAGCCTCTGCATTCACTGTCCTCTCCTCCCAGGGGACACTGCTCACACCTCCTGTTCTGCTTATGTGGCTTTTCCCACTACAGCCACCGCAAGTCCCTGGACCACCAGGGCAGCACTCCCCACATGGTACCACAGAGCACTCCAGCCTGTTCCCACTGCAGCCCTGAGGAGGACGTGCATGTCACTGCACTCTGAGTACACAATGGAAAGCACTGTAGCTGTGACGGCCGGCAGTGCCACACTCCGGGGCCTTGGGAGGAGGGGCCTCATGGCTGTGAATCTGAGTGCAGAGGGACAGAGTGAAATATTCCCAGACAAGACAACTGTCCACATATGATAAGGTCAACACATAGGGCAGGTCAAACACAATCCCGCCAGTATAAAGTATAACCTAGGGGCTGTATCTCCAACGACCAAAGGCAGTACTCGAAAAGATTCACCTGACAGGAAGGGCACCCCTGCCTCTCCAAAAGGGTCTGGCCCCAAAACCGCATTGGGTGCCCAGCTTAGCCACTTCTATCCTCAGGTGTTGACACCTAGAGGGACAATGTGGCTCCCACCTGCAGTCATGGGCACACACTCCAGCTCGGTGAGGCAGGCTCCCGACTCCTAATCCAGAGGACAATGTCCCACGTTCACTCTTCGAATTGTTAGAACTCAGGTCTACACAGACACTCATCTCTTTTCAGGCTCCATATAGTCAGTTCCCCAAACAGCTGAACTCATTAGGGGGTTCCAGAAGGCAAGTTAGAAAACAAAAATTCCAGCCAGACGTGGTGGTGGTACACGCCGATCATCCCAGCTCATTGGGTGGCAGGAGAATCACACGAATCTGGAAGGCGGAGGTTGCAGGGAGCCAAGTGTGCACCACTGCACTCCAGCCTGGATGACAGAGCAAGACTTCATCTCAA
>NW_016107549.1:3288651-3289968 GCF_001604975.1 Cebus imitator
AAAAAAAAAAAAAAAAAAGAAAAAGAAAAAAAAAATAGTAACTTCGCTTCAGTAAGGTCTGGCTTTTGCCTAGGGCTCCTGGGAATTGATCTCTGAGACCTTAGAATGTTGCATCTAATTGGTGTCTTTGTTTATGCAGGGTCTGGGACCAGTCCTAGGTGGGTTTTGGGGTATGTAGTCTCTCCTCAACCTGCAGAGGGGGTAGAGATGAAGGCCAGCCATGTGAACAGCCAGCTGTCTTTGTGACCAAGTCCCAATAAAAACGCTGCTAGAGTTTTTTCATGTTTAAAATTATTGCTAAATAGAAGCAGCTTTACTGTTTTCTTTTTCTCAAAAAAATTTTGAAAGTCTCGCTCTGTTGCCAAGGCTGGAGTGCAGCAGAGTGATCTTGGCTCACTGCAACCTCCACCTCCTGGGTTCAAGCAATTCTCCTGCCTCAGACTCCGGAGTAGCTAGGATTACAGGCACCCGCCACCACATTTTTTGGCTAATTTTTCTGTATTTTTAGTAGATGTGGGGTTTCACCATCTTGGCCAGGCTGGTCTTGAACTCCTGACCTCGTGATCTACCCACCTCAGCCTCTCAAAGTGCTCGGATTACAGGTGTGAACCACTGCATTTGGCTTTTCCTTTTTTTGAAAAGGGGTCTCACTCTGTCACCTACCTGGAGTGTAGTGGTGTGATTATAGCTCACTGTGGCCTTGACCTCCTGTGCTTAAGTGGTCCTCCTGCCTCAGCTTCCTGCATAGCTGGGACAACAGGTGCGCACCACCATGCCTGGCTAATTTTGTATTCTGGGCACAGGGAGGGTCTCCCTAGCTTGCCCAGGCTGGTCTCGTGCTCTTAGTCTCAAGGGATCCACACGCCTCAGCCTTGCAAGTTCTGGGATTACAGGAGTGAACCGCCACATCCAGCTGAGGTAGCTTTTCAATGACTATCTTTCCTGAGTTGACATGCCCTGTGTGATGTTTTCCTGTGCAAATCAATTACATTGAGTGGAGAGACCCACGCCTGCTGTGGCTCCAGCACTCAGGAGGCTTTAATAGCCATCCTTGTCCTACCTGTAATCGCAACATCGTTACTCCCAGTCTAATGGACAATTCCCCTGCCTGAGAATCCATCCATTCCAGGAAGATGTGATGTTAAACTGAAAACACAGATGAAATCCCCACTGAGACATCCCGTCACATGGGTCCCAGATAAGACAGGAGCATTGCTGTGACTGAAATGTTGGTGTTCTTTTCAAAGTGGGTCTCAAAATCTCTACCAGAATCACAGTGTCCTGAAATAAAACAGTTTCGATAAAGTAGTCCCTTAG
>NW_016107549.1:3294653-3301267 GCF_001604975.1 Cebus imitator
CTCCTGGGTTCAGGCAATTCTCCTGCCTCAGCCTCCTGAGTAGCTGGGATTACAGGCACGCGCCACCATGCCCAGCTAATGTTTTGTATTTTTAGTAGAGACGGGGTTTCACCATGTTGAGCAGGATGGTCTCGATCTCTTGACCTCGTGATCCACCCGCCTCGGCCTCCCAAAGTGCTGGGATTACAGGCTTGAGCCACCGAGCCTGGCTGTTTTGCTTTTTTTTGAGACAGGGTGTCACTCCAGTTGCCCAGGCTGGAATACAGTGGCATGATCAAGGTGCACTGCAGCCTCGACTTCCTGAGCTCAGGTGATCCTCCCACCTAAGCTTCCCATGTAGCAGTGACTATGGGCACACGCCACCATGCATGGCTAAATTTTGTATTAATTAGCCTAATTTCTGTTAGATTGCTTCATGACTAACAGCAAACTGTTAATTTAAAATCAAGCAGTATGGTGTTTCGCCACACTGCCCAGGCTGGTCTTGAACTCCTGGACTCAAGAGATCCACCCACTTTGGCCTTCTAAAGTGCTGGGATTATAGGCGTGAGCCAGTGTTTGGCTGAAAGTTTTAATTTATTGCGTCATTCATCCTGGGTGAGCCATTTCCTCCTTTGTCAGATGATAAACAACTATGACCCTAAGAGGGCTTCTTATGTGAGTCTCAACTAAAAACAAATGGATTAACGCTGGACATATTTTTTTCTCTGAAAATATTCAGAGTCTTAATAAGTTGAGCATGCTTTCTCTGTCTCTTTAAAAACCAAGGTGTATTAATAAGGCCAGAAAATAAAAAATCCCCCCCCCCCAAAAAAAACACTAAGGTGTAATGCAATAAAGTATACGTGTCGCAGGTGCACACCTCGGTGAATGCATACATCATGTACATCTCCAGATCTATAGAAATAATATCCCCAATATCCTGGAAGGCCTGGCGTATGGCTTCCTGCTAACTACCCCCTCAAGGTAAGCACCATTCAGCAGCCATCACTGTGGATCAGCTTCTGACCCTTACAGAACTGCAGGCACACAGTAGGTCCTCTTTAGCATCCGGCTTCTTTCGTTCAACAAAATGTAAGCTTCTTCCAGGTAGCAGTACTATGTCTGTTTTCACAGCTATTTGGGGCCCTGGCCCTGCCTCTTGCCCAGCTTTAAACTGCGTTGTCGCCGGGCGCGGTGGCTCACGCCTGTAATCCCAGCACTTTGGGAGGCCGAGGCGGGTGGATCATGAGGTCAAGAGATCGAGACCGTCCTGGTCAAAATGGTGAAACCCCGTCTCTACTAAAAATACAAAAAATTAGCTGGGCATGGTGGCGCGTGCCTGTAATCCCAGCTACTCAGGAGGCTGAGGCAGGAGAATTGCCTGAACCCAGGAGACGGAGGTTGCGGTGAGCCGAGATCGCGCCATTGCACTCCAGCCTGGGTAACAAGAGCGAAACTCCGACTCCAAAAAAAAACAACAACAAAAAACTGCGTTGTCTTTTCCGAATCTATGAGTAGTTTTCACGGTCTCTATTAGCGTGCCCATTAATAAATAGATGTAATTAATTTTAGTGAAATCTAATTTCTCAGTTCTTTGTGGTTACTGGCTTTTGGCTCCTGTGGAAGAAATCGATGCTCACTCATGAAGATTTTCTCCTGTGCTTTCTTCGAGAACTTTGTTTTGCCTTTCATGTTCTTACATCCACAGTCCATGTAATGTGAATCGAAGTGCAAGGGGTGTGTGTGTGTGTGTGTGTGTGTGTGTGTGTGTGTGTTGGGGGGGGGGTGTCAGGGCTCATCCTCTCTATGTGGATACCTAGGAGACCAGCATGATAGAGATGTCCATGCTTTCCCCACTTCAAGGATCTCCTTTATGTTGATAATGTTAAGTTTCCTGTGCAAGAATATCATTAGAAATAAAACATGGGGAAGGTCTGTCACCATCATTAGATTTTTGCAAATTCCGATTTGTGTGTGTGTGTGAGATGGAATCTCAATCGGTCACCCAGGATGCAGTGCAGTGGTGCCATCTTGGCTCACTGTACCCTCTGCCTTCTGGATTCAAGCAATTCTCATGCCTCAGCCTCCCGAGTAGCTGGGTCCACAAGCCCACATCGCCACATCTGGTTAATTTCTTTTTTTGTATATTTTGTAAAGATGGGGTTTTACCATGCTGGCCAGGCTGGTCTCAAACTCCTGACCTCAAGTGATCCGCCCACCTCAGCCTCCCAAAGTGCTGGGATTACAAGCAACAGCCACCATGCCTGCTCCGCGTTGTAAGTAAGTATTCTGTATTTTTTAAGAGACAAGGTCTCACTCTGTCACCCAGGCTGGAGTGCAGCTGTGTGATCACGGCTCACTATAGCCTGGACCTGCTATGCTCAAGTGTTCCTCCCACCTAAGCCTCCCAAGTGGCAGGGACCACAGGCATGAGTGACTGCCCCCAGCTGTATCCTGCACTTTAAGTAAATGAAGTCCTCCACTTGCTTTCCTCTTTGAGGACTTAGCCTCAGGGTTAGGTTTGTAAATCCGAGTCAGTATTTTTTCTTAATACTGACAACACATGACATTTTCAAATCTAACACTGAACTTGAATATGTCTCCTTTCATTCATCATCTGTTTCTCCTGCAATAATAATAAAACCTTTTTAAGCAGTACTTTTTTTTTGTTTTTAGATCCGGAGTCTTGCTCTTGTCATCCAGGCTGGAGACAGTGGTGTGATCTTGGCTCCCAGCAACCTCCCCTTCCTGGGTTCAAGTGATTCTCCTGCTTCAGTCTCAAGTAGCTGGGATTATGGGCACGCACCACCACGCCCAGATATTTTTTTTTTTGCATTTTTAGTAAAGATGGGTTTTCACCATGTTGCCCAGACTAGTCTCGAACTCCTGACCTCAAGCGATCCTCCTGCCTCAGCCTCCCAAAATGCTGGGATTACGCCACCACACCTGACTTTATGTGGTAATTTTTACCCATTAATTTAGGCACTACAATTGTTACCATCCTCTAAAATTTCATACTTGGTAAGATTCTCTCCAAAGGATACATGTGGGCTCCTGCCACTTTCCCCTCTCACAGATACAATTCCCCCACGCTCTGCTTCATGACTAGCAGCAAACTGTTACTTTAAAATCCAGTAGTACAACCCTCCCATTACGGAGCCAGTGGTACTGGCCAATGTGTACCAGGAAGTGGAATAAGACCTTGGGGAGTGGAAGACGGCGCCAGTCCTAGGCCAGGCATGGGCCTCACACCCCTCACTGGCTCCTGCACAGCTCTATGACCTGCCCTGGGCTGCTAGAAGGCGCACACGTCTCCCTGGGGAGTGACTCAGAACCATTCCTTTCTTCTTAAATGGCACTCATATACAGTGGCTCACAGAAAATATATAAGCAGCACTCATGATCCACCACTACGTTATGATCCACCACTGGGCCGCGGCCACAGCTGGAACTGCATGCTACCTCGGATACAGGACATGTCCGTGAGGACAGGGACCTCCAGGCCCAGAGCAGGGCCTAGCAGAGGGCAGGAGTGTGGCCACCATCTCAGCAACACAGAGATGGCACGGGTATCCCGGAAGGGTGCAAGGACAGGAGAGGGCTGCCACTTTCTCTGCTCTAGACACGCCAGACTCTTGTCCCTGTCCCCCTGGCTGCACAGGCAGCATGGATCCCCTCATGTCGCCTCACCCCTTGAGGCCACCAGGCCTCAGCTTTGGCAGAGCCATGCTGCCATGGATCCCCTCATCCCACCTCGCCCCTTGAGGCCACTAGGCCTCAGCTTTGGCAGAGCCTCTCTGCCTGCTGTGGCCTCTGCTGGTGGACTCTCCCCAACCTCCCGTCTCTCAAGGCTCTGCTCCAATGTCCCATTCCCTGAGACGCGCACCCCTGCCTCTCCTCCCGACCCCGTGAGACGTTCCCTCTCAACATGGATAATACACGTGTCCTTCCGTTCCAGAAAGTATGCTCCTCAGGGCCAGGCTCAAAGACACAAAGATTCAGCCAGTGTTTGTGAATGAGTGAGTGAGCAGCCCCCAGCCTGAGTGTGCAGGGTCACAGTGCAGAGACCAGGTCTGCTCCCACAAGGACCCCCGTGGTCCCCACCCGCCCTGTCTCCTCGCCTACCTGTCCTTGTACTTGATCACGGCATCCACGATCTTCTTCATCTTCTTGGTGAGGTTGGGTGGATTTGGGGAGAGCTTCTCAGCGGGAGGCCGCCCGCGCTTCTTCTGCTTCTTGCTCTCATCGTCCTTGTCACGGCTGCGGGTGCTGGTGGTCGGGGTGGAGGAGCCGGCGTCACTGTCTCGCTTGCGCTTCCGTGACGATTTCTTCTGCCGGACCTCCTCTTCGATCTCCTCCAGCGTGCCCTCCTCGATGGCCTTCAGGGTCAATAGTAGTAAAATAGGACAGCCAGCACCCAGGTCGACAAGCAGAGGGCGCGACGCAATCCCAGGGGCCGGGCTGGGACACGGAGGAGGGCCCCTGCACCCGCTCTCCCTCCAGCGTGGCTGGCTCGGGGCGTAACACATACTGGGACTCTCGCAGGGTCCCTGGGCTGCAGTGAAGGACCAGCACTGCCCCCAGCAGGCACCCCACCCAAGCTTGTCCTTAAAAAACTAACAGTTGAATTTCTTGACCAAAAAAAGACATATCTTCTCTGTACAGAGAAGAATGTGATCCTGAAATCCCTTCACCCAGAGGTGATGTTACTGACACGTCTGTTCCACACTCTCCCTATCTATTTCTTTTAATTATTTATTTTTAGAGACAGGGTCTAGCTCTGTGGTCCAGGCTGGAGTGCAGTGGCACCATCATAGCTCACTGAAGCCTTGAACTCCCAGGGCTCAAGAGATCCTTCCACCTCAGCCTCCTAAGTAGCTGGGCCTACAGGCACATGTCACCACACCCAGCTAATTAAAAAAATTTTTTTGTAGCTACTGAATCTCATTATGTTGCCCAGGCTGGTCTTGAACTCCTGGTCTCAAGCGATACTCCCATCTTAGCCTCCCCAAAGTGCTAGGATTACAGGTGTGAGCCACCGTGCCTGACCTCCATCTATTTCTTCATGAATTTTTATTTTTTTTTTGAGAGACATAGTCTTGATCTGCTGCCAGGCTGGAGTGCAGTAGCGTGATCCTGGCTCATTGCAACCTCCACCTCCTGAGTTCATGTAATACTCCTGCCTCAGCTTTCCGAGTAGCTGGGACTACAGGCGTGCGCCACCACGCCCAGCTAATTTTTGTATTTTTAGTAGAGACGGGGTTTGACCATGTTTGGCCAGGATGGTCTCGATATCTTGACCTCGTGGTTCACCTGCCTCAGCCTCTCAAAGTGCTGAGATTACAGGCATGAGCCACTGCTCCCAGCGTTTTTAAGATATTTTAAACATTTTTTTAAACATTATTTTTATTTTTTTGAGATGGAGTTTCGCTCTTGTCACCCAGGTTGGAGTACAGTGGTATGATCGGCTCACTGCAATCTCCACCTCCCAGGTTCAAGTGGTTCTCCTGTCTCAGTATCCCAAGTAGCTGGAATTACAGGTGCCCACCACCACAACCAACTAATATTTGTACTGAAAGTTATTTTTTAAATTTTCTTAGACATCGGGTCTTGCTATGTTGCCCTGGTTGAACTTAAACTCCTGGGCTCAAGCAATCCTTCCATCTCAGCCTCCTGAGTAGTTGGGCATTTTTAATTCAAAAAATTTTTTTGAGACAGAGTCTCGCTCTGTTGCCCAGGCTGGAGTGCACTGGCGTGATCTTGGTTCACTGCAACCTCTGCTTCCTGAGTTCAAGTTAATCTCCTGCCTCAGCCTCCCAAGTAGCTGGGATTACAGGTATGTAACACTGTGCCCGGCTAAATTTTGTATTTTTAGTAGAGATGGAGTTTCACCATGGCCAGGCTGGTCTGAAACTCTGGACCTCGAGATCCACCCACCTTCAGCCTTTGAAAGTGCTGGGATAACAGGCATGAACTACCGCGCCCGGCCTGGGCATTTAAAAAAAATTATGAGAAATCATATGTAAGATAGAATTTACCATGGTAGTCAGGTTTTAGTACCTAGTTCAGGGCATTAGGTACGTCCCCAGTGTTGTGCAGCCCTCAGCGCCACCCACCTCCAGAACTCTCCCCACCTTTGACGCACGTGTGCAGAACTGAAGGCCACGCTGGAATTGTAGCCCCCGTGCCGCACTGCTGGCTGTGTCATGGATATCTTTTCCTGTCATTTTCTACAACAAAATGTTTTAATGTCTGTTTAGTGTTTCCGTGCACAACGTGCCCTAATTGAGCCTCCCCTTGTTCGTGGGCATTTGGGTCATTTCCCTTTTTTTCTGAGACAGGGTCTCATTCTGTCACCCAGGCTGGAGTGCAATGGCGCGATCTAGGCTCACTGCAAACTCTGCCTCCCAGGTTCCAATGATTCTTGTGTTTCAGCCTCCCGAGTAGCTGGGATTACAGGTGCCCGCCACCACACCCGGCTAATTTTTGTATTGTTAGTAGAGACTGGGTCGGAATGGTCTTGAGCTCCTGGCCTCAGGTGATCCACCCACCTCGGCCTCCCAAAGTGCTAGTGCTAGGATTACAGCCATGTGCCACTGTGCCCAGACTTTTTTTTTTTTTTTTTTTTTTTT
>NW_016107549.1:3301677-3329288 GCF_001604975.1 Cebus imitator
CAGGATGGTCTCAATCTCCTGACCTCATGATCCGCCCACCTTGGCCTCCCAAAGTGCTGGGATTACAAGCATGAGCCACCGCACCCGGCCAACAACTGACATTGTTTAAGACGGATTCCTTATGGTAACATTGCTGAGAAGGACATGAATGTGAACAATATTAAGAGAATCCCTATGTATTAATTTTCAATGGCAATAACTAATAACTTATCCCAATGGTAAAAAATGCAGTCATGGGAGCCAGGTGTCCAAGGAATCTTGGGATTGGAAAAGTAAGGAGGGCCTGGACCCAAAAGCTGGCTGCTCTCTCACGCTGTGGCTGTGCCAGTGGGCTGGTCACTGTGCCTGGCTCTGGGCACATAGCAGTGACTCGAACCCTTGCTCCTGGCCCTTTCCCCCACCCCTGGAAGGGAGATGGCGATCAGATGGCAATATCCCACAAGCGGGGTGGCAAATGTGTCAGGTGCCAGGAAAGAGGGAAGAGAGATTCCAGAATGGTAAAGCAGGTATGGCTTAGAGGAGATGGGAAGCTGAGAGCCTCAGGGGGCTGGCAGGAGGTTAAGGCATCCGGGCCAGAAGATGCAGCAGGCAGGAGGCACTGGGAGAAGGCCCTCTGCAGACCCAGGGAGGAGTGGTAGGTCCCCCCAAATTCATGTCTATCTGGAACCTTGGAATGGGACCTTTTTGGCAAATGAGGTTTTTACATTTAGGATAGGATTAAGTTTTTTTTTTTTTTTTTTTTGAGACAGTTTCAGTTGGAGTGCAATGGCATGATCTCGGCTCACTGCAACCTCCAACTCCCAGGTTCAAGCTATTCTCTTGCCTCAGCCTCCTGAGTAGCTGGGATTACAGGTGCCTGCCACCACTTCCAGGTAATTTTTGTATTTTTGTGGAGACAGGGTTTCATCATGTTGGTCAGGCTGGTCTCGAACCCCTGATCTTGTGATCCACCCACCTCGGCTTCCCAAAGTGCTGGGATAACAGGTGTAAGCCACCATGCCTGGCAGGGATTAAGTTTTAAAAAATGTTCTTAAAAGAGACAGAAGGGGACACAGAGTTCTCGAGAAGTCCCCATGCAGACAGAGGCAGAGACGGGATGACGGTGCACCAAGCCAGGAGGATTCTGGAGCCATCAGGAGCTGGAAAAGCCAAGGAGGGGTCCTTCCCTAGGCCCTGGAAGGGAGCACAGCCCTGCTCACACCATGGATTAGACACCATAGATTGAGAATGGAAGGATTGTTGCTTTAGGCTGCCACTGTCATGGCCATTTCCGACGGCAGCCACAGGGAATGAATATACAGGGTCAGCCCAGCAGGGCAAGGGCCAAGAGAATTTTGAAGGCTTTGAGTTCACTTGGCCACAGACTGGCTGCCAGCAAAGTGGTGCCAATGACATGGTGGGGAAAGCCTGTTTTATATAATATTTTTCACAACTATGAATTTGAATATAACATGGAATAAGATGGGCTTAATGAGAAAAAATAGTCTCTTCAACAAATGCTGCTGGGACAACTGGATTTCCACATACAAAAAGATAAAGTTGGACGCTGATCTCACATCATGTATAAAATTCAACCCAAAATGGATCTTACATGGATCTAGATGGAAGAGCTCAATCTATAACCCTCCTAGAAGAAAACACAGGGGCAAGTCCTCGTGACCTTGGATATGGCAGTGGTTTCTTAAATACAACACCAAGGCACAAGTGAAAAAGAAAAATAAATAAACTGTAAGTACAATGA
Organism: Cebus imitator; assembly: GCF_001604975.1. NCBI lineage: Eukaryota > Metazoa > Chordata > Mammalia > Primates > Cebidae > Cebus > Cebus imitator. Next base: position 3,303,419 of record NW_016107549.1, read on the forward strand.
AAAAATTCCTGCTTCAGGCCGGGCGTGGTGGCTCAAGCCTATAATCCCAGCACTTTGGGAGGCCAAGGCGGGTGGATCACGAGGTCAAGAGATCAAGACCATCCTGGTCAACATGGTGAAACCCCGTCTCTACTAAAACTACAAAAAATTAGCTGGGCATGGTGGCGCGTGCCTGTAGTCCCAGCTACTCAGGAGGCTGAGGCAGGAGAATTGCCTGAACCCAGGAGGCGGACGTTGCGGTGAGCTGAGATTGCGCCATTGCACTCTAGCCTGGGTAACAAGTGCGAAACTCCATCTCAAAAAAAAGAAAAACTTCCTGCTTCAATGGATATCAAGGAAGTGAAAAGAGAACATGCAGAATGAAACAAAATATTTACAAATGATATCTATAAGGCACTTGTAAATAACTTAAAATTTGGTATTAAGATAAATGTATTTTAAATTTGGGTAAAGATGTGAACAGACATCTCTTTACAGAAGGTATACAAATGGCCAATAAGCACATGGAAAGATATTCCACGCTGTTCGCCATCAGGGAAAAGCAAATGGAAGCCACACTAAGCTGACACTTCCTACCTGCTGGGATGGCAGCAAGGGCTGCTGAGGATGTAGAGAAACAGCAAACCTCGTACACAGCTGAGGGGACTGTGAACTGGCACAGCCACCCAGGAAACCAGTCTGGGGGTCCTTCCAAAGGTTAAACAGAGAATTAACAGTGCTCCAGCAACTCTATGTCTAGGCATATATTCAAGAGAAATTAGAACATGTGCACACAAAAGCCTGTAAGTGAATGTTCCCTGTAGTATTATTTGTAATAGTCTGAAAGCTGAAACAACCCAAGTGGCCAACAAGAATGGACAGAAAACCAAAATGTGACATATCTGTACGAGGCAGGATTATTCCACCATCAAAGAATGATGCACCGCCACCTGCTGCATCACGGGTAAGTATGTTACATTTTGAGAAAAAAGTCTGACACCAAAGAACCCCACACTCTAGGACTCCACTGATGGGAAATGCCCAGAACAAGCAAAACCATAGGGCCAGAAAGAGCATCAGCGTTTGCCTGGGGCTAGGGAGAATCCATGAATTAACAGGAAATGACAAATCGGGGCAGGGCTTCTTTTGGGGGGATGAAAATGTTCTAAAATTGACTGTAGTGACAGATGCACAACTCTTGGATACACTAAAGATGACCGTATCATGCACCTTAAAAGGGTGAACTGTATGGTATGTAAATTACACCTAGAAAAAAATTTACATAGAATATCCACATATGAACTGATCTTAAATTTAAAAGGCACTCACTGCCTCACAGGTGCATGGCTGAGCCAGATGCAGTGGCTCATGCCTATATTCCCAGCTACTCTGGAGGCTGAGGCAGGCAGACTGCTTGAGCTCGGGAGTTTCAGACCAGCCTAGGCGACACAGTGAGACCCTGTCTTTACAAAAAAATTTAAATGAGCCAGGCATGGTGGTGGATGCCTGCAGTCCCAGCTACTCAGGAGGCTGAGGTGTCAGGATCACTTGAGGCCCCCAGGAACTGGAGGCCAGCCTGGGTAACACAGCAAGACTTTGTCTCTATTAAAAAAAAAAATGCAGGGCTGGTGACACTCATATGGCAGCTAAACAGCTCTGCTGCCACACAGGTCTTCGTGGCCCACACTCCCTCCTCAGGGTTTCTCTTCTCACCTGGGCGCCTGGTGTGTTTCAACAGCGCCCTCTGGTGCACAGCTTGGCAGGCAAGCTCATGAGTCTGGGCTGCTCCGAGGTAGGAGGAGGGGGCCAGGTCTGCTTGGCCACATGGGCTGGGCCACATGGCTCATTCCTGGGTGTGGCATTTTGTGCTGCATGGCCAAAAGCTGCCACCTGCCTTCTCGGAATTTTTGTTTCAGGGACATTTTAATGATACAACTTCAGGGATGGATTCTGAATCATCATCTCTGTAACAGAACTCACAGCCTCTGGGCTGGGAAGGGGTCTGATTTGTCACTGTAACCCCAGTGAGGATGTCAGTGCCAGGCACCTGTCACAGTGTGCCCTGGGGCTGGGAAGAGTGGGGGGGAGGCCCCAGGAGCACCACACAACTGACTCAGACATCTGCAGCTGCTGTAGCAGGGCCAGGTGCCATCTGCTGAGAACAAGCCTCACGCCAGCTCCACAAGCAGCTGCCAGCCCCAGGCAGCGCCTGGGGTTCAGAGGCCCTCGAGGGCTTGCCCCCTCCTTCCTCTCCATGACCGAGTCTCCCCAGCTCGTGCAGGGGGACTTGCCCAGACTGAGGCTACCCTGCAGGACACCTTAATAGTCCACGATTCACCCTTGTGCCTCCTTCTCGCAGGTACTGGGAATCCACAGAGATCAGCGACGTCATTTCTACCCTCGGGAAGAGGTAAACCCTCTACCTCAAAGACCAACCACACCCAGCAACAGGTCAAGCTGCACAGGGACCGTGGGCCCTTCCTGCATTCTGAGGCAGAGCTGGGAGGACCTGACCATCCCCAGGCCACGTCGGAAAGCTCTGGGCTGTTCACAGAGCCTGACCAGGAGTGGCCCTAGGGAAGCGTTTTGGACCCAGGCCCAAGTCCTGGCCGTGGGCCCCCTGTCTCTCCAGCCCTGCCTGGCGCCGGCCTGTGGGGGCTGCCGGGCCTCTCCGGCATGTACCTTGAGCCACTGCTTCTCCGTCAGTGAGTCGCTGTAGTCCACCTCCTTGCGGTGGCGGGAGCCACGGCCGAACATCTTCTCCTCCTCCTCCTCACAGGTCAGCCGCTCCACCTCTGCGTCGTCCTTGATGATCCATGAGGGGAGCTCGTCCTCCTCCATGAGGCGCGGCTTCCGCTTGGGGTTGCGGGCCTCCTCACGTCTGCGATCCAGGTCCATGCGCTGGTGGGCAGGCAGGCAGGCAGAGGGAGAGGCATCAGCATGTGGGCGCCAGGGGCACGCTCGACCCAGGATGCTAGGGACTCAGGAGGGGCTTTCTCTGTCTGTGGGGACCCATGCTGCTGTGGGAGTTAAATGTCAGCTCTTGATTTTTTTGGTGGCTGACCTCACCTGGCTACATCAGACCCTAACTAGGGGCTTTGCCTTGAAAGGCAGCGGAGACTCGAAAGGATGGAAGGCTGCATAAGATGAACCCGAGACCCAGCAGAGGGGCGGCAGCTGCACGGCACGGCGGCGCTGGAGGCATAAGGCCTGTGGGCCTAGAGGTCCTGCTCTAGTGGCTTCCTGTTTCCCACCCAGGGGCAAGGGGGCTCTTCGACTGAAGCCGTGGTCAGTCCTTGGCCTTGGACAGGCAAACTCCCTCTGAAAGGGAGTGCATGAAGCCCTAAAGAGCCGGTTAGAAAGCATAGCTGGCCGGGCAGGACTAGGGCGACACGCAGAATGGCTGGGTATACATCTCGCCATCCAAGGCTGGGGTGGAAGGCGGGTCACCCAATCTGGAGACATGAGTGGGCTACACTGTGAGCAGAGCTATCCCTGGCTCCCTGACCTGCTGGGGACACCACCATGGGCACGGGCACTAAGGCCTCTGCTTTGCTCCTGGCGGCAGCAGAGCGGGATGCCTGAACTGCACTGTGCAGCCTGCGGTGCTTACCATGAACAGGTCAAACTCCTCCTCGTGCCGGGCGATCATCTGGTTGACAGTCTCATCATCGGGCACCTCATCTTCCTCCTACAAGATTGCAAACTGTCAGTGCTGCTGCGGAGGGGCCGGGGTGGGCGGCAGCCGAGCTCAGCAGTGAGCGGCGGCGTCCGTGGGAATGAGCTGGTGGTCCCGGCGTGGCTGCGGTGGATGGGGACCCACACGGCAGCGAGAGGCATACACACGCACACGCACACGCACGCTCCGTGGGACCAGGGCCCTTGCTGGCCGTCTCAGTCGAGAAGCCGAGGATTGAATGGGCATGGAGACTGAACTACCCCTCTCACCTTTAGAGGTGGCTCCTCCAAGTCGGGGTTGACGCCCGCTGGCGGAGGGGCAGTGTGGGCGAAGCTGGCACTGCCGCTGCCCGTGCTGCAGTGTCTACTCTGTGGATAAATAGAGGACTTCAGTCTCCAGGGCTGTCAATCCGGCATCTTTCACCAGCAGTTTAGAAAAAAAACCACTTCAAAGAAAAAGCAAGTACTCATCCTCTTTCCGTTCAGCCCACACTCCCTTTACTCCAAAGGGATGCAAAAAAAATAAGACTTTAAAAAAAAAAAAAAAAAAAAAATGAAAGCCGCTCATGCGTCCACCACTCACGCTGGGGGGGGTCGGGGCTGGCGCTGGGCTCACCTCGTCCTGCTCCTCGTGCTCCAGGATGGCCTGCAGGAAGGCGCGCCGCTCGTGGCTGGAGGACTTCTGGTCGAACATGCCGGCCTGGATCACCTTCTGGTCCACATTGAGCTTGTACTTGGCCGCGGCCAGGATCTTTTCCTCCACACTGTTGACTGTGCAGAGGCGGAGTACGCGCACCTCGTTTTGCTGCCCGATGCGGTGGGCTCGGTCCTGCGCTTGCAGGTCCTGGAGGAAGAGGTGCCAGTCAGTCCCAAAAGAGCTCAGAAGGGAGAAGGCGGCCTCCGACACGAGCTGGAGAGGTGTGGTGTGAATGCCACCCTTGGCCTAGCAATTCTGTCCAGCCCGACCTGCAGCCACACGAGCTGGGAGCCTGGGTCGCCATGTGTCCCTGGGGGGAAGGGGGCTCGCATCACGTTCCTCCAGAAGTGCCACCTTCTACCTTACTGGGACCTGACAGATACTCAGGAAATCACCAACCCCCAGGGGGTTATATTCTCAAGCAGCTCCTGTGGCAGCTGCATAGCTCCCCAGCATGGCCTTGCACAGCTGAGCACCGTTTACAGGATGGGGTCGAAGCCCAGCTGCGCTCTGATGGTGCCTGTTTTGGCTGTGGGCCCTGCCATTCTCTTACTGTGCACACAAAACCGGAACAAGGTCTCACCTTTGTGAGCCTCAAAACTCCCTCTACTGACATTGGGCCCACCCCGTGGCTACTGTGTGGCCTGTATGAGTGAATAAACACCTGGAGCATGGCCCAGTGACTAGTGCAGTCAGGTCCCAACAACGTGGGTGCCGTGGCTGGGCTGTTAGTTTTCTCGGATTTTTTGAGGGGACAGCTGAAGTGCAGTGGCATGATCTCAGCTCATTGCAACCTCTGTCTCTCGAAGTTCAAGCAATTCTCCTGCCTCAGCTTCCTGAGTAGCTGGGACTACAGGCGCACACCACCATGCCTGGCTAATTTTTCTATTTTTAGTAGAGACGAGGTTTCGCCGTGTGAGCCATTGCACCCGGCCTGGGCTGTTAGTTTTATCATCACCCCAGCACACAGCAAGGAAGCTCCCATGAAATCCCGTCTCTGTGCCCAGGAGCCGCAGGGACAGGTTACGCACCAGTGATACTCCTAAACTCAAGACTGGCACCCATGTTGTGGCAGAGGCCACAGCTGGTGGGGTCCAGGAGTGCCTTGTGTCTGCTGCTCAGGCCTCCTGCCCTGTCAGCACGCTTCCCGGCAGGACCAGCCTTCCCCAATGTGCCCCTGGCCCTGGGGTGCTGCCTCCGCCCACTGCTGGCCTGCCAACAGGGAGACACAACCCACCACCTCTCAGGAAACTGACCAGTCACCAGGGTCTGGGCAGAAACTACACCCCAGCCTGATCACAGGAGGGGGCACCAGTGACCACCAGGGCATTCACCCATCAGACGAGTGACAATTTAGCCACAGAGAATGCTGGCACCCCCAAGCTGCGGGGAAGGGCAGGAAATGTTCACACCCCAGTGGTGGGGGTGAAACTGCTTTGGTAGAAGCAACCAGCACATGAAAGGGACAATGCTGGGGGTGGAGCGACCCCATGTCTGAAGGCTGAGCAGACCTTAGGGTATTGGCACAAGATGTCCTGGGGCAGCCATCTGCTGGGACGCCTGGTGGCCGATTAGATGACCAGGCAGCTTGCGATGTGCACCTGGCAGTTGACACCCACTGCTCAGTGGAAGAAGCACCTGCCAGGCCACGCCGCCTCTGTTAATCTCAGTACACACGTTCACGAAGGCAGAGGGCTGGCAGAGACTCGGGAGAGAGCAGGGTTGGAGAGGAAGGGAAAAGGGACTCCTGACCGTGTGTCACTAGTGTTTGTATATTAAAAATAACAAGAATGTATTGCCCGGGCGCAGTGGCTCAAGCCTGTAATCCCAGCACTTTGGAAGGCCGAGGCCATCCTGGTCAACATGGTGAAACTCCGTCTCTACTAAAAATACAAAACATTAGCTGGGCATGGTGGCGCGTGCCTGTAATCCCAGCTACTCAGGAGGCTCAGGCAGAAGAATTGCCTGAACCCAGGAGGCGGAGGTCGTGGTGAGCCGAGATCGCGCCATCGTACTCCAACCTGGGTAACAAGATCGAAACTCCGTCTCAAAAAAAAAAAAGAATGTATTAGCCTTATAATGAAACACAGAGAAAAGTTTTGTGCATTTTGAAATCCCTGTAGCTATGTAACAGCATGACCTGGTATCCACCGACACCAAGGTCCATGGGAAGTACATAGTTATGGAACAAGAGGAGGAAGTGAACAAGGGGCATGGAGTTCACCCCCAATTCTGTCTGAACAAGTGCCAGCGTGTCCACGCACACAGCATGCCCGTGGAGGCGGCCCACAGTGATGGCACGGGATTGATTAGGGTACCTTCCACCTACTTCTCATTGGGGCCATTCCAAGATTTAAGAAAAACCAAAATGGTAGGTGGCTTCTACACTGCGTTCCCAATCAGAGGGAAAGGCTGTTTGTATTTTGGGAAACAGGGCCCCTTCTCTGCTGTCCAGATGACCTATGGAGATTTGGGTGTGGCTCTTCCCAGCTACTGGAGGCTAGAACAAGTGAGGGTCGGTGTTGAGGTTTCGCAGGCACCCCTTCTTTCTCCCCAACCTGTGCTCAGCTCGCTTTTACCTGGTGAGGATTCCAGTCGCTGTCGAAAATGATCACAGTGTCAGCCGACTGGAGATTCAGGCCGAGCCCCCCAGCTCGGGTGCTGAGCAGGAAGATGAAGTACTCGGAGCCAGGCTCGTTGAAGGTTTTCAGCAGCATGCCTCGGTCCTCTGCCTTCGTGGTTCCTGACAGGCACAGAGGAGAACAGGGTCAGTGGGGTGACCTCAGGGGTGGGGAGGGGGTGCCAGGGAAAACCTGCTTCTGATGCCGAAACAGAATCGGTGCCTGCCAGCGTCCCTAGATCCCTGGCTCTGCACTCTCCACACAGGCCTGTGGGCCGCTGGTGAGTACCCAGATGTCCAGTTTTACCACCCAACGCCTCTCCACCCATCTCAGAGATTAAAACAGGCCTTGGTGGGAGAACCAGAGGGGGCGGGCCTGGAGTGCAGAGCCTGGCACCTGACTCACAGCCATGCCACAGGGTCAGCACGGCCGCCGCCACCACAGCCCTGGACTCTCCCCTATTCTGCCTTGTGCCATTCCATGGGGACTAGAGACACAGTGGCCAATGCTGGCAACACCGCCGCCCAAAACACAAAGGACCTGCGTGTGGGCAGACAGTGACTGCAGGTGCACCTGCCCTCAGCCCTGTCTCAAAACGTTTTGTGATTCACAAAGAAAATCCTCTACAGGTAACAGCATGGGGCTCGTGTCGCTTCTGGCGGGATCAGTGTCCCCATGCCCCAGAAAACCCAAGTCAAGGAGCCAGCACAGAGCTCCTGGGTGACATGCCCTCAGCGTTGTGGGCATTAAGGCATCGTCAACACTCCCTGGGCTGCTGGGAGTTCAGATGGAGGTGCCCTTGGAACACTGAAGTCATTTTGGTGATGAAATAAAAACTGGCCACTTCCTGACACCGGCCTACACGTGCCCAGGCACAGTGTGGAAGCCCACAGGAGCCTGGCCATCAGCCTGCAGTCTGCCCTCTCTCAGGCTCCAGATGTGCTTCTAGCACCCCAGGGTGGAGGAGGAGCAGGAGAGGGGCCACCCAACTCCCAGACGCCAACCCACCGGTGGGAGATGCAGTTTCAGGAGACTCCTTGAGCTCCTGCCCCTCCGCCACTCTCAATGGATTATCTGTCTCTGTGGCCATGACCACATCACAGACAGAGGGCACAGCTGTGGTTGAACTGATCCAAGTCCTGCCTTATGGAGTAGCCATAGGGCATTGGGATGGATGGGACTCAGGCTGTCTCCTGCGGGAGTCAGGGACACGACACAGACAGGGGCTGACCCTCTGGAAGCTCTGGCCCGCCCAAGGATGGGAGAAGCCCCTGGAGAGACTGAAGAGCAAAAGGTGGGGGTGGCCCTGAAGGGTTTTGGTTTTCAGCCTCAAAGCAGTGGGAAGCCCCCAAGAAAGAAGGCAATCTGGGGAGACCCCTGCAACAGACTTGTGTCTGTAGAGTGGGCCTGGACAGAACCCCAGGGGGAGCTGCGGGCTGGAGGGCCACACAGGACACACTTCGGGTGGTGCCCGGGCAGGTCAGCCCAGGAAGCACAGGTCTAAGTGATCAGTGGGAAGGGGGTTCAGAGGTCTGCAGTGTCCTACCGAGAGACAGACCTTGCTCGGGAGCTTCAGCAAAGGCTCTGGGAGGTCGTGCAGGGAGCAACAGACCGGCTGGGCCATGTCTGTCCCAGCAGCTCATGCTCACGTTTCTAGTAAGCCCCATTCTAGTATCTCCGCAGAAAACTCACTCCAGGGCCTCCCTGACCCACTGGGACTGACAGACCACATGTCCCTCGCTCTATCGGTGCCTCACAGCCTCTTCCTCCCTGACCTCCCGCGTGCTGGGGCAGGTGGGCACAGAAACACACACAGTGACCTTCCCGCCAGGGACCACAGGGCAGGGGGTTGGGCCGAGAGCCTCTCTATGGCAGCTGCTGCTCCTGCCCGGCAGTGCTTGCTTCCCTCCCTCCATGATCGCCAGAGTCCGATTCCCACTCCAGGCCTGACCTAAGGCAAGGTGGCAGCTACTGGGCTGCTACAAATGGCCCAGGGATGGGCATGTGGCTCACAGCAGCTAAATGAGCGCCAGCCTGGGACCTGCCTTTGCTAGGGACACTGAGCAGACGGAAGGGAAGTCAAGATGGAAGAAGGCAGAGCCAAGAGCTGGAGAAAAGTCTCTCCAACATCGCCTATGCACCTGGATCCATCTGTACCTGAAGCATGTTAACCCTTGGGGTTAGAGCTGTGTGAGCCTATCGGTGCTTTTTTCCCTATGTCAACATGGTATGGAATTCTGTCACTTCCAGCTGAAACAGTGTAGGGCACCCCTTCCCCAGTGTGCCCAGCATTGCAGTCTGTCAACCCGGGAGTCAAGACATCCGGCATCTGATCCAGCCCCGATGCCTCCAGGGCCCCTTCCAGTGCCGAGTGCCCGAGATGCTCAGCCAAAGGCTGAGCCCACTCTGGCCACAAGACCCAGAGTGCCTGGGCCTCACCCTGCCTCACAGGAGGGCATGCCAGCGAGAAGCTTCCATGGCAGCCGCAATGACAAAACCCTACAACTAACGTCTCACTCGCTCATACTCACCATCAAGTCTGAGGTATTTAAAGCCGCGATACGCAAAGTAATCTTCCATGATGGTCATGAGGGAGGTCATCTGGCAGAACAGCAGCACTTTGTGGTTGGTTGCTCGGAGTTTGGGAAGAATTCTATCGAGAAGCTCAAATTTACCCGAGGCTCGGTACAGGTCCAGCCTGGAGTGTGGAGGGAGGCGGGAGAGAAGGCGCAGGATGTTAAACCCGGCACCCTGCAGGCGGGCAAGGCAGGAAGTGCATCACCCTCCTCCAGGCCAGGCGCCAGGTTCAAGGACACAGAGGAGTCTTCCTAAGCAGATGCCACCCAAAGCTTCGGCAAAGCCGTTTCCCCTAACTGAAATAAGCCCAGCCACCCTCACTGGAAGGCACATCACCAGGGTGGCACATATATTTCTCATCTAACCCAGACACTCATGAGGATGAAAGGAGGCGCTATCACTCACAGCAACATGGGGGTGGGAACAGGGCTGCTCCGGGAAGCCAGATCTTATCCTTGCACCCAATAAAAAAGCCCCAGGAGCAAATGCCACACTGGAGGCACCCATGCCCTGCCAGCCCTGGGAGGAAGGGCCACTTCGGCTCCTCACACTCCCTCCAGCCAACAGCCCCTGGTTTATAGACGTAGAAACTGAGGCTGGCAGAGGAACAACATGAAATGGCTGATCACATGCCCAAGCCAGGCCTCCAGCCTCCAACCCAGGTGTACAGGACCCCGCTACACAACTCAGTATCAAAAAGCACATCAAAAAGAATTTGTTGGCTAGGCGATGGTGACTCATGTCTGTAATCCCAGCACATTAGGAGGCTGACGCAGGCAGGCAGATCACAGGGTCAGGAGATCGACACCATCCTGGCCAACATGGTGAAACCTCGTCTCTACTAAATATACAAAAATCAGCTGGGTGTAGTGGTGCCTGTTTATAGTCCCAGCTACTCAGGAGGCTGAGGCAGGAGAATCACTTGAACCACGGTACTGGAGGTTGCAGTCAGCCGAGATCGCGCCACTGCAACCTCAGTTTGTCCAGCCTGGCAACAGAGCAAGACTTCGTCTCAAACAAAAAAAATGTGTTATGTTTTCATTAGGTGCCTCTCTTCTTGCAAATGGCTTAATACCCCAGGAGAATTTAATGGAGGCTTCAGCGTAAGTTTTTTTTCTTTTTTTTTTTTTTTTTTTGAGACGGAGTTTCACTCTTGTTACCCAGGCTGGAGTGCAATGGCTTGATCTTGGCTCACCGCAACCTCCGCCTCCTGGGTTCAGGCAATTCTCCTGCCTCAACCTCCTGAGTAGCTGGGATTACAGGCACGCACCACCATGCCCAGCTAATGTTTTGTATTTTTAGTAGAGACAGGGTTTCACCATGTTGACCACGATGGTCTCGATCTCTTGAACTCATGATCCACCTGCCTCGGCCTCCCAAAGTGCTGGGATTACAGGCTTGAGCCACTGCGCCCGGCGTAATAAAGTTTTTAGCAAGGTTCTTTGTAATGGTGAAACTCCAGAAACAGCATCCACATCCATCAGGGGCTTAAAGGAGTCTGGGCTGCACCTTACAAAGCGTGCTATATAAAACACCCACACAGTGTAAAGAGTGCCTCTATACCAGTGAACAGGGTTTGGGCTCACAGAGGTTAGGAAAGCTGTCTAGAGTGAGAACTTGGAGGTGGGAGCTATAAGCCAGGTCTGCCTCAGAAATCCTGTCTCTTGGGGTAATAGTGGTCAGCTCTCCGAGCACTACAGATTTGTGTTCTAGCTGGGCGCGGTAGCTCACACCTGTAATCCCAGCACTTTGGGGGCCGAGGCTAGTGGATCACTTGAGGTCAGGAGTTCGAGACAAGCCTGGCCAACACGGTGAAACCCCGTCTCTACTAAAAATACAAAAAAATTAGCTGGGTATGATGGCGGGAGCCTGTAATCCCAACTGCTCGGGAGGCTGAGGCAGGAGAACTGCTTGAACCCCGGAGGTGGAAGTTGTGGTGAGCCAAGATCACAACATTGCACTCCAGCCTGAGCAACAAGAATGAAACTCCATCTCAAAAAAAAAAAAAGAAAAAAAAGAGGTTTGTATTCTTTGTTTTCGATTCTTCCATATTTTTTAAATTTTCTGCTTTTGAAGTTGGACAAACATAACAGCAACAATAAAGCCAACAAAACAACAGAAAACCTCTGTGTGGACCACCTGCCCACCCCACCCAGTTGGGAAGCTTCTCACCCTTGGACGATGCCACCAGTGAACCCCAAGTGTTCAGAAAAGGATTCCTGCAAGGGAAGGAGAGAGGGGTCAGTGCCAGGCAGGAACGAGTCACCGGGCCCCACTGCGGTCCACACACACCTCTGGTGCTCAGAAGACAGAGCCCCCACACCGTGTGCTCAGCATTCACCCGCTGGGGCTCTGAGGCCAGACTTGGATGCCAAAACCATCTTTCTCAGTCCACTGACAACCTTTCCCTCATGCCCCTCCAGCGAAGGAAAGGACATCGCAGTACAACACTCCTTACACTGTGAACGCACGAGGACGGCATGGGGCCACAGCCACGCTCAGGGTGCTCAAACCACCCCGAGGGCTCTCCTGGTGGGCATCAGAGGGTCTCCAACAACCCCAACACTTTACACCAAGAAACACGAACACATACATGCTTCTAAGAACCCAGATTCTCAAAGGCACCATGACCCAAAAGAGTTCACTGAAGAGGATGGTGACTCTTAATGCCCCGCAATGTGAGAAAAGCCAGTGTGCCAAAAAGATGCAGCAGGACCCCACTGGGGTGGCGGGGACACGTCCCCGGAGAAGTTTGCAAATGCTCCTGTTCTCTAATGCAAGGCTCTTCCAGGGCCTTGCATTCCTATTGCACCTTGTACCCTAACTGCTGGGATTCTTTCCGTAAGTACTGGCGAAGTGAAGACCAAACAACAAACATATGTACAGGCATCACCTAATGAAAAGGTTCAAGTCTACTGTAAAGAGCTCTCCAGGAGGAGTAAGCCAGCTCTGTGCAGGAGCCCCGCAGAAGCAGGCCCTGAGGTCCCGGCCACAGTGGGCTCACCTCGATGTGCTGGAACATGTAGGGGTGGTTGCAGATCTTCCGCAGCTGCATGATGGTATTCATCAGGGTCTTGGTGCCACCTTTGCCCTGGGAGGCAGACAAGAGGGTCCCAAATGGGGTCTTGCCCTCCTGGGGCGGGGCAGGGTGGGATGGGTTTGGTGCATGGGTAGGTGCTGGGAGAAGGGCCGTGAGGATCAGTGGCTTTTGGTACAGCAATTAAGAGTGAGGAAATGGCTGGCTGGAGGCCTGGAGGCCCCTAACAAGCCCAGGGAAACACAGGACTGCCTGGCACAACAGAGGGCAGACAGACAGGACAGAAACAAGACTGGCAAAATGCTGAGGTAGAGTACCCGATGCTGTGTGATGCCAGCTTTTTCCTGGGCATTGTGGGGGTCCCTAGAGGGTCTCAGCTAGGTGAGCCATGACTCGGGAGGCTCCCTGGGCTCCAGGGTGAGGAAGGAGGCGGGGGTAGGGGCGTGCATGATTTGGGCTGGGAACGGAATAGGGAACACACTACTGCTCATCTCAGGGTAGGAGGGGCACAGACACGTCTTAGCCAAAGTCAATGCCAGGTCGAAGTCAAGGCCTTGGGGAGAGAATCAAAGGGTCTGGTGCATTCCCTTGGAGGACAATTTCACTTGTGGTGAGGAGAGCCTGGCAGGTGGGGCCTGGGATTCTCAGACAGCCCCTGAAGGCGATAGCTCGCTCCTGCCCTTCACTTAATAACAGAGAGAAGGGGTTCAGAGCCTCGGCTGCAAAGGCTGCTCTTCCTAGCTGGGAAGTGGGGCATTCTATAATGCTCTAACTCTGCTGGGGTTAGTGTGGGGCCCAGGTTGCCAACTGCAGAAGGAGCCAGTTTCATAAGCAAAGGGAAAGCCACTGGCAGCTGAGTCAGTGTGTCCGAACCCAGACCACCAGCCATCATAATCAGGGCTGACCAGACACCCTGGGGATCACGACCAGGTCAGGCCTCAACGAGAACGAGGAGGCGAATGGCTCCGCTGGTCAGAGTGCGCTCTGCCCTGCCTGCCAAGCTGCCCACCTGGACACCCAGGGGGGAATGCAGTTGGGGGACCCCAGGGCCCACCTTCTTGTCCTTCTCAGAGCCGTCGGTCAGCAGCACGCCCTTGGCCTGCATGTGGCGGTAGAGCACTCGCTGCAGCGCAGACATGTCGCACTTGATGACATACTCCACCTGCAGGGGACATGCGATGCTCACGAGGACCCAAGCTGGCCTGAGGCCTGACCCCTACCCAGATCCAGGCCTGACCCCACCCAGACCCAGCCCTGATCCCTTGGCCTTGTTATATGAGCTCTGACCAGGGCATATAGGGGTGAGAGTGAGAGGCCCCCAAGGTGGGGAGAAGAGGTAAGACCTGGGCAACAAGAGGAAGCACAAGGCAGAGACACCAGGGGGATCCTGGGCCAGAAAGGGCCCCTTGGCCATTTTCCGGGGCCTCTCCACAGCTGTCCAGGAAAGAAAGGGCAAGAGGGGCAACTGCGGCCGGGGACCCTGAGTCCATGGGTCTTGTTGTGAGGACTGAGCCCCAGGTTGTGGCTGCAGCAGGCCTTGAGAACCCAGAGCCATGACAGGGAGCTGGGGGCCACCCCAAGCCCACGGCCCCTCCTGATGTGGCCAGGAAAGCACATGCAGGCACCTGGCCCCCGACAGGAAGTGGGACTGTGTGCTCTCACCTATCATGAGCTATGTGAGCCTATGAGCGCTTTTTCACCCCTACGGCAGAAGAGCAGCATAGGGCTTTACAGACCCAGTGGCGCCATCGCCACCCCCAAGCTGGATTGACCAGGGCAGGCCCAGAACTGTGGGAAGAGGGCCTGAGCACACCCAGTCCTGGGGAAAGCCCCCATGTGAGGCTGCTTCCCTGGTGGCTCCCCTCATAACTCTGTTACCTTTTCGGGCAACTGGGCTTCGACTTCCTTCTTGAGCCGTCGGAGCAGGAAGGGCCGCAGCACTTTGTGGAGACGCCGGATGATGAGAATGGTTTCCTCCTCATTCAGGTCCACCTGGAGCCCCCCAAGAGAGGAGAAACACACGTTACCTCCAAAGGAGGGCGACAGAGGTCTCACTAGAAGGTGTGGATGCGGGGACAGAGTAGACAGGGTCCCGTGGGTGGCCCTGCCCTCAGCACGTGGCTCTTCAGACTGCCTTACGCTTTCTAGGGGAACAGCAGGGCATCCTCTTCTTTAGGAAACTGTGAGGATCTGATTCCCTCCACAGAATTCCCGGGACATGGAACCACAGTACCCAGGGCACCCTGCTCCGTATGCCTCACCAGAAAGACCCCCGGCAGCAGGAGTGCTGCCTCTCCATGAGTAACACACACTGGAGTGTCCGCAAAACCCACCCCATGCCCAGCTAACGCTAGGAGCACAGCAGGGGCCAGGCTGACCACGTGGGGCTTACAGAAGGTGATTCACAGGGAGGGCTCTGCCATTGGGATCCTGCAGGGACTCTCATTCAGCCTGGGTGGAACCAGGTGAAAGAAACCCTGACTTCCCATGACGCCTACTCCTCTACGAAGAATTTAACTTTTAAGTGGTTTTTAGTTAAAAGAGTTAAAGGAAAGTGAGGCAATGCCTGAATTTTCCTTCTGATATGGCTTCCCAGGTAATCTCTTGGCAGAGCTTTTGCTCAGCTCAGAAAGTGACAAAACTGCAGCATCAGATCCTGGCCTTTAGTGTGGGGTTCCAGGAATCTAAAAATTGGGGACTCCTTTATCATGAGGATTTGGGGAAAGCCTTGGTTTCTCCATCACAAAGGTCTCTGCTTTGACCAGCAGCCAAGAGAGCAGAGAACTCATGGATGAGGCCAATGAGGCCCTAGCTGCCCTGGACCTGTCTTAAGTGGGAAGAAAGGGGTGGGCCCAGCCATCCCAGGCAGGACATTTGGAGGTCATCTCTGTAGTTCTGCCCACACTTCAGCGTCTGGCTACTTAAAGCCCTCAGCAGGAAACACAGCCCATCCCCCGCATTTCAATCTCCAACAGAAAGCGGGGCTCTAGGCTCAGGGATCAGTGCTGGTGTGGGACAGCTCATCAATGATGAAGCTGCCGGGTCTCAGTCTGGCTGATGGTGCCACCCAGACACTGAAACAGACCAGCCACAGCACTCTATGAAAACAACCTAAGACAGATCCTCACCATGTGGCCCCGTTAACTGCCATCTTCCAACCTTCCCACTGCCCAGAGGGTGAGTTCTGAGGGCACCTAAAGGGGCCTACAGGATGCTGTGCCTCCAGCTGTGCTCTTCACACCCTTGCTGGACCCACAGCTGCCGCAGGGTCTTATTCCTCACTGTCCCCTCTCTGCACCTGGAGCACAGGGTCAGAGACGCCCCAAGCATCCCCAGGTTCATTGTCATGACCTCTGCCCTGCTGCCCTGGGGCCCTTGTGGCTGCCCGGCCTTGGGTGCCGGGGCTCCCCTGCTCCATGCAGATGCGGACTCTTGCCAGGTACCCAGCACAGGCCCAGCCAGCTGTAGCAGGTCCTCAATGTGCTCTGATGCACTCTGACCATCAGAGTCGGCTGCACCCAGAACCGTAAGCGGGAGCACAGCTGGGCACACCCACCTTTTCCCCGGTCATGGCAAACGGTGCATTGAACCACTGCTCGAAGGTGCTGCAGCTCTTGAAGATGGTGGGCAGCAGGAAGTTGAGCAGCGCCCAGAGCTCGGGGAGCTTGTTCTGCAGCGGCGTGCCCGTCAGCAGCAGGCGGCGGGGCGCCACGTAGTGCGTGTTGAGCACCTGTGTCAGCTTGCAGTGATGGTTCTTCATGCGGTGACCTTCGTCCACGATCATGTACTTCCAACGGATCTGCGGGCCCCAGAGCGGGCAATCAGGGGACAGGGCAACAGCTAGTCCGGCACAGGGGGAGACTCACCTACCCTGTGCCCAGGAGCCAAGAAGGCTCCAGGTGGAAGAGCACAGCCGGGTGGAGAGCACAGGCCTAGCGCCCCCCGGGGCCGACTCGCCGAGTTCGAGCCACACAACGCAGCCTCTAGCAAGCCTGGGTAGAGACAGGGCCATGACCCCTGACTATGTCAGGGGAACAAAGTGAGGTGCAAAAAGTCCTCCGCTTCCCTCCAAAATCATGTATATTAATCTACAGCACAGAAAAACGTGCAGTACATTCCGGCATAAGATACATCTTGCTGACTGGGGTTTGTCCTGCTGGTGTGGAGGGTCTCAGGGAGACTGGGTTGGTGACAGGTACATTTCCAATGAGAAGGCTGTGATTCAGAATGTGCAATCCATGGGGTAGGGGCCCCGCCATGACATACAGGGCCATGTGGGTCAGGAGGGGGTGCAGTGGCCGCACTCAAGGAGCACTCCCACTGCAGGGCGATGATATTAACTGAGCCATGGGCAGGAGGCATGGGGATTCCAGAGCCTGGTTCTTGGGGCTGTGAAGGGCCTGGCTTTGTATAGTCAGCAGGGGTGAGCTTCAGAGGAGTACCTGTAGCACAGGCCTGAGGGAAGGGCCTGCACACGGGATACCCAGCACCCTGGGCCTCAGTTTCCTCTCTTGTTGGCTCAGGGATAAAGCACCCAGTCCTTGGAAGGCTGAGGCAAGAGAATCGCTTGAACCTGGGAGGGTGAGGTTGCTGCAGTGAGCTGAGATCGCTCCACTGCACTCCAGCTTGGGTGACAGCCATGAGACTCTGTCTCAAAAAAAAAAGAGAAAGCCCCAGCATTGTCACTGTAGCCAAGCACTGAGAGGCAGGGTGACCTGTAAACAGCTCCTCCATCTCTCCATCCCTGGGTCAAGAACTCTACTATTAGGCCGGGCAGAGTTGTCTGGTGCTTTATGAGGCCAAGGTGAGAGGACTGCTTGAGACCAGCCTGGGCAGCATAGCAAGACCCTCATCTCCACAAAAAAATTTTTAAAAATTTGTTGGGCATGGTGGCATGCACCCGGATATAGTCCCAGCTATTCAGGAGGGTGAGGTGGCAGGATCACTTGAGGCCAGGAAATCAAGCCTGCAGTGAGCTGTGATCACACCACTGCACTCCAGCATAGGCAACGGAGTGAGATTCGGTCTCAAAAAAAAAAACTCAAAACCCAAAAAATTCTCTACTGTTCAACACTCACTTAGCTGGACGTTTAGGGATGAGACCAGGTGCATCTTTACGGGCAACCCCTACTCAAATGAGGAGCATGAGTTTTGAAGGCAGAGGACTATGTTTTCTATCCAGGGCATATTCTCAGTCATCACTGGCCACGCTAGGATTCCCTTCAGTTTCATCCCAGAAGAGGCTCCCAGGCCAGTAGGACACTCCCAGAGCAGCCTGACCCAGCTGTCCAAGGCCAACAGGCAGTCATGATGCTGGGCCCTCAAGCTCTCCTCCACATGCTGAATCTCAGCCCACAGCCTGTGGTGAGAAGCCAGGGCCGCAGGGAGGGATGGCCAAGGTGATGAGAAACAGCAGGACACAAGGCCCGCCTGGCCAAGACCCCACAGGGACCCTGCAGGTGGATCAGGAGGCAATGTGGTGCTGAGGCTCTCTGGGCAGAAACCCTGAAAGAAGGCAGAGCACCTCAGCTTGTACGCCCTGGCTTCTGTGTAGACGGTCCCAGCTTCTGGGCCTGACACAGGGCCAGCCTGGAGATAGTTAGGGATGTAAACCCTAGGTCACCCCCACCTGGGCCCTTCCCCTACATGGGACAGTTGTCTTCACGTGCATGCAGGTGGCACTCCGGGAAGTTATTGTAGGGGCTTTGGAGAAGACGAGCAGCGTGACACACGTGTAAGCATCGTGGTCAGGCAGCAGCCTCTGAAGCACGTGATATATGGCTTGGGGTTTCCCATGAGGACACGCTACCTTGGCGAGGATGTGCTTGTCTTTGATGATGTACTCATACGTCGTCAGCAAGACGTTGAACTTCCCGCTCCGGAGCTGGGGGACAAAGGCCCGTCTTGCGGCCGGGGATCCCTGCAAGGGAAGCAAGATACACAGCTCAGCTTTTGGGGCCGGGTGGCCAGGTGAAACGAGGGGCAAGGCACCCCCTGCAGCTGTCCAGCAACATGGTGGGAAGGCTCATCTCGCCAGAGGTAGTGGGGAAAGGTGCTGGAACATGCACCACAGGAAGAAGAGGGAGCAGCGCAGGCCAGCGGTGGCCGGGGCCTGGGGGAACAACGGGGCATGCACCGCCATCTGTGCACTCTTGGTGGCTGACAAGCTCCTCTCTTGCCAAGTCCCCATCTCAGTCCCCCAAGCTGGCCTCTGAGTGCTGGCCACCACGCTCACTCCTGCCTCCTCCCCAATGAGCGCCCTGTCCCTGCCCAGTCCCAAATCCCGGACCTATGTGACTGGAGTTCCAGGCTGTGGACCCAGCATTCTCCCCAGGTTCACCAGCGAGAGGTACATGTGGACTTCCCACCAGCCACCACCTGCACCTCCGTGCTCCTGCCCGCCCTACGCCATGTGCCGCAGCAAGAGTGTGGAAACCTCTGCGGCTGTGACCTACCTTGTAGGACACCTTCACCACGGAGGGGGCCCACTTGTCGAACTCATACGCCCAGTTGGACAGCGTTCTGATGGGACAAGGAAATGAGAGTCAAGTGCTAGTCTCTCATCAATGGCTCATTGTGCAAATCCACAGCCACTGACTGCCAGGGGCAAGGCCAACACCACCGCGGCCGTGGTGAAGGCTGGGGACAGCTCTTCAAAGAGCGTGGGGAGCAGGGGACTCGGCAGCCATGCGCTTCCGCTGCCCTTTGCCCTGCCCACTCTGCTGGAACCTGGATGAGGCAAGGGAGGCAGTGCGGTCTTCTTGCAACTATGAGATAAAGAGCCTGAGGGCTGGAGTCACCCAAGAATGACTGGAAAGAAACCTGGGGGAGGCTGTGTCCCTAATGGCATCTTGGAGCTACTGGGCCTGACCCTGCACTTCCATTGACTTAGGAACAGCGAAACCTCCCTGGAGTGACAGGGGACAGTCAGGGCACCGAGGGAGAAGCCGGAGGTATGGGGAGTATCTGTAGCGGAGGGAGAAGGGCCAGGAGCAAGGGTCAGGAGGGAACTGAGGGGACAGGTCCTGGAGACAGAGGTCCAAATAGAGGCGGGACAAGCAGCTCATGGCAGGAAGCGGCAAGTCCCAGTAAG
The DNA here is from genome assembly GCF_001604975.1 of Cebus imitator. Taxonomy (NCBI): domain Eukaryota; kingdom Metazoa; phylum Chordata; class Mammalia; order Primates; family Cebidae; genus Cebus; species Cebus imitator. The sequence continues at coordinate 3,323,101 of NW_016107549.1, forward strand.
AGGTATGACATGACCAGATGCCTGTACACTGTAAACATACCCTAGGGCGAGGGCCCTCTTCTGGCTGCAGGAGCTGACACTCCACACCATGGACACCTGCCCACGTCGGGTGCAATGTGAAAAGACTGCATGCGCGCCCATGACACAACCTCACTGAAGTAGGGGAAGGAGCTGACCTCCATCCCCCTGGAAATGGAGTCTGACTGCAATCTGGAGGCCTGAAGACACAAGGAACTGGCCCTAAGGCCTGCACCCTAGTGGGTCAAGATGCTTCTTGGGGGTATGGGCTCACCACTCCGAAAGTGCTGTCCACAATGCTGAGAATGGGCAGACACAGGGTGGAAGTGTGAGAGGGAACCAGTGGTCCTCTCTCAGAGCCACAGACAGTAGCATGAACTCACGATCAGCTTAACACAGAAACAGATGCCGAGGCAGATAACGCCTTTTAGACGGGTGTGCACATAGCATCAGCATGCAGGCAGCAGACACGAATCTCCTAGAGCTGACCACTGAGAGAGCCCGGGAGCAATGACACCCCTGAAGCAACAGGCCCATCCAGGACCCAGGTCTTGGTTCCCAATAAGAGGGGAAACCAGGGCTCCTTGGAGAAATGGCTGACTCCAGGGAGAGGGCGGGAAATGGACTACATGAGCATGCAGCATCTCTTGGTGCCAAAAAGCAAGAAAGTCCTTGAAATTCACCAAGAGGCTGGGGGCATGTCACAGGACAGAGGAGCAAACTGAAAGAGCTCCCAGAGACCGAAGCTGGATGGATTTGAGCCACAAAATGAAAAACCCAGCACTGGTGCATAGCCTGGAGTATAAAATAAATATCAATGGGTCCATACTCATATTAAGAAATGACTGAATAAATTCATAGAGAAAACACTATTCTTCTAGGGAGAATTCTCCCAGGCCAGATCTGAAACGACTGAAGCAATGGAATACGTGTTTATGTCTGTGAGTCCACACTCCTATAATAAGGGCGGATAGAAACAGGTAACCATGTATTTGGTGACTCCGATTACTTTATCAGGCAAAACTTACCTGATGTCTGCTGCTATAGTTTGGGTATTTGGCACCTCCAAACCCCAGGCTGAAATCTGATTTGGAGGTAGGGAATTGTAGGAGGCAACTAGGTCATGGGGACAGAACCCTCGTGAACGGCCTGTACTGTACCGGGGCCTGCGGGATGAGTGAGATCCCGCCGTATGAGCTCCTGTGAGAGCTACTGTTAAAAAGAGACTGGCACTCCCATCTTCCTCGCCTCTCTCCCCACGGAATCTCTCCCCACTGGTTCCCCTTTGCCTTCTACCAGGAGTGGAATCTGCCTGAAGCCCTCACCAGATGCTCAATCTTCCAGCCAGTAGAATCATGAGCCAAATAAACATTTTTTTTTTTTTTTTTTTTTTTTTAAAAATTTTTAATTTTTTTTTTTTTTTTTTTTTTTTTGACAAAGAGTTTCACTCTTGTTGCCCAAGCTGGAGTGCAATGGCATGATCTTAGCCGACTGCAACCTCTGCGCCCTTGGTTCAAGTGACTCTCCTGTCTCAGCCTCCTGAGTAGCTGCGATTACAGGCATGCACCACCACACCCAGCTAATTTTTTTTGTATTTTTAGTAGAGACAGGGTTTCACCATGTTGATCAGGCTGGTCTTGAACTCCTGACCTCAAGTGATCTACCTGCCTCAGCCTCCCAAAGTGCTGGAATTATAGGCGTGAGCCACTGCACCTGGCTAAAGCTCTTTTATCATCTAGCCTCAGGTATTCCTGTATAGCAACACAAAATGTAGTAGGACAGATGCTGAAATTATCGGGGAAAATAGGAACAGAAATGGGATATTCACATAGTGCTGACGTGCATTCCCAAGAGACAGTTATCAATGACAAAGTGTAAATCCTCAGTTTACGGTAGGAAACCCAGCAGGTACCTGGCATGAGAGACCCAGGCCTCAACATCATATGCCTTCCCCTAAGGCACATCAAGCATGGCATGGCGTCACTCCCTGGGATCGTGTCAGACAAACCCAAACTGAAGGAAAGTCTACCAAAGGTCCGACAGTAGTGTCAAGCTTGAAAAGGACGAAGAAGAAATGAGGAACTGCCACAGACGTGACCGTGTGGAGTCCTGGACCAGAACAAGGCCAGTCATGCGAAAACCGACAAGATGGGTAAATAAGGCCTCTGGTTTGCTAATAGTATTACGTCCATGTTATTTTCCTGGTTTTCATAATTGTCCTGGGGTTATGAAAGAATTGGGAAGATGGGTGAATGGTGCATAGCAATTTTTTACGTCAACTCTACAATGTTTTATAAGAATGAGATCATTTCAGCTGGGCATGGTGGCTCACTCCTGTAATCCCAGCACTTTGGGAGGCTGAGGTGAGGAGTTCGAGACCAGCCGCCTAACCGACAATGGTGAAACCCCATCTCTACTAAAAATACAAAACTCAAAAACAAATAAATAAAATAAAATAAAATAAAAATACAAAACTTTGTTGGGCAGGGTGCCTGTATCCCAGCTACTCAGGAGGCTGAGGAGAATCGCTTGAACCTGGGAGGCGGAGGTTGCAGTGAGACGAGATCGCGCCATTGCCCTCCAGCCTGGGTGACAGTGCGAGACTCCATCTCAAAAAAAAAAAAAAAAAAAAAAAAAAAAAAAAAAAAAAAAAAAAAAAAAAAAAAAAAAAAAAAAAAAAGAATGAGATCATTTCGAAATGAAAAGTTTTAAAAAAATTTATTCTGTAAGTAGATAACAAAGAATCAAAAATTTAAAGCAAAAAAATTAACAACTAAAACCCAAGGCTGCAGAACAGCACCCTGGAGAGTGCCATTCCAGCAGAGACAGTGATCTGAGACGTCTGAAGCGAAACAGAGAAAACTGGGAACTGAAAAGGACGGCACCCATTAGCCTCTGGGGGAAGAGGGGCAAAGGCAGAGCTGGGAGTGAGGTGGGTGGAGCTGTAAGGAACAGCATTCAGACATAGACAAGGGACAGAGCTCAGGCAGGTGCAGCCAGAGGGAACTCTACAGCAGTTTGGGTCTAAGGAAGAGGGGAGGTAAGGCCACCTGTGGCCCTATGGCCAGGACGCCCTGCTCCTCCAGGGCAGTCTGTTTCGTGCCATGTGGGAAGCCAGGGAACAAAAGAAAGAAACGCCTCCACGGTAAACCCCGGAGGGTTCTGGGGTCCCTCGCCTTTCCTCTAGTCTTCCCTGCAGTGGTCAGGAGTCAGGCCCACCCTACGGGGGTGGGACCCCTGGGATCCAGCGGTTTTACAGGCACAAGGCCATTTTCCCATGGGCTTGGGGCATGGGCACACAGCTTTCCAGCCTGCTGCGGATGGGGGTGCGCTGCTGACGTACAGCAGCACTGGTCCCAGTGAGTGCCTGATTGGAGTTAGGGGCTGTGCTCTAAGGCCAGACCAAGTGCCGTGCTGAGGTTTGGCCAATCACAGACTAATCCCCAGGCCAGTGATTGCTGGCGTGCTGGACATGTGACCTGAATTGGACCAATAAAAGCCAGCCCTGGACTTTCTGGGAAAACCCTAAGGCAGGTCCCCCTTTCGGTGCAGGTGCTGAGCTGCGTAGAGGGATGTCCAGAGAGGTGGGCAGGGTGGGCTTTCAGTTTGCTGGGAGAGAAAGGCCAGAGGAGCCAGGCAGTGACAAGTGACAGACTCTTAGGGTGTCCAGATCCCAGCATGTCCCAGGACCTGGGCCAAGCTGGGATGTGCCTGAGCACTCTGATGCCCTGCACATAGAAACTGCTTGTTCAGTGGAGTCTAAATGGCATCACTCTACTTTTCTAGTATGACGTTCTTGTCTCCTGTGACTCCCCTATGTGGACTTTGCTGGTTGTGGGACTTGAAAAGGATACCAAGGACATCCCAGGAGAGGGACCCCACATCTCCCCAGGTGTGGAAGAGACTCTCAGTCATGCCCCCACTTGCTCCTGGATCCAGAGGCAGGCTGTGACAGGTGGAGCTGTGTGCACCCCGGAGGCTGGTGTAGCAGTCCTCACCCTAGTAGCTCAGGATGACACTGTGCTTGGAGACTGGGCCATTACAGAAGCAGCAAAGGTAAAACAGGCCATTAGGGTGCAACCTCATCCAATCTCACCAATGTCCTTATAAGAAGAGATGAGGACACAGACACGCACAGAGGGAGGACCATGTGAAGACACAGGGAAGGCAGCCTCTGCAAGCCAGGGAGAGAGGCCTCAGGTGGGAGCAATGCTGTTGACACTTTGACTCTGGACTTCTGGCCTCCAGGAAAATAAATTTCTGTCATTAAGCCACCTCATTTGTGGTATTCTACTGTGGCAAACTAACGAACACAGGAGCATATGAGTGCTCGATGGGGTGCTGCTGGTACCGGGTACTCACGAGAGAGGCACGATGATGAGGAAGGGCCCATTGATGCGTTTGTGCTCCATGAGGTACGTGATGAGCGCAATGGTCTGGATGGTCTTCCCCAGGCCCATCTCGTCGGCCAGGATGCCGTTCAGGTTGTTGTTGTACAGGGACACCAGCCACTCCAAGCCTTTGATCTGCAAGGACAGACACGGTCACGCCAGGACTGAAGGCTGAGTTGGACACCAGAGGGTTCCCCACACTTCAGAGACTCAGACACCACCACCAACCACAAGTCCTGCCCGAGCCACATCCCACCCAAGACTGCCTTTACTGAGTGTATTTCCTCTGAACCAAATCCATCCTTCATCGATTGCCTCATCCTTAGCAATAACGTCTATGAAACTGCAGGGTGACTGTGCTAATGATGGGCGTGTGTAACATTTCTGGTGCATATCTGAACAGCTCATTCCAACTGTTACACTGTCCGTCTGCCTGTTCCTGCTTGACAATGACCCACAGAGCACACAGGAGAAACCTGCCCACAACACGGGAAACTTGCACTCAGTAAACCACGAGGGCTTCAGGGTGACTTAGTGAGGAATTCACGGACTAACTATCATTTCATGATTAAGGGAGGGCTTTCCAAAGCCTGGGAGCTTCCTGAAATACAGGCATTAAATAGAAGACTATTTGCAAACTGAATATAATGTTAGGAAGGAAAATTTGGAAATTTTCATAATGGATTGAGGAAGTGAGTTCCAGCCAAGTTCTAATTCTATTTTTTTTTTTTTTTTGAGATGGAGTCTCACTCTGTCCCTCAGGCTGGAGGGCAGTGGTGCAATCTCGGCTCACTGCAACCTCCGTCTCCCAGGTTCAAGTGATTATCCTGCCTCAGCCTCCCAAATAGCTGGGATTACAGGCATGCACCACCACACCCAGCTAATCTTTTGTATTTTTAGTAGAGTCAGGGTCTCACCAAGTTGGTCAGCCTGGTCTCGAACTCCTGACCTCAGGTGATCCACCCAACCTCAGTCTTCCAAAACGCAGTGAGCCACTGCACCCAGCCAAGTTCTAATTCTTCTAATTGCATGGGACTCTTGGAAAACTCCACTGACCATGAGATTTGCCTTCATTTCATTATTGTTTTATAGAGATGGGGTCTCGCTATGCTGCCCAGACTGCAGTGCAGTGGCTATTAACAGGGACTATCTCACTACAGATCAGTGTAACAGTTTTGACCTGCTCCAGGTTTGACCTGGGCTGATTTCCCTCTCCTTAAGGCCGCCTGGTGGCCCCCAACTCCTGGAAGGTCATCATATTCGTGCTGAACTTGGTACAAACACCCGATTCATACAGGGCACTACAGCCTGGGACTGGGTGGTCCTCCCACCTCAGCCTCCCAAGTAGTTGGGACTACAGATATGTGCCACCAGCCCCAGCTAATTTTTAAAATACTTTTGTACAGGCAAGATCTCACTATGTTGCTCAGGCCCACCTTCAACTCCTGGGCTCAAGCCATCCTCTCATTTCAGTTTCATAAGTAGCTGGAACTATAGGCACATGCGTAGCATTGAATGTTGATATTAGCACAAAAGGTTTGAGAGTTCTCTTTAAGAAAGTTGGGGCCAGGTGCAGTGGCTAACGCCTGGAATCCTAGCACTTTGGGAGGCCAAGGCGGGCTGATCACCTGAGGTCAGGAGTTTGAGACCAGCCTGGCCAACATGGTGTAACTCCATCTCTAATAAAATTACAAAAATTAGCTAGGCATGGTGGCATATACTTGCAGTCTCAGCTAGTTGGGAGGCTGAGGCAGGAAAATCACTTGAACCCAGGAGGAG
>NW_016107549.1:3330643-3348393 GCF_001604975.1 Cebus imitator
AAAAAAAAAAAAAAAATTAGGTGGATATGGTGGTGCATGCCTGTAATCCCTGCTACTCAGGAGGCTGAGGTACAAGAATCACTTGAGCCTGTGAGGCAGAGGCTGCAGTAAGCTGAGATCGAGCCACTGTACTCCAGCCTGAAGGAAAGAGCAAGACTCTGTCTCAAAAAAAAAAAAAATGCTGTCACTTGTTACAGCACAGAAAGAGACACTGCATCTAGCCAGATGCTGATCATATAACCCACCTTTCTAATAACAATTCACAAGCCTAAAGGTGAAAAGAAACACAGACTGAGCAGATACATACAAAACCAGAATTGTTAAATGTGGGCAATTCTGTGGTCTAATCTGAACATTTTTCTTTTCTTTTATTACTATTATTATTTTTAAAAGACGGGGTTTCGCCATGTTGGTCAGGCTGGTCTTGAACTCCTGACCTCCGGTGATCCGCCTGCCTTGGCCTTCAAAGTGCTTGGATTATAAGCGTGAGCCACCATGCCCGGCCACATTTTTCTTTTAAAAAGTGACTTTGGCCAAGTGAGGTGGCTCATGCCTGTAATCCCTGCACTTTGGAAGGCAGAGGCAGGCAGATCAGAGGTTAAGAGATTGAGACCATCATGGCCAACATGGTGAAACCCCATCTCTACTAAAAATACAAAAGTTAGCTGGGCACGGTGGCGTACACCTGTAGTTCCAGCTACTCGGGAGGCTAAGGCAGGAGAATCTCTTGAAGCCAGGAGGCAGAGGTTACAGTGAGCCAAGATCGTGCCACTGCACTCCAATCTGGCGACAGAGCAAAACTCTGTCTCAAAAAAAACAAAAAAAGTGACTTTCGACTACCTACATTTATTGCTATGTTAGATATCTATGACCTAACTTTTATCTTTTATTTTATGCCATGCTTTCTGTTCTTATCTCTTACAAACCGTTCATAGTGGCTTCCGTTTTCTTAGCTTAGTGGGTTGTTCCCCTGTATATTTCTTCTGTTGATTTCCAAGTATTCTATCTTCATTCTGGTGTTTGCCTCCATATCTATAGTGTATGTAATACCCTCAATAATTTCTTGCTTTTTTTTTTTGAGATAGACTCTCTGTCTGTTGCCCAGGCTAGAGTGCAATGGTGTGATCTCGGCTCACTGCAGCCTCGTCCTCCCCAGTTCAAGAAATTCTCCTGCCTCAGCCTCCCAAATAGCTGGGATTACAGGTGCCTGCCACCACACCCAGCTAATTTTTGGATTTTTAGTAGAGATGAGGTTTCACCATGTTTGGCCGACTGGTCTACATGTTGGCCACTCCTGATCTTAAGTGATCTGCCTGCAGCAGCCTCCAAAAATGCTGGGATTACAGGCGTGAGCCACGGCACCCGGCCCACTCCTGCTTTTTAACAAAATCCATTAATTCCTTAGCATAAACAATAATGAGATTAGTGTGTTAACTGTGATATGTTTCAGGAGCAAAAGATGAGAAATATAAGCTAAATGCCTGCCACCAAAGGACAGGCTAAGAAAATGAGAATATAACGTAACGCGGTAAGACTCTGCCCACTGAGGACCAGACTGGGAGCACTCTGCACGAACACAGGATCAACTCTGAGAGGGAAGGTTCAGTGAAAATAGCAAGGTGCACACCAGTGTACACTGGAGACATGTATGCAAATGAAAACACAAAAATGGCTGGGCATGGTGGCTCACGCCTGTAATCCCAGCACTTTTGGAGGCCAAGTAGGCAGATCATGAGGTCAGGAGATCAAAACCATCCTGGGCAACATATTGAAACCCCATCTCTACTAAAAATACAAAAAATGGACAGGCACAGTGGCTCACACCTGTAATCCCAGCACTTTGGGAGGCTGATGTGGGTGGATCACAAGGTCAAGAGATCAAGATTATCCTGGCTAACACAGTGAGACCCTATCTGTACTAAAAATACAAAAAATTGCCAGGCGTGGTAGCCCAAGCCTGTAATCCCAGCACTTTGGGAGGCGGAGGCAGGCAGATGACGAGGTCAAAAAGATTGAGACCATATTTACAACACGGTGAAACCCTGTCTCTACTAAAAATACAAAAATTAGCTGCGTGTGGTGGCGCACACACGTAGTCCCAGCAACTCGGGAGGCTGAGGCAGGAAAATCGCTTCAACCTGGGAGGCAGAGGTTAGAGTGAGCCAAGATCGCGCCACTGCATAACAGCCTGAAAACAGAGCAAGACTCCATTTCAAAAAAAAAAAAACACAAAAACTTAGCTGCGTGGTCAGGCGTGGTGGCTCATGCCTGTAATCCCAGCATTTTGGGAGGTCGGGGCGGGCAGATCACCTGAGGTCAGGAGTTGGAGACTACCTACCCTGACGAACATGGAGAAACCGCGTCTGTACTAAAAATACAAAATTAGCCGGGCATGGAGGCGCATGCCTGTAATCCTAGCTACTCAGGAGGCTGAGGCAGGAGAATCGCTTGAACCTGGGAGGCGGAGGTTGCAGTGAGCCAAGATCACGCTATTGCACTCCAGACTGGGCAACAAGAGCGAAACTTCATTTAAAAAAAAAAATATTAGCTGGGTGTGATGGCGCATATCTGTAATCCCACCTACTCGGTATGTTGAGGCAGGAGAATTACTTGAACCTCTGGAGGTTGCAGTGAGCCGAGATTGTGCCATTGCACTCCAGCTTGGGTAACAGAATGAGACCTCGTCTCAAAAAAAAATAAAGATAAAAAATAAAGACAAAAATATGCACATTTTGCTTGCTAATGCAGAGAGCATCTCTGGAAGATGACACACGAGGCTCAAAAGTTTCCCCAGAAAGGGCAGTGGACAGGGAGGGAACTGGGGGGTGGGGAGGGCTTCTGCCGCACACCCAACTGTACCTCATAAGCATATGGTGAACCCTGTGAATGCATTTGTTCTATTAAATCCCTATCAAATACATAAAATGTGAAGTAAACAAATTTGGTCTCTGTGGTTCCACAGTGGCAAGCTGGCTGGACAGTGCTGAATGTCATCTAGTGACAGGCTGGGATTCTAGCCACTCCCACCAGCGCCACCTCACAGGAAGCTGGCACAGAACAGAGCGTGTTGCGACCCCTTACTCAATGATGTGCCTTGCGTCCACCTCAGAGACGTCGTCACTGTCTGGATCTGGAATCTTCTTCTTCTCCTCCACGGGCAGGGTGGGAGGCTGCGCTGCCTGTGGCTGCTCCTCCTCCTCCTCCTACCAAGAGACAAGCCTGTGTCATTTCAGTTCATCCCCCACAGAGGGGGGATGGGGCTCCCATGGAAAGAACGTCATTTTAGAAGCAAGTGATCTTCTAGCAACCCTCACCTCCTCTACCTATCCTGGAATATGTGATGTTTGTTATTTACATCTTCCTTTTAAATTATTTATTATTTTTTAAAAATATACGGGAGTCTCACTATGTTGCCCAGATGGCTTCAAACTCCTGGGTTCAAGTGATCCTCCTGCCTCAGCCTCCCCAGTAGCTAGAAATACAGATATGCTCCACCATTCCGAACTCAAATTTTTAAAATTTTTGTAGATATGGGGTCTTGCTATGTTGTCCGGGCTCAAACTCCTGGCTCAAGCAATCCTCTTGCCTCTCCCAGTAGCTGAGACTACAGGCAAATGCCACCACACACGCTACATCTTTTAATGTTCAGTAAATCGGTTTTTTGTCGTTGTTTTGGGGGACACATAGGGTCTTGCTGTCACTCAGGCTAGAGTGCAGTGGCACTATCTCAGCTCACTGCCACCTCTACCTCCTGGACTCAAGCGATCCTCCCACCTCAGCCTCTCGAGTAGCTGGGACCACAGGTGTGCACTGCCACACTCAGCTAAATGTTTTTATATTTTTGGTCAAGGCAGGGACTCACTACGTTGCCCAGGCTGGTCTCAAATTCCTGAGCTCAAGAATCTGCCTGCCTCAGCCTCCCAAACTGCTGGGATTATAGGTGTGAGCCACCGCACCCCACCCCAACACCTCTTCGTAAGGCTGTCTCAGGGTATTTTGTACTTTTGTTACTAATTAGAAGTAGATTCCATATCCCTCCTACCCCTATTACACAATGAACATTACAGATTTATTCTCTGCTAACCTACTAAAGCAGTTTTTCAGTTAATTCTCTTGGATTTCCTACATATTAAATATCTTAGAGCCTGCGACCATGCCCAGCTAATTTTTTTTTTTTTTTTTTTTTGAGACAGAGTTTCACTCTTGTTACCCAGGCTGGAATGCAATGGCGCGATCTCGGCTCACCGCAACCTCCTCCTCCTGGGTTCAGATAATTCTCCTGCCTCAGCCTCCTGAGTAGCTGGGATTACAGGCACGCGCCACCATGCCCAGCTAATTTTTTTTTGTATTTTTAGTAGAGACGGGGTTTCACCATGTTGACCAGGATGGTCTCGATCTCTTGACCTCGTGATCCACCTGCCTCGGCCTCCCAAAGTGCTGGGATTACAGGCTTGAGCCACCGCGCCCGGCCCTGCCCAGCTAATTTTTGTATTTTTTAGTAGAGACAGGGTTTCATGATGTTGGCAGGCTGGTCTTGAACTCCTGACCTCAGGTAATCAACCTGTCTCAGCCTCCAAAAGTGCCTGAATTATAGGCATGAGCCACCATGCCCAACCTTAAATGTCTTAAAGCCAACTTTCAATGTTTATTGCTTGTAATTTACTTCCAGCTTTACGGACAAGTCTCAACCATCTACGGTATGTCTAATAATACTGGCAACAATTGGTTTCTCGGTTCACTGAAAGTTATCTATGAACTTGTTTAAGCATTAATGTTGTGCCATGTATGGCTTTCCAACCTTCACTGGGATTTTGCATAACACATATTGATAAAATACACATGAATGCATTTGCTTACCTTAAACTATTTTTATATCCCCATTTAAATCATACAAACACACCATAGTAGATTGTTCCCCCATCTGTAACAGAACTGCTACAAAGCTTTACAAATATGATCTATAATTAATCTGTTACATCATTCCAGTGAAAAGCCAATGGGATGTCCCTTGGATCACAAAAAACGATTTATAGATCACTTGGAATAAACACGTGGTAATCACACCGACATTTTAGGCAAGAAACCAGAGCTGGTAGATATCCTGGAATTAAATGAGGTGGGAGACTTCTGGCTAAAGCCAAATCAGGAGGTGGGCAAATTTCTTCCCCAAAAAGCAACTTTAAAGCTGGACAAATTAACAAAGTGACCATTTCAGAGCTCAGGGAGTTGACCAAAGGTCTACTAGTATTAGTAAACCTTGAAAAACTGAACTTCTGGTAGGAAGAGTGGGAGTCTATAGCTCTTTTACTGGGGGCCACTTTCACCTCTTCTACCTCATAGCTCCAGACACACGAAGGTCTTATGGCAGGCTGGAGAGGGGGGCAGGCTGTGAGGCTTGGCAGTGAGGTGGAAGGGGCTCAGTCACTTGTAGAAGGAAGCAATGCCCACGCCCAATGGCACTACCAATGCAGGTGAGATCAGCCGTAAGGAAAAGTATATAATTGGCTGAGTCTGTGCCCTTGCACAGAGATGGCAAAGGATCCAGTAGAGCACAAGTGCCAGGGAGAACCCGACAACGGCCCGAATATAAAATGCACCTCCTCATACCACTGAACCAGCAGCAGAAGAAGGCAGGTGTCTGAGCATAAATTGTGCCCAATCTTCAGATGACCACAAAGTGATGAAGAAACACTGCCTGCCCCTAATGATTCAGGGAAAAAAAAATAAGGAAGAGACAACCAAAAATTATTTAAAAGAAACACATACAAATCCTCATTACTATAGCAGTAAGAAAAAAAAGGAAAAGAAGAAGAATTGAGCAAATACAGCAGAGGCCACACACACTGTATGGGAACCAGATTTCACAGACTTAGACCCAGGAAATTACTAAACAGACAAGATGCCACCACAACCTCTCAGGGGTAAAAGTCAGACTCAGGGTAGCTAAAGTAGGCTTCAACTAAACACAAAGAAGAGGTAAGAAAAAAAAAAAAAAAAGAAAAAAAAAAAAAAAGAAAAAAAAAAAAAAAAAAATAAAAAAAAAAAAAAAAAAAAAAAAAAAGGAGAGTATGATATATACTCAAGAGGAAAAAAACCGGTATACTGTCCCTGTTCTCAGATGTTGGAATTCACATACAAAGTCTTTTGAAGCAGCTAGGATTCTAAATATATTCAGAGCAATCATAAATACATTCATAGAATTAAAGGAAACCTTGTTTAATTTAAGCACAATGAACCAACAAATACAGAATTTCAATAGAAGACTGAAATCATAAGCTTCCCAAATTTGATGAAAAACTTAACTATCCATAAAAGCAGCTGAACAAACCCTAAAGAGAATAAATACAATATATTTCACAGTCAAACCACTACAAGCCAAGACAAAGAAAATCTGAAGAGCAGAAAGAGAAAAAGGAATCATCATGAAATAAAGAGGGGCAACAATACAATTAATGGCTAAATTCTAAACCGAACCAAGATCAGAAAGGAGCAGAATGACATGTTCAAAGTGCTAAAAGGAAAACAAAAACCAGCCTCTCAAATGAGAATTCTATGTTCAGCAAACCTACCCTTCCCAAAATGAAGGCTAAAGAGATCCAATCTTTCCAAGATGCAAATGGATTGACAGAAAGTATTGCTAGCAGACATGCCTTATGAAAAAATATTATCCCAGCACTTTGGGAGGCCGAGGCAGGCAGATCACCTGAGGCCAGATGTTCGAGACCAGCCTGGCCAACACAGTGACACCCTGTATCTACTAAAAATACACAAATTAGCCAGGCATGGAGGTATACACCTGTAATCTCAGCTACTCATGAGGCTGAGGTAGGAGAATCACTTGAACCCAGGAGGTGGAGACTGTAGTGAGCTGAGATCTCACCACTGCCCTCCAGCCTGAGACAGAGCAAGACTCCGTCCCAAAAAAGAAAAATTATTATAAGAAATCTTCTAAACTAAAAAAGGGCACAAAAGTAGACAACAGTGCAAATTACAGGATGAAATAAAAAACACTGAAAATTCTAACTACAGTATAGGAGATTCTTCCTTTTTTTTTTTGAGATGGAGTTTCACTCTTGCTGCCCAGGCTGGAGTACAATGGTGCGATCTCGGCTCACTGCAACCTCCGCCTCCTGGGTTCAAGCAATTCTCCAGCCTCAGCCTCCTGAGTAGCTGGGACTACAGGCATGTGCCACCATGCCCAGCTAATTTTTTTTGTATTTTTAGTAGAGATGGGATTTCATCATGTTGACCAGGATGGTCTCGATCTCTTGACCTTGTGATCCACCTGCCTCGGCCTTCCAAAGTGCTGGGATTATAGGCGTGAGCCACTGCACCCGGCCCAGTATAGAAGGTTCTATAAATATATCTTCCCTTATTTGTTCTCTACTAACATCTTTAAAATCAACAGATTGTGTAAAATGCTGATTTTAAGACTGTACTGCAGGGTTTATTCTATACAGAGAGGTAAAGCTGTGACCATAACAGCACAAAGGAAAGGGGAGAGAATAGAGTTACACTGGAGCAAAATTTATTTTACTCGAATTAAGTTAGCATTAATCTGATGTACACTGTGGTAAGTTAAGATGCATACCGCAGGCCTGGCGTGGTGGCTCACACCCGTAATCCGAGCACTTTGGGAGGCCAAGGCAGGCGGATCAAGAGCTCAGGAGATGGAGACCATCCTGGCCAACACAGTGAAACCCCATCTCTATTAAAAACACCAAAAAAATTAGCCAGGTGTGGTGGCATGAACCTGTAGTCCCAGCCACTCAGGGGGCTGAGGCAGGAGAATCACTTGAACCCGGGCGGTGGAGGCTGCAGTGATCCGAGATTGCACCACTGCACTCCAGCCTGGGCGACAGACTGAGACTCACTATCAAAGAAAAAAAAAGGCACTGTAAAAATAAGAATCTAAAAAAAACAAAATGGTACACTAAAAAATAATATTAAGCACGAAAGAAAGCAGTAAAGGAGAAACAAAATCAGGAGACACATAGAAAAGAAACAGGAAATGTAAGCCCAATCACATCAGAAATTACAGTAAATATAAATGGTCTTAGAAACTCAGTCAAAAAGCAGTCACTATCATACTAGCTGAAAATGCAAAACCCATATGCTGTTTTAGATTCAAAGAAACAGGTTGAAAGTAAAAGAATGGGAAAAGATGTACCATGCAAACAATAACCACAAGAGGCTAGAGTGACGAAGACAGAACAGACTTTAAAACAAGAAATAACACTGGAGGCCAGACACGCTGGCTCACACCTGTAATCCCAGTACTTTGGGAGGCTCAGATGGGTGGATAACCTGAAGTCAGTAGTTCGAGACCAGCCTGGCCAACCTGGTGGAACCCCATCTCTACTAAAAATATTTTGAAAATAAGACAAGTGTGTGGCAGGCACCTGTAATCTCAGCTACTCCGGAGGCTATGGCAGGAGAACCACTTGAACCTGGGAGGCAAAGGTTGCAGTGAGCCAAGATCGCGCCATTGCACTCCAGGTGAAGTCTCAAAAAAAAAAAAAAAAAAGTGGCTCACACCTGCAATTTCAGCATTTTGAGAGGCCAAGGCAGGCGGATCACAAGGTTAGGAGGTCAAAACCATCCTGGCTAACATGGTGAAACCCTGTCTCTACTAAAAATACAAAAAAATTAGCTGAGTTTTTTTTTTTTTTTTTAAATGTAATGCAACTGATTTAATTTAAAATGGAAACAGCGACATGTCACCAAAAGCTGACCTACTGGATAACACAGCTCTAAAGCACCGACTTCAGCCAGGCCTGGGCCTCAGCTGTTCCCTGCCCTGCAAGACGCCAAGCCAGGGCAGAAGGGGGTCACAGCACACAGGGTAGAAGTCACTGCCAGCGGGCACTGGGAGCTTTGAAAGAGCCAGGAAATGCACTCTTACCTCTTCCTCTTCTTCTGAGCCACTTTCTTCACTATCAGACCTCGGAGCTACCTCATACCTAGAAAAAAATATAAGGGCTTTCATATAAATCGGCTCAGACCCAGCAGAATTCACTTTTCCTAGCAAACCAGCCAGGGATCCAAATAAAAGTAAAATCACCCCTAGCTGCCACCTCCCTGGAATAAGGCCCACTGAGGACTTGGGATCCCAACTGTCTGGAATGAAAGGCCCAACTCACCCCGGGTTCATTTCCAGCCAGGCCTCCAGTTGCCCAGCTTTGGGGGCGTCTGTGCCCGTGAGGATCTTCCCGCTCTCCACGTGGATCACTTTCACCGGGAGGTCGCTCATCTGGCTGGTCTCATCCAGAGGCTAAAAAAGAGTCATCCATATGACATTGAGGTTGCAGGGCCTTCAGATCAACGGTTTACAGAGGTCAGGGTGGGAACTGCCCACTCAACTCTATACACTCACCTCTAAATACATGCAAACATGGCCAGTGGTGGTGACAATGGACAAACTGTACATTCAGTAATTCAGTAAAAATATATAACCCATGAATCTTGACTAAGCGGCACTTGTTTCTTTAAGGTAACTGACATGTACATTGTAATTTTCAAACAGTCCAGACAGTCACACAGTTGAAAATTCGGGCCAGGCTGGTCTCAAACTCCTGGTTTCATGTGACCCACCTGCCCTGGCTTCACAAAGTGTTGGGATTCCAGGCATGACTACTATGCCCAGCCCATTTTTTTTTTTTTTTTTTTAAAGAAAACTGAAGAGTATAACGTGGGTGCTCCCCCTTCTCCTGTTCTCCAGCCTAAGTTTTTCTCTTCAGAGGCGTCCACTGGTATCCGATTCCTGTACATCCTTCCAGATCAATTCCATGGGTAAAAAACAAGGACTCGCCGGGCGCGGTGGCTCACGCCTGTAATCCCAGCACTTTGGGAGGCCGAAGCAGGTGGATCACGAGGTCAAGAGATCGAGACCATCCTGGTCAACATGGTGAAACCCCGTCTCTACTAAAAATACAGAAAATTAGCTGGGCATGGCGGCGCATGCCTGTAATCCCAGCTACTCAGGAGGCTGAGGCAGGAGAATTGCCTGAACCCAGGAGGCGGAGGTTGCGGTGAGCTGAGATCGCGCCATTGCACTCCAGCCTGGGTAACAAGAGTGAAACTCCGTCTCAAAAAAAAAAAAAAGAAACAAGGACTCAGATGTTTCCACTTTCTCCCTGTTTTTTATACTTACGGCTATACTAATTCACATTCTTTGGGTCTTGATTTTATTTTACCCAACTTATACTCTATTTGTAGATTTCATCAGGAGTCCTCATTTATTTGTTAAAAAGCTAACTGGAATATTTCAAAAATAAGTTCCTTTTAGCAACAAATATGAAACTCCACCTGCTGATATTCAATGGATAAACATAACATTTCCTCCTTGATTCTTTTTTTTTTTTTTTAGATGGGGTTTCACCATGTTGGTCAGGCTGGTCTTGAACTCCTGACCTCAGGTGATCCACCCACTTTGGCCTCCAAAGTGCCTGGATTACAGGCGTGAGCCACCACGCCCGGCCCATTGATTCTTTTATATTTCCTAGAGAAAACTTCCAGAATGAGGACAAAGTTCTTGGTTTAAATTTTGGTTTTTATCTTCCAGAAATTTGTAACTACCTGCAAAACTACTACACTCACTGTCAAAGCCTTCCACAGAGTGGAGGGATATCAATCAGTCTCTACACGTTAAAGGTCACTCTCAGAGCAGCCACCACAAAGGGTCACAGCAACCCCTTACCCCAACAATGGGCTCTGCAGGCTGCCTCAATTGGGGACTTTCAACTCTGCATTCTCTCTGGGATCACTGGGGGAAGCAGTCAAAGATGCTGATTGTGAAATGCTTCCCCCACACCCAAAACTCTGATTGAACTGCTCTGGAGTGAGGCTTGAGCATCCTCACTTTTTTAAAATTTTTAATTTACTTTATATTTTTTGGAGATAGGTCTCACTATATTACACAGGCTCGTTATACTGGTCATTCACAGGTGTAATCATAGTCTCAAAGCCCCAGGCTCGCCGGGCACAGTGGCTCAAGTCTGTAATCCCAGCACTTTGGGAGGCCGAGGTGGGTGGATCATAAGGTCAAGAGATCGAGACCATCCTGGTCAAAATGGTGAAACCCCATCTCTACTAAAAATACACAACGTTAGCTGGGTATGGTGGCGCATGCCTGTAATCCCAGCTACTCAGGAGGTTGAGGCAGGAGAATTGCCTGAACTCAGGAGGCGGAGGTTGCAGTGAGCCGAGATCGCGCCATTGCACTCCAGCCTGGATAACAAGAGTGAAACTCCGTCTCAAAAAAAAAAAAAAAAAAAAAAACCCCAGGCTCAAGTGATCCTCTTACCTCTAGCTCCCAAGCAGCTGAGACCACAAGTACACAACACCATGCCCAGGAAATTATTTTATTTTTTGTAGAGACAGAGTCTCCCTATGTTGCCCAGGCTGGCCTTGAATTTCTGGACTCTAGCAATCCTCCCATCTCAGCCTCCTGAGCAGCTGCAACTACAGGCACATGACTTCACACCCTGCTACTACTTAGAAAAAGCTCCCTGGAGGATCACTTGAGCCCAGGATGTCGAGGCTGTTGTAAACCATGACCTCACCACTGGACTCCAGCCTGGGCAACAGAGAGAGAGAAAGACACCCTGTCTCAAATGATAGTAATAACAACAACAGAGCGCTCCCCAGGTGACTAGAACATACAACAGAGTCTGAGTACCACTGGCTGAGAACAAGGAAAATCCACCACCAGCAGCAAGTGTCAGTGCCTGTTATCAACTCTTAACAGGACGAGCAGCCACAGCAGGACTGAGCACAAGTTCCTGAGCTGCACTCTCCCACTTGATGACATTTTTCTTGAGTCCTCCAGATGGCTCTAGAACTGTGACACAGAACTGGCTGACAGAGACTCTGTCTGAAGTAATAATAACAAAAAGCTCCCCAGGCTGGAGTGCAGTAATAGAAATGCAATACACTGCATCCTGGACCTCCTGGGCTCAAGTGATCCTCCCACCTCAGCCTTTCAAGCAGCTGGAACAACAGGTGTGTGCCACCAAGACTAGCCAATTTTTTGTAGAGATAAGGTTTCACTACATTGCTCAGGCTGTTTTCAAACTCCTGGGCTCAAGCGATCCACCTACCTCAGCATCCCAAACTGCTGGGATTACAGGTGTGAGCCACCACGACTGGCCCCAGGTAACTTCTTTTTTTGAGACAGAATCTGTCTCTGTCACCCAGGCTGGAGCGCAGTGGCTGTGAACCTGACTCACTGCAACCTCCACCTCCCAGGTTCAAGTGATTCTCCTGCCTCAGCCTCCCAAGTAGCTGGGAGTACAAGGTGTGCATCACCATGCTCGGCTAATTTTTTGTATCTTTTAGTAGAGATGGGGTTTCACTATGTTGGCCAGGCTGGTCTTGAACTCTTGACCTCAGGTGATCCACCCTCCTTGGCCTCCCAAAGTGCTGAGTTTACAGGCGTGAGCCACCGCATGCAGCCCCAAAAACTTCTGAACACAGTATTTGGACCATATACCCTGGGGTGGAGGAACTCTATAAACACTGGACTCTAGCTAGGAGGCTTCTGCATAGAGGTGCCCATTAGCACTGTGGAATGTACTTTCTATGTATTCTAGCATGGAGCAGATAAGTAACCCTATTGCTGCTAATGGAAATCAGGTTCCTGATTTTAGAATTACGGAATGGGGGAAAGGATAAAATTAACCCTGTGCTGTTGGATTAAAATTGGGAGGTGTCAGTATAACCTCAAGATTTTTTTTGAGATAGGGTCTCACTGTCTTGACCAGGCAGGAGTGCAATGGTGAGATCACAGCTCACTGCAGCCTCAAACTCTTGGACTCAAGTGATCCTCCCACTTTGGCCTTCCAAAGTACTGGGAATACAGGCATGAGCCACCATGCTCAGACAAGAGTTTTAATATATACAAGGAATAATGCAGATACTCAACTATTTCCCAGATCTGGCTGCTGAGCGGGCCTAGAGGCAATGATGTCCCACTAGAAGGGGGCACCCTCAAAGTCAGATCTTGGCATCTAAATATTATTCTGTAATAAAAGGATATCTAGCTGGCACAGTGGCTCATCCCTGCAATCCTAGCACTTTGGGAGGCTAAGGCAGGCAGGTCGCTTGAGCTCAGGAGTTCGAGACCAGCATGGGCAACATGCCGAAACCCTGTCTCTACAAAAAATACAGAAAACATAGCCAGGCATGGTGGCATGTGACTGTAGCCACAGCTATTGAGAAGGCTGAGGTGGGAGGATCACTTCAGTCCAGGAGGTTGAGGCTACAGTGACCCATGATCGCACCAGCCACACACTCCAGCCTAGGTGACACAAGGAGACCGCGTCTTGGAAGAAAAAAAAAAAAAAGGCCCGTCGTGGTGGCTCCCGTCTGTAATCCCAGTACTTTGGGAGGCCAAGGTGGGTAGATCACAAGGTCAAGAGATTAAGACCATCCTGGCCAACATGATGAAACCCCGTCTCTACTAAAAATATAAAAATTAGCTGGGTGTGGTGGCGCACACCTGTAGTCCCAGCTGGAATCGCTAGAACCTGAAGGCAGAGGTTGCAGTGAGCCAAGATCATGTCACTGCACTCCAGCCTGGCAATGCAGCGAGACTCCGTCTCAAAAAAAAATAAAGGGAACGAAGACTCCCTGGAGTCTTGGCTGGCTCCAGGCGGCTCAGCAGGGAAAGCAGAAGCTAAGCCTTGTGAGGAAGGAAGTGCTGCAGGGATGGTAGGCATACGCCAAAAGCAAACAGGGGCCAATGTCAAGGAGCAACTACTGGCTAAACCTTAATCACCAAAAGAAATCATTTTACAGGATTAGAATCCATTCATTCGACGTTTTAAACAAGAATCCATGAGTCTACACCAGGGGTTGGCAGGCCATGGCCCACAGGTCAAACAGGAGTAAAGAGAAAGGTTTTTCTACTATGGAAAAACAAATATATCAATGCAGAAGGAACAATGGAACTAAAAATCATCATCCTGAAACAAACACAGCAAAAACAGATACAGGGAAAAAAAAAAAGATACTAAAAGGGGGATTAGCTCGAATTTTGAGGAGTTACAACACAGTTACAAAGTCTCAAGTATCTCCCTACTTACTGAGTACAAAAGAAAAAAACAGTAACTGGACAGTGGTGGATCTCTTGGCAGACACCAAGGGTTCAAAGTCAGCATCACCAGTGACCTTGTTTATGAACCTACGCCATGCACTCCCTGATGCCCTGAAAGGGATCCAGGGCCATGGTAGAGGTCTGCCTGCCAGAGACACATAACCTGAATCTAATCACAAGGAACATTAGACAAACCACAATCTAGAGCCACTGGGTGACACAGCTGGCCTGAAGACAAGCATGGTGGCTCACACCTGTAATCACAGCCTTTGGAAGACCAAGGTGGGAGAATCACTTGAGCCCAGGAGTTCGAGACCAGCCTGGGAAACATGGCGAGACCCCATCTATGCAAACTTCCCCCCGAGCCCCCGCACACACACAAGGAGTTATTTAAGATCAAAGCTGGCAGGGCGTGGTGGCTCATGCCTGTAATCCCAGCACTTTGGGCGGCCGAGGCAGACGGAATACGAGGTCAGGAGTTCGAGACCAGCCTGGCCAACAACGTGAGACGCTGTCTCTATTAAAAATACAAAAATCAGGCCGGGCGCGGTGGCTCAAGCCTGTAATCCCAGCACTTTGGGAGGCCAAGGCGGGTGGATCACGAGGTCAAGAGATCGAGACCATCCTGGTCAACACGGTGAAACCCCGTCTCTACTAAAAATACAAAAAATTAGCTGGGCATGGTGGCGTGTGCCTGTAATCCCAGCGACTCAGGAGGCTGAGGCAGGAGAATTGCCTGAACCCAGGAGGCGGAGGTTGCGGTGAGCCGAGATCGCGCCATTGCACTCCAGCCTGGGTAACAAGAGCGAAACTCCGTCTCAAAAAAATACAAAAATCAGCCAGGCTTGGTGGTGGATGCCTATAATCCCAGCTACTCAGGAGGCTGAGGCAAGAGAATTGCTTGCACTCGGGGGATGGAGGCTGCAGAGAGCCGAGATTTCGCCACTTCACTCTAGCGTGGGCAAAAAAAAAAAGGTGTGGTGGTGGATGCCTATAATCCCAGCTACTCAGGAGGCTGAGGCAAGAGAATTGCTTGCACTCGGGGGATGGAGGCTGCAGAGAGCCGAGATTTCGCCACTTCACTCTAGCGTGGGCAAAAGAGCAAAACTCCATCTCAAAAACAAAACAAAACAAAACAAAAAGCTGGGTGTGGTGGGGCATGCCTATAGTCCCAGCTACTCGGAAGGGTAGGATCACTTGAGCCCAGGAGGTTGAGGCTGCAGTTAGCTAGCTGTGAGCCACTGCAGTCCAGCCTGGGTGACAGAAAGACTCTGTCTCAAAGAAACAAAACAAAACACAAATAAGAAATAAGAATAAAAAGAAAAAAAAAGCAACACACAAAACTTGAAAATGGAAACTCTGGGTAAAGAACACACAGGACATCTCTGGACGGTCCTTGTGCCTCTCCTGCAGGTCGGACATTACAGTAAAACCTGAAAGATGAATAATGCATCAAATGCATAGAAAAAGGCCTTGGAGAAAACACAGCATGTGGGATTGAGGGGCGGGTGGGATGGGGGTCAGAGGACACGCTGGGATTCTCACCACCATCATATATCGTTGTTCGTCATTTTAAAAGAATACAGGTTTTAAAGTTTGAAACAAACCAGAGCCTCGGGGCTGGGTTGGTACTTCCACAAGAAATCCTGCTTCCTCACCTCACCATCCGGCCCAATAGCAGGTGTCTGTCCTTCTGCGTTTTCTGCCTTCTGGAAATAGAGAGACACGATCAGGCCCTGATCCGCCAGGTGGAGGCTACACAGGCGAAGATGGCCGCCCCCATCCCACTCTGAAGCAGGCACCATGTCAGGCCCAACACACCTTCTTTTTCTTTTTCTTCTTTTTTTCCTTGGCGACCTGAGCGGCCTTGTGCTGCCGCACCAGCTCTGTGAGGTTAGCCACGTACTCGTCTGTCTGCTGCAAGAGGTAGGCCAGGCGCTTGTCCTTCTTCTGGTCGATGAGCTTGCGATACCCCTCCTCATCTTCAGCCTACAGAAGCGTGGGGGTTACGGCAGTGTGGTGGTGCAACGTGCAGGTCTGTGAACACCCACAGCTGGCAAACCCCGAGGGGCACTGAAGGCGTGCGTGGCTCATGCGGGTGGCGTGCCGCCGGCCCTTCACACAGCAATCGACTCCCCATTCAGGAACCATTTCCTCAAAACCTACCAAGGGCTAGGTTCCAAGGGCACCTGCTAGGCAGACAATCCCGCCAGGAGCCATTTACAGAGGCCATCAGCCAGTCCTGTCCTCTCTGCCCACGAAACACACCCCAAATCCAAAGCCTTCTCTCCACCAAGTCCAAGACACATCCCTCTCAATAACGCACACAGCAAGCCCCAACTTTCTAAGAATACATTAGATCACGTCATCCCATGGCCAAAACCCTCCCAGGTGGGGCTCCCCTTCATGATCAGAATTCAATCCAGAGTTCTCCCAATGGTCTGAAATGTCCCACGTCCCACCTGACCCTGTGAGCTCTGACCTCACTTCCTCCAACATGATGCTGTTCTGGGAGCCCAGGGTTACCGGCTGTCCCTGGCATGTGGCTGCCTGCCACCTCAGTCTTTGTTCCCCACTGCCTCGGGTTCCTCTCCTGCCTCTCTGCATTTGTGCATCAGGGCCACCCTTCGGGGCCTCTGTTCTGAGGCCTTCACTTACTACCCTGTCCCTCTCCATTATCCACTTCACCCTCCTCACTTCAGCTGTCACCATCCACTACTCTGTTTCATTTGAGTATCTCCCCCTCAAGCACAAGCAGGAGCCCCAACAAGGGCAGGAAAGTATCCTGCTCTCTTCTGTGTCCCCCACACACAGAGCAGTGCCTGTCCCAGAGCATGCTGTCAATATCTGTCCAGCCAGCGACTTGGCCACAAATACTCAGAGATGTTTATCCTAGCAGTGGGGGAGCTGGATTGCACCACCTGTGGCTTTTACAGAACCAGAGGAGGGGGCACCACTTGCACTTTCCAGAGAAGGCAGAGGAGATGGCTAAGTGGCCTCAGGTCACAGTCACTCTGATGGTCAGAGGGATCAGCAAAGATAAAAAGATCCGAGCCCAGGACTGACTACCAAGTCTATGCCTGCTCTTTCCCTCCGCCCCACCTCTAACTCCAAGCTGTGAAATGACTTGAGGTAACCCTGGGCGAGCAATCCCTGGAGCCCACAACACCAGGTACATGTGTAGAAGGACACACATCAAGAAGGTGGACCATACCATGAGCCTCCGCATGCGCTCCTTCTCGATCCGCTCATTCTCTTTCTTCTGCTCCCGCTCCGTGTTGGCGTGGTAAGTGGCCACTGCCTTGGTGAGCTTCTGAATTTTGCCTGTGACCGATCTGTGATATTCCTTGAAATCCTTGGCATGCTGGAGAATGCTATTGAGGTATTCCTGCAGGAACGCACGAAAGAGAAGGCTGACCACTCAGCAGCAAGGGGAACATGTCTCCCCACAAGGCTTGTTTAAAACCTAGAATATCGGGCCGGGCGCAGTGGCTCAATCAAGCCTGTAATCCCAGCACTTTGGGAGGCCGAGGCAGGTGGATCACGAGGTCAAGAGATCTAGACCATCCTGGTCAACACGGTGAAACCCCGTCTCTACTAAAAATACAAAAAATCAGCTGGGCATGGTGGTGCATGCCTGTAATCCCAGCTA
>NW_016107549.1:3349373-3358003 GCF_001604975.1 Cebus imitator
AAAAAAAAAAAAGAAAATCTTTATAAAATATATAAATGACCAAAATAAGCACCATCATGCCCAAATCCTTAACTGATTTTAGACTTCAAGACTTTCATCTCATCAATTCATCTTGTGAAACCCGGAGTCACATCAGTCCCTACAAAGCCCAGAACCCTCTGTGGCACTCACAGTGAAAGCCCTCCCTGCAGCTCATAAGGCCCTGCATCACCTGCCTGTCACCTCCCTGCCCTCCTGCCTCCAGCTCTCCCTGCTACTCAATCTACTCTGGCTACACGCAGGTCCTCGCTTTCCATTAAAGACACAGGCATGTTCGAGCCTAGGGCCCTTGCACCTTTCCCTTTCCCCGGAAAGTTCTTTGCCCACACGTGTGCGGCTCCCTCCCTTGGGGCTCTGCCCAGATGTTACCTCCAAAACAGAGAATTGCCCCAACATCATGTCTACAACAGCCCTTTCCTTTTCTCTATCCCGGCTTGACTTTTCTTTGCGCCCTATCACCTTCCAGATGTGCTAAGCATGGATTTGATCACTGTCTGTGTTCTCCCTACCATTGGGTTTTTACACCAATACGCTCCCAGTGCCTAGAATACTGTTACGATGAGCAAAAGGAGAGGCAAGCAGCATGTTTAGGAACAAAGCGAACACAGCCCCAGGGCAACCGCTGGGACAAGCCAGGCGGCCAGGTGGCCAGGTGGGCGGGCTGCAGGGTTTTGGGGCTGCCCGGGTGTACCTGGTGCTTCTGCCGGCGCTTGCGCTCCTGCTCTATCTTCTGCTGCTTCTCCAGCTTCTCAGTGATGCGGGCCTCACGCAGGGACTGGCGCTTGCTGCGCTTGTAGGCCTTGGCATTGAGGGCCGTCTCGAGCGCCGTGTCCCTCCGCATGCACACCACCACTTCCTGGCGGAGCTGTAGGAGGGAAGAGGACAAGCTTGCTCTCTACACGGCTCTGCGGCACCCACAATAATGAACACACATGGTGATATCACACACTACATCGCTAAAGGAGCCTTGTAAGTGCCTTACACAGCCAGTCCATGTGTGCAGGGGACGCCTAGTAGGTGCCCCCAGGCAGGGCGAGCACAGGACAGAAGGTGATCATTTCTGGACACCCAGCCAGGGGGTCCTTTCGGACCTTCAGCTTGCCTCCCCTCCACCCCACATACAGCCTCTTAGGAGTCATTCAGAAGTACAGCACCCTTGGCTGGGCATGGTGACTTAACATCAGTAATCCCAACACTCTGGAAGGCCAAGGTGGGAGGATCGCTTGAGCCCAGGAGTTTGAGATCAACCTGGACAATATGGAGAGACCTCATCTCTACAAAAACAAAAAGAAAAATTAACCAGGTGGCCGGGAAGAGTGGCTCATGCCTGTAATCCCAGCACTTTTGAGCTCAGGAGTTTTGAGACCAGCCTGGGCAACATGACAAAACCCTGTCTCTGCTAAAAATACAAAAAATAGCCAGGCATGGTGGTGCATGCATGTAATCCCAGCTACATGGGAGGCTGAGGGGGCAGAATCACTTGAACCCGGAAGGCAGGGGTTGCAATGACCTAAGATCGCACCACTGCAGTTCAGCCTGGGCGATAGAGTAAGACTCTCTCTCTCAAAAAAAAAAAAAAAAAAAAAAAAAAAAAAAAAAAAAAAAAAAAAAAAAAAAAAAAAAAAAAAAAAAAAAAAAAAAAAAAAAAAAAAAAATCAGCCCGGCATGGTGCCCCACTCTTGTGATCCCAGATACTTGGTGGCTGAAACAGGAAAATCACTTGAACCTTGGAGGAAAAACTGCAGTGAACCGAGATAGCACCACTACACTCCACCCTGGGCAGCAGAGTGAGACCCTGTTCCAAAAACAAGAAAATTAGCCAGGTGTAATGGTACATGCCTATAGGCCCAGCTACTCGGGAGGCTGAGGCAAGACAATGACCTGAGCCTGGGAGGTTGAGTGTGCAGTGAGATGTGATCTCTCCACTGCACTCCAACCTGAGCTAGAGTGAGACCCTATCAAAAAAAAAAAAAAAAAAAAAAGTATAGCACCCTCAAAAATAGACCCGTGTAGGGCCCAGTGCAGTGGCTCATGCCTGTAATCCCACCACTTTCAGGGACCAAGGCAGGCAGATCACTTGAGTTCAGGAGTACTGACCAGCTTGGCCAACATGGTAAAACTTCATCTCCACTAAAAATATAAAAATCAGCCGGTTATGGTGGTACACACTTGTAATCCTAGCTACTTGGGAGACTGAGGCAGGAGAACTGCTTGATCCTGGGAGACGGAGGTTGCAGTGAGTGGAGATCGTTATCATTGCACTCCAGCCTGGGCGACAGAGTGAGACTGTCTCAAAAAAAAAAAAAAAAGAAAGAAAAAAGAAAAGAAAAAGACCCATGCGAGTCTCCTGGTTCAAGGAAGCAAGAGCTTTAGGGTAGCAAGGTCCACGCCCCCACCACTGTGCACGCCACGAGAGGAAGGCTGTGCAGTGAGTAAACGCCGATGGGTGGCCACAGCTGCTTTTCACAGCCCAAGTACATGTAATACTAGCCAGGCAAGCTGAACTTGGAGGCTTAGCAGCAGTGCTGGTAACAAGGGCCCTTTTCTGAAAGCCGAAGCTGTGCCGGCACCCACCTGCCTCTGGAAGTTCAGCAGCCTGAGGGCCTTGAGCTCAATGGTCGCTTTGGTTCGCAAATCCCCGGCCAGGGACCCGGGAAGGTTTTCAAGTTCCTGAATTCGGTGTGCGATGCGAGCCTGCAGCCTGGGAGCAAGGACGAGGAGCACAGGCAGTGAGAGGCTTGCTAGGCCAACTGGTTACAGCTGGGGCTGCAGAGGCCTGTCTCTCGAGGGGAAGCAGGCACCGGTCACAAGGCAAGAGACGCCACAGAATAGGATGCTGGCCGTAGGGCAGAGCGCAGAGGGAGGCAACCCAGGGGACTCCTCAGGACTGGGGCTCCAGGGGCAGCAAAGAAGATTCCTGATAGGGGCGGTCAGGTCATGGCTTTTCAGCGGTGTGAGCCAGGCCCTGCATCAGGTGGGCCAGGGTTTCCACCCAGCCCTGGCGTGATGAGACACGGGGCTGTCGGAACCGACTTCACCTGCGCACCTCAGTGTTCTCATCTCAATACTCAGGAGACCCCTCGGAGTGACCTTACAGGCTTGATCTGAAGGTCACGAAGGTTACACGGGAAGGTTATGTGGGAGGATCCTCTTAATCAGTCTTTCTGCATATACTCATTGAGCACCAACTGTATGCCAGGGACCATTTTGAGTGCAGGGCCACTAAACAAGACAAATAAGGCTGTTTGTTGGTCTCGAGGAGCTTTCAGTCTCATTAGAAAAAGCCAGCCATAAAGGAGATAAAAAAATAAAATATCCACTGCAATTCCAGAGAGTGGCTGGAAGTGACAGGAAGGGCCTCTATGAAGAGGGAACCCCAGCAATGAGGCCTGAATGGGCAGAAGGAGCCACGCACAACCTGTGCAAAGGTCCTAGGGCAGGAACAAGCCTAACCTGTTAAATAAATGAAAAGAAGAACAGAGAGAGTAGGGTGGGTGAGGAAGGATGCTGGGCAGGAGTGGACATTAAGTTTTGGAAAGCTTATTGGGCAGACAATTGGAGGCTACAGGCAGGTTTGAATCCAGGGAGTAGATCTGATGTTCATCAATCATAAAAAGAGAAATCAAACTGCTGTGTGGGAAACAGACTGCAGCCAAGGTGGGAGCAGGGAGGTGAGGAAGGAGGTACAGGCCAAGTGGCAGTGGTGGGCACAGGGCACTATTTCCCAGGGTTGGGGAGGAAGTTGAGTGGCTTCCCTAGGGGTACATGGCAGACCGAAGGGAGTGACCTTGGGAAGTGGGGCTGCGCCCTCACCTGTACTCGCGCTCCTGCAGGATCTCCACAGGGTCGAGGCCCCGAGGCTTCTGGATGGGGGTGATGCGGCTCTGCTTCTGGTGGAGTGGCACCATGGGCGCAGGTTGGGCCGGCTGCCCGGGGGACTGGGTCTGGGGTGGCATCACAGGCGAGGCGGCAGGTGGGACAGCAGGGGGCGCAGGGGAAGGGCGGCCTGTTGGCTGAGGGGGGATCAGCTTCTGGGGGGTGCTCGTGGGGGCAGCAGCATTTGCCATGGGTCCTGGGAAGAAGCAAGAAGCCAGGGTATCATGCTGCGCTCTGGGGCCCATCCTGGGCTGGAAACAGAAAGCTGCTGCTTGCTCCAGGCCCCACCCCACCCATCTCCCACCTCTCACCCAGGGGTGTCCTCACACCCGCCTTGGGCTCCAACCTCCTCCAGATCTCAGCCTCACCCCTCAAACCCTCCGCTGCGCCCAGCCCCACGCCCCCAAGGCTTTTTTGTTCTGTCTGGACCTACAGCAGCATTTCCTGTCACCTTCTTCTAGTACCGGCTAAATCCAATGGACGCAACTTGCCTTCAGAGTCTATCGCTAAACCTCAGGCTCCAAGAGGGCAGGTAATGAGTACCACTGCCTCTGAGCCCAACCAATGGGAGCCTGCAGTACTTACTGAGCAACTACATTGACAAGGCTCAGGGACTCAGGGAAGGCCACCAACTGTCAGAGGAGGGGATGAAACGAAGGCCTCTGGGCAATGATTGGATACAGGGGAGACCCAGGGATGGCCACAAGAAAAGTACAGGATGCAGTTCGGCCTGACCACCCTCAGCCTTTTCTCTCTGCCGGGGCTCATCTCAAGGCCTGTGTCACCCAAGCTTGTGACATGGGTGCACCACCAGAGAGGAGGGAGCTCACCTTCAGGCCAGGGCTTGGGGGGCCCTCCAGGAGGCTGGCCCGGCATCCCAGGGGGCACACCTGAGGGTCCTGGTGGGGGCATGTTCGGCCCTCCCATACCTACACATAGGGAGAAACAAACAAAACAGAAAACAGTGCATCCCGGGTTTATGCCCACGCCCAGCCCTGGTGGGCAGCCCTGGCTCCAGGGGACACAGCAGATATGCCCTATCAACAAGCTCCCCCAGGGGAAAGGGGAGCTGGGAAAGCAGCATGTAGCAGGACAGCCGCCACCTCCTACACCCAAGCACCGGAAGTGCAGCATGGGCCCCATGCAATCCCAAAGTGGGGAAGCCAGTTGGCAGCGGAGCCCAGGTCTGTCCACCCCACCACCCACACCCCAGCCATTCGCTCTCAGACACCTGAGGGCCAGGAGAGCCAGCCTTACCATGAGGCCTGCTGTAATTTGGTGGTGCCGGGCCAGGGCCAGGGCCGGGGCCAGGGCCAGGGCCAGGGCCGGGTCCTGTAGCGGACACCGAGGGTGGAGGTAGCGTTGGCATCTGCTGCTGCATCCCAGGCATCGGCCGCTTGCCCTGCACGGCCATCTGCAGGTGGTCAGGGAGGGGCTGCCCCCTGGCCAGCATCTTGTAGGCCATGATCTGAGCTCTGAGCTGGTGCAGCTGGTTCTGGTTAAATGGGGTTGGGCCCCGGTTCTGCTGCCCCAAGGCCTGGGGGTCGGCACCATCCAGTGGGGCCCCTCCTGGGCCGGAAGACATCTGGGGACCTGAAGATGGGCCACTGGCTGGAACTGGACTAGAGGCATGCTCAGAGCCACCCAGGGGCGAGGGGTAACCTGCAGAGAAAGGCCAACCCACTGGTCACTTGGCAGCAAACGTCTGTAATTTTTACAACCTCTTCCCCCTACACCAGCTCCTACTCTGAGATAGGACACAGTCAAATGGCTTCCTTCTCTTGAGTCAACCAGGGGCGCCTGGAGGGCATGTGCTGGAGGCCCAGCACCTGCATGGTGGGTTTGGCTTGGCCCACATCTCAGTAGGGCTGCTGGTTAATGTCAAGAACCTGAACATGAAATCAGGGCTCTCTCCCAGCCTCCGTCTGCCTGCACACAGACGGGGTGCACATCCTCGGGCCCACCCCCAACACTTCCACTCCCAGTGGAGCCCCTGAGCTTCCCACCTGATGACAGCAAGGGCTTGGCAATTCACTTACCATATCACTTCTCAATTGCCCTCGTACAGAAAAGGCACCTACTGGACTCATTAAACAGAGCCGCAGGCCCAGGAATCTATATTTCCAGTAAGCACCCGGGTGGCACAGGCTGCTGCTCTGCACAGCCCTCCTCTATCCCCCATGCTAAACATGGTCTGCCCCACAACCAGCATTTGCCCTTCTGGGGCTGCTCCAAGACAAGGTGATCAGAACAGAACACCAGCCACACCACGCCAGACAGCCCTCTGTGGTGGGCCACTCACCCACTACATCAGCCTAGGCACTCCCTGAATCCATCCATGGGAACCCAGGGGAGGAAAATGATCTGAGGACTCTGGTGTGTGGCAAACACAAGACAGGAAGGGATGCAATTGGGTACCTTGCGAGTGCTGGTCCATGGGGCTGGGCGGGGGCCCCATCCCAGCGTGGCCGCCGGACCGCATCCCCATTCCTTTCATCTGGTTGTAGCGTGGGTCGTCCGACATGCCCTTCTCGTGCATGGACTCCATGGGCTGTGAGAGGGACAATGACAAGGCAGGGTCAACATGTGGAACAGGAGGTGGTGGCTCAGCTAAGCCACCCGACGACAGTGTGCATCTCCCCCATCCCCAGCATGACTAAGTGGCTTGGCTCCAAGATAGATACACAAAATAATGTTGCCCAGTGAAGTGTGAGCACCTGAGAGTCTGTGGTCAACTAATCCTCATCTCTACCACCCAGGACCTCCTGGGGCCCCTTAAAGCGGCTTCTCCGACTCGCTGGCTGAAGGCCCCGCTTGGCCCCAATGAGTGGTAAGGAGAATGGCTGAGGGACACACCTTGGAGCAAAGGGTACCAACTGCTCGGCTCTGCGAGCTGCACAGGTGAGCCCCACAGCCAGAACGTGGGAGACAATGTGGCTAAAAGCCTTTTTAGGAATTTGGATGTTGTTCTTCATTACCAAAAGAAAACTTTGGAGTGCTATTCCCAAATTTCCCATGCAGAAAGCAAGGGAGCGGGAAATGGTGGGGCAGGTACCCTTGGGGGCCAGGATGTGCTGCTCAGGCCCAGAACATGTGCCAGCACAGGGTGGGGGTCCGACAAGCTGACCCCTCTGTTCACGGCAGTGGGTCCTGGGGTGGGGGCTGAGCCAAGGCAGGCCACATCCAACAAGAAGGCTTCCTCCCTGGCCTCCGAGTAAGGGCCTCGGTCCAGAGGCTGCCTGCAGCCCTAGGGGGCAGGGGTCGTAGGCGCAAGGGGCTCCCTACCTTGTGCATCTGGTGCATGTTGTCCTGAGGGTACCCTCCAGGCCCCTGGGTGGGGATGGGGTGTCCTGCTGAGGGGGGCCCTGGGCTGGGCCCCATCATGCTGTGGGCGGAGCCCGGTGACGGACCCGGGCTAGGACCCAGCATGGCTCCAGGGGAAGGGCCAGGGCCTGGGGAAGGACCCGGCCGAGGAGTTCCGCCCAGGGGTGGGTCTGGAGTGGACATCTTCACAGGAGCAGCAAATAGTGACCTCCTGCTGGAATAAAGTCCCCGTCAGTCTGGGGGTCACTACCAAGGGCGAGGCAGCACAGGGATAGCAGGGGACAATCACACAGTCACATCACAATCTCCATCCAACAGGAAGCCAGCACCTTCCACCCCAACTGCCTGAACCTTTTCTCCATGACCACTCTAAGAGGAAGTGCTACATCTCAGGCACACAAGATCACAGTCTATATTGACTTGAAACTATCTCAAAAAAAGGAAAAACTTTGTATTTTTTGTTTGTTTGTTTTGAGATGGAATTTCGCTCTCGTTGTCCAGGCTGGAGAGCAATGGCGTGATCTCAGCTCACTGCAACCTGTCTCCCAGGTTCAAGCCATTCTCCAGCCTCAGCCTCCTGAGTAGCTAGGATTACAGGCACACACCACCATGCCCAGCTAATTTTTGTATTTTTAGTAGTGAAAAAAATATCCAGGTCATTGAAGGCAAACCATCTTTTCCCTCTCTAAAGGTGGGCAAGCCAACCAGCGTACACTGAGAAGTGGCTGAAATTAAAGCTCTCCTCATTGTACCTTTTTTTTTTGAGACAGAGTCTCAAAAAGAAACTGTTGCCCAGGCTGGAGTATAGTGAGTAACGTGATCTCTGCTCACTGCAACCTCCACCCCTGTGATTCAAGCGATTCTCATGCCTCACCCTCCTGAGTACAGTAGCTGAGATTACAGATATGTGCCACCATACCTGGATCTCCTAATCATACTTTACACTCAGCATTAGCACTCCTTCCCCCTCCCTTCCATCCAACCGTGGGATGCCATAACAGCCTCCAGGAACACTCTGACACACAGCAGCGCTAACTGCATTACACAGAAAGCACTGATGACGCTGCCTCAAAAGAACATTTTGGGCCAGGTGCAGTGGCTCACGCCAGTAATCCCAGCACTCTGGGAGGCCGGAGGGACAGGTGGGTGGGGAGGGATCACAAGGTCAGAAGCTAGAGACCAGCTGGACTCTTGACTAACACGATGAAACCCCATCTCTACTAAAAATACAAAACATTAGCCAGGTGTCGGGGCAAGCACCTATAGTCCCAGCTACTCAGGACACTGAGGCAGGAGAACTGCTTGAACCCACGAGGCGGAGGTTGCAGTGAGCTGACATAGAGCCAGTGCATTCCAGCCTGGATGACCAAGCAAGACTCCATCTCAAAAAA
>NW_016107549.1:3358368-3360338 GCF_001604975.1 Cebus imitator
AAAAAAAAAAAAAAAAAGAAGAATGGGGTTTCACAAGAGGCTTTTTAGAATGGCCTTGGCTCCTGAAAATCCTGCCTCTAAACAGTCAGGCTACAGTGATGTAGGAATGCAGGTGCCACCACCATCCGCAAATTCATTTCTGGACAGAAAGCTCAGACATGTGCAGAATGACAGTAAAGGGGATCCAAACAGCCTGGCATGATGCAAACTCATCCCCAGCAGCATGATGCAAAGCCATCCCCAATGACAAAGCACTCGATGAAGTTGCTGTTGCCTGTGCTTGAACAAGCACTGGCCGACCAGCAGCACTGCAGTGTACAGCTGTGGTGCAACTCAATGACCTCAGCTCAGTACTGAGGGGAACAGCATGTGATTCTATTGACTCTCGTTGACTTGTACGTGCCCTGATCACAGAATCATAGGTGAACAGCTTGCTGTATCAGACACACCCTTCCTGACATGCCAGAAGGCACCCTTAGTGGTACTGACTAGGGCCCCTCCTAGTCAATACCACTCTCCCAGGGAAATCACTATATTAACTGTCACTGTAGCTTCCTTTCGCTTGTTACTGAACTTCCAATAAAATGATGGGTGTGGTGAGTCATGCCTATTATATATTATGTGATATATAAATAATCTAATGTTGGGTGCAGTGGGTCACACCTATAATCCCAGCACTTTGGGAGGCAGAGGCAGGAGGATTGCTTAAGCCCAGGAGTTCAAGACCAGCCTAGGCAACATAGCAAGACCCCGTCTCTACAGAATTGTTTTGTTTTTTAATTAGCTAGTACGGCAGAGTCTGAGGGGGAAGAGCTGCTTGGGCCTAGGAGATCAAGGCTGCAGTGAGTCATGATCTTGGTTAACAGAGAAAGACCCAGCTCCAAAAAAAAAAAAAGACAATCACACAGAGTCACCATGTCTGGAAGAGGCATCTATTCTTTTAAACTGAGCATTCTCATAGACATTGTATTCTACCAGGTTCTGGCCAGCACAAATCCAGCTGCTATGAGAGTCGTTTGGTGGACACAGGCATTGGTTTTCCTTGGATGTCCAAGAATGAAACTGGTGGTCATAAGGGAGGCATAAGCTTAGCTTTTCGAGGCTTCCAAACTAGCTGTATAATCTACACACACGGTCCGACCATCCAAACAGGGACAGCATTCCAGTTGCTCTTCATCAACCCCAACACTTGCTGCTGTCAGTCCTTACAATTTTTAACATTCTGGTGAATGTCCAATCACATCTTCTTATGGTCTTCATTTGCATGTCCCTCACAACTAATGGCACTGAGCACCTTTCCATACACTTACTGGACACTCAGACATCTATTTATTTATTTACTTATTTAGAGACAGAGTCTCATTCCATCATCCAAGCTGGAGTACAGTGGCATGATCTCAACTCACTGCAACCTTCCCCTCCTAGGTTCAGGCAACTATCCTGCCTCAGTTTCCCAAGTAGCTGGGATTACAGGCATACATCACAGTACCTGGTTTACCTGGCTTTTTCTTTTTTTTTTTTTAGCAGAGATGGGGTTTCACCATGTTGGCCAGGCTGGTCTCAAACTCCTGACCTTGTGATCTGCCCACCTCGGCCTCCCAAAGTGCTGAGATTACAGGTATGAGCCAACACGCCTGGCTGATACTTTTACATTTTAAAAGTGGACATTGGCCACATGGTGGCTCATGCCTATAATCCCAGAATTTTGGGAGGCCGAAGCAGGTGGATCACTTGAAGTGAGA
Source organism: Cebus imitator (assembly GCF_001604975.1). Taxonomy (NCBI): domain Eukaryota; kingdom Metazoa; phylum Chordata; class Mammalia; order Primates; family Cebidae; genus Cebus; species Cebus imitator. The sequence continues at coordinate 3,360,111 of NW_016107549.1, forward strand.
AGTTCAACACCAGCCTGGTCAACATGGTGAAACCACGTCTCTACTGAAAAAAACAAAAATTAGCCAGGTATGGTGGTGCATACCTGTAATCCCAGCTACTCAGCAGGCTGAGGCAGGAGAATTGATTGAACCTGGGAGGCAGAGGTTGCAGTGAGCCAAGATCACACCACTCACCACTGCATTCCAGCCTGGGCGACAGAGCAAGACTCCGTCTCAAAAAAAAGAAAA
>NW_016107549.1:3360868-3362649 GCF_001604975.1 Cebus imitator
TTTTTTTTGGAGACAGGGTCTCCCTCTGTCTCCCGGGCTGGAGTACAATGGCACCATCGCACCTCACTGCATTCTTGAACTCCTGGGCTCAAATGATCCTCCTGCCTCAACCTCCCGAGTAGCTGGGACTACAGGCTTGTGCCACTATGCCAGCTAATTTTTGTATTTCTTTGTAGAAATGAGGTCTTGCCATGTTGCCCAGGCTGGTCTCAAACACCTGGGCTCAAGCGATTCACCCACCTCAACCTCCCAAAGTGCTAGGATTACAGGCATGAGCCACCACACCTGGCCTAAGCCACTGTGCCTGACAGGCAAACATCTCTTATCCCTCCTTGCTCCCACAGCCATAAGCCTGATATTGGTCTCAGCTGTTAAAACTCCTCCTGGCCAGCTGACCCTTCCTAAAGGGCTGGGTAAGCCCAGCCCTGTAGAGAGCTGGATGGGGTGTGGGGCCAGGTGTCACCGTGCTCCAGCAAGATGTCTACATAGGAGGGCCGAACAAGCATGGCCAGGAAAGGGGTCTAAGGACAAGGAACACCCCTCTCTCCACCCCTCCTTCCTCCATCACTAATCATCCCTACCTTTCTATATAGGCACTAAGGATTTGGCATTTTCAGCAAAGTCCTTGGGTCCCCAAAGGTTATCCCTAAGGTGTCTTACACAGTGCCGCTTAGACTCTTGCAAAGGGCCCTCAGTGGTAAGTCACTAGCAGGGGAAATTCACGCAGCACTGAAATCCATCGCAGACCAGGAGGCCACACCTACTCAGGCAGAAAAAGCGAAGGACAAGGGGATTCAGGGGCCAAAAGGGCAAGAATAGTTACATGTGTGTGGGAGCCAAATCCAGATGTGTGCAGCCCTTGGATATGGCGCTGCCGGGGCCTCCACAAGGAAAAAACAGAGCCTGGGAATCCAGGGCAGCGGCCAGAAGGAATGACCGGAAGTGAAACTACTCTGGCAAAAGAATCTAAAAGTTGAAAGCTAAAACAGTCAAACCCGTCCAGGAGGACAGGTGATGAAAATAAGCTCTCCGGTTCCCTGGCCCAAAGAGTCTGGAAGTGGCATGGCCATATTACCTCAATTTTTCTTGAGAAGCTCCTCAAGAAGCCAGCAATCAGAACCCCCACACAATCCATGCTACAGAAGTCTTGGCACCATTAAACAAGAATTGAAGCCAGGTGTGCTGGCTACTGCTTATAATCCCAGCACTTTGGGAGGCCGAGGCAGGCAGATCACTTGAGGCCAAGAGTTCAAGACCAGCTTGGCCAATGTAGTGAAACCCCATCTCTACTAAAATACAAAAATTAGCCAGGCATGGTGGTATGTGCCTATAGTCCCAGCTACTGGGAGGCTGAGACACAAGAATTGCTTGAACCAGGAGGCAAAGGTTGCAGTGAGCTGAGATCATGCCACTGCATTCCAACCTAAGCGACATAGTGAAATCCTGTCTCAAAAAAAAAAAGAAAGAATAACAACATATGCATGTTGGCCGGAAGTGGTGGCTCACAGCTATAATCCCAGCACTTTCAGAGGCTGAGGCAAGCGGATCACCTGAGTCCAGGGGTTCGAGACCAGCCTGGCCAAAATGGTTAAACCCCATCTCTACAAAAACAAAAAAATCAGCTGGGCACTGTGGTATACACTGGTAACCACAGCTGTCTGGAAGGCGGAGGCAGGAGAATCACTTGAACCCAAGAGGCAGAGGTTGTAATGAACCAAGATAGCACCACAGCTCTCCAGCCTGGGCGATAGAACAAGACTCCGTCAAAAAAAAAAAAAAAA
>NW_016107549.1:3363461-3365245 GCF_001604975.1 Cebus imitator
AAAAAAAAAAAAAAAAAAAAAAAAAAACTTGTAAGAAAAAAAAGCCTAAATCAGAAAAATACCCATGAAATAAATACCCACAAGAGATGCCCAGGAAGTGTCTTTGTGGAAATAAAAGAGAAAGGTCAAAGGATGTGAGGACTATCGTATTCTCATTACTTTCAACTTCATCAAAATTATCACTAAAATAGAAAAACATCTGTTGACATTCAAATGTGGAACCAGACTACTTGAGGAAGACAAGAGGTCTGGTCTCTTCTTTCATGCCATCCCTAGCTTTTGTCTTATGAATCAAAAGCACTGCGGTGACCAGCCCCAGGCAGGGCAGGTTGTTAAGCCGAGATGGGATCCCTTTGAAATCTGTTTATTGGAATTACGGTGGTTTTTTCCATCTTGCCTGAGAAACCAGCATTGTATTTACATTTGGCCCCAGGATATCTGCTATTTTGTTTTGGGGGGCTTGGGGAAATTTGTTCATGGACACATTTCAGCAGCAGATATAACATGAGAACCAGGCTATGGTGGGGGTCTCAGTGGATCAGCTGCAATGGGTAGGATGGCTTCTGCAGAACCAGCCCCATTTACTATGCGTGAACTACAAAACAAAATGTTCTCCTCAGTGGTCTATAAGAAAACCTTCTCCATCTGACCTGATGGTGCAGGGCACTCATCTGGGAACCCCAAAATTATGTACGCAATGGGATATCTGTGGTCTCAGAGAACCGGTAGAAAACTCCTGACAGCAATGGCACTTCTCCAAAGAGACTGCTCTGTGGCCATTTTACTTGGAATATAATTAAGTAGCAAAGCCCTGCCCTACATTTAAAAGGGAATACATTTCAGAAACCAAATCATATTAGGGTGAAAAGTTACAATGTCTTCTCAGTTCCACCTATAAGGCACAAGTGCCAAATTGTTACAAAGTATTACTCTTAGCAATGGAAATTATGTATCAGTTTATTGGCTGAAATTTCCCCCCTTTTTATTTTCATTCACTTGAAACCACTTAAAAGCACCTACCCAAATGACCTAAAGGCAACCAGGACAGTTCTCTGCCTTAAGGGAGTGCCCTCTAACCCCTCAGGAACCTGTGGTGTCTACACTGCAAGCCTGCAAATGCTATCCTATCATTAGATGGATGTTTTTCAAGCTCTTCTGACCACAACTACATGTAACAATGTGACCCAGCAGAAACACACAGCTTCAAGTAACTGCATCAAGTGTCACAAGTCGTCCTGACCCATGCTCCCTCTGGAACACCAGTAGCCCCATTCTTTCTTTTAGGCTGGCCAAGGCCTACCAGATGGATGTCCTGCGCCACTACCGGGTCTGCTGTGTTATCAGCTAGATACGCAACACTGATCATGATGAGTGACACTGTGTGGAGAGGGCAAGAGGATCCCCACGACAGGGGCACGCAAAGGCCAAGAATGGGCAGGGAGATGCAGAATTCATACCTGCCCAGTGTCACTCATGACAGGCCCTCCCCACTGCCACAGCTAGGACTTACTGATGACTACCCCCGAATACTAACTCTTTGACTTCACCAAAGAGTTTCCAAATAACGAGCATTTGGCAGAGAACAACATAGTTCCTTCCTGGTGGAGCAGACAGCAGAGTGACAGAAACAAATACGATAAAATGTCACATAGAAAGTGGAAGTGTTAGCCGGGCGCGGTGGCTCAAGCCTGTAATCCCAGCACTTTGGGAGGCCGAGGCGGGTGGATCACGAGGTCAAGAGATCGAGACCATCCTGGTCAACATGGTGAAACCCCGTCTCTACT
>NW_016107549.1:3365725-3369796 GCF_001604975.1 Cebus imitator
GGCGGAGGTTGCGGTGAGCCGAGATCGCGCCATTGCACTCCAGCCTGGGTAACATGAGTGAAACTCCGTCTCAAAAAAAAAAAAAAAAGAAAGAAAGAAAGTGGAAGTGTTATAAACAAGTATTCAGGGCCTGGCACAGTGGCTCATGCCTGTAATCCTAGCACTTTGGGAGGCCGAGGCAGGTGGATCGCCTGGTCAGGAATTCGAGACCAGCCTGGCCAACATGGGGAAACCTCATCTTGGCCAAGCGCAGTGGCTCACGCTTGTAATCCTAGCATGCTGGGAGGCCAAGGCAGGCAGATCATGAGCTCAGGAGTTCAAGACCAGCCTGACAAACCTGGTGAAACCCCATCTTTACTGAAAATACACAATATTAGCCAAGCATGATAGCACCCACCTGTAGTCCCAGCTACTTGGGACGCTGAAGCAGGAGAATCACTTCAACCCAGGAGGCAGAGGTTGTAGTGAGCAGAGATTGTGCCATTGCACTCCATCCTGGGCAACAGAGCAAGATTCCACGTCAAAAAAAAAAAAAAAAAAAAGAAACCCCATGTCTATTAAAATACAAAAATTAGCCAGGCATGCTGGTGGTTACCTATAATCCTAGCTACTCAGGAGGCTGAGAGGCAGGAGAAGCAGAATCGCTTGAATCCAGGAGGTGGAAGTTGCAGTGAGCCAAGATCACATCATTGGACTCTAGCCTGAACAAGAGCAAAACTCCGTCCCCCTGCAAAAAAATAAAGTACTCAGGTGGGCACGGTGGCTCACGCCTGTAATCCCAGCACTTTGGGAGGTTGAAGCAGGTGAATCACTTGAGGCCAGGAATTCGACGCCAGCCTGGGCAACATGGCAAAACCCTTTCTCTACTAAAACTACAAAAATTAGCTGGCATGCAGCTGTAGTCCCAGCTACTTGGGAGGCTGAGGTGGGAGGATTGTTTCAGCTCAGGAGGTCAAAGCTGCCATAAGCTATGATTGCACCACTGCACTCACTGCTGGGTGACAGAGCAAGACTCTGTTTTAAAGAAAAAAAAGACAGAATGTCACGTAGAAGGTGGTAGTGCTATAAAATGAATCAAGCAGAATTCACAAGGTTAACAGATGAGAGGCATCTTTCAACGGTGGCCTGGGACCACCTCAGCGACGGAGACATCTGAACAGAGATCTACAGTGACATGGCCATCATGTGGTTGTTTACCACAGAGGAACAGCAAGGGCAAAGGCCGTGGGGTGGGATTGGGCTTGGCATATTCCAAGGCACACCAAGTCAGCCAGTGTGACTGCAGCAGGGAGGGTGGGAAAACACACTCTGTTTCTCTACACTCTCACACAGCACTTTGACACCAACTCAGGGAAAACCAGTTTCCTTCTACTATACTCTCACAACAGAGGGCACTTCTGTGACCAGACGCATGGGTCTTTCCTAAGCAATTCTCCAAATCTCCAAACACCAGTTGGGTGTCCTACAATTTAACTCAATTCAAACTCTATCTCCAAAAAGGTAAGAACGTTATTGGCCAGGTTCAGTGGGCTCACATCTGTAACCACAGCACTTTAGGGGAGGCCAAGGTGGGAGTATTGCCTGAAGCCAAGAGTCTGAAAGCAGCCTTGGAAGCATAGCACCCGTCTCTACAAAAAATGTAAAAATTAGCTAAACCTGGCAGTGGTGCACACCTGTAATCCCAGCTACTCAGGAGGATGGCATGAGTCCAGGAGCTGGAGGCTGCAGTGAGCTATGACTGCACCACTGCATTCCCAGCCTGGGTGAGAGAGTGAGACTTTGTCTCTAAAGGAAAAAGAAGAGCTCTGTCTCACAAGACTGCTCCCACTGCAAATGCCATGTGCACATCCCAGCCTCCAGTACTTCTGCCCAGCCAGCTATAAATCAGGAATTCCCACAACCCCCTCTTCGGTTTGACTGACTTGCTAAAGCAGCTCACAGAACTAAGACAGGCATTTCACTTCCCATTAATGGCTTATTATAAGGGATACGACTCAGGGTCTACCAGATGGGAGAGATGCAGAAGGGCACTGGGGCAGAAGGCAGCGCACAGAGCTTCAATGCCCCTTCTGCATACACCACCCTCTAACCACTTGGTCTTTCTGGTGACCAGCCCCATCCTGGGCTATTTAGGGGCCCCACTCTAAATCACCTCACAAGCATAGAACTCATCTGTGATCAAACGGGGCACATTATGAGTTTTAAAAGATACACCTATCGGGCCAGGCATGGGGGCTCAGGCCTGTAATCCCAGACTTTGGGAGGCTAAGGCAGGTGGATCACCTGAGGTCAGGAGTTTGAGACCAGCATAGCCAACCCCCTCTACTAAAAATGCACAAATTAGCCAGGCATGGTAGCAGGCACCTGTAATCCCAGCTATTCAGGAGGCTGAGGCAGGCAGGAGAATTGCTTCAGCCTGGGAAGCAGTGATCATGCCATTGCACTCCAGTCTAGCAGACAAGAGCAAGAATGAGTCTTTTAAAAAAAAAGCTGGGCATGGTGGCTCATGCCTTAGTACTTTGGGAGGCCAAGGTTGGCAGATCACCTGAGGTTGGGAGTTTGAAACCAGCCTGACTAACATGGAGAAACCCCATCTCCACTAAAAAATACAAAATTAGCTGGGCATAGTGGTGCATGCCTGTAATCCCAGCTATTCAGGAGGCTGAGGCAGGAGAATTGCTTGACCCTGAGAGGCGGAGGTTGTGGTGAGCCGAGATCACGCCACTGCACTCCAGCCTGGGCAACAAGAGTTAAACTCCATCTCAAAAAAGAAAGAAAGAAAGAAAGAAATATAAAAAGGGGGCCAGGCACAGTGGTTCACGCCCATAATCCCAGCACTCTGGGAGGCTAAAGTAGGCAGATTACTTGAGCCAAGAGGTTCAGGGCCAGCCTGGGAGATAGCAAGACCTCCATCTCTAAGAAAGCAAAACATAAAACAAAAATTTTTAATAAACATAAAAAGGCCTCCTTCCTCAAGGCTGACCAAGCCCTAGAGCAAGACTTGGCAAAGTCAAGCAGGGCTGGAGCTCAGCCCCTGGCGCCTGGGGTTTGCGGGGAGGCCAGGGAGATTCTGGGAGGAAAACGGAATTCTGACTTCAGAGAGGTTAAGTCATGCAGAATAAAGTACTGCCTCAGTCTCTGACTCCAGGGCCTGAGTAAGTGATTCAGGCCGAGGATCAAAAGGAATAAGATGAAAACCTTGAAGGTCGAGGAAGGGCAGAGCCAAGAGGAAGGGCAAGCAGAGCCACTCCCACAGGCGGGAGCCCCCAGGAGATGCCTCCAGGAGGCAGGCAAGACCTTCAGGTGCCCAGCCAGTCCGGGCTGTCCACAATCACATTTGATCATCACAGGTCCCTGGGCACAATGAGACATCCACTGTGCCCCTTTACTGGGACTTTTGGGACAAGCCAGGGTCACATGCAGCACATCCTCCCCCTTAAGTCTCCCGCTGGAACAGGTGAGCAGCAACCGTCTCATCAGCCACCTGCTTCCTGAGCCAGTGGGGTGTGACTTGCCAACTTCAAAGAGAGAACTTAAAAATCCCCCAAGAGCCAGCACAGTGGATCATGCCTACAATCACAGCTAGTCAGGAGGTGGAGACCGGAGGATCGCTTGAGTCCAGGAGTTTAAGACCAGCCTGGGAAACACAGCGAGTCGCCATCTCTAAAAAAATAAAAAGTGGGCGGGCAAGGTGGCTCACGCCTGTAATCCCAGCACTTTGAAAGGCTGAGGCGGGCGGATCACCTGAGGTTAGAAGTTTGAGACCAGCCTGACTAATATGGTGGAACTCCGTCTTGAAAAAAAAAAAGAAAAAGTGGGAAAAAAAACCCACCTCAAAGCACCATTTGAAAGTCGACCACTATTAAAAACAGGGCCCTGGCCGGGCGCGGTGACTCAAGCCTGTAATCCCAGCACTTTGGGAGGCCGAGGCGGGTGGATCACGAGGTCAAGAGATCTAGACCATCCTGGTCAACATGGTGAAACCCCGTCTCTACTAAAAATACAAAACATTAGCTGGGCATGGTGGTGCGTGCCTGTAATCCCAGCTACTCAGGAGGCTGAGGCAGGAGA
>NW_016107549.1:3369907-3372420 GCF_001604975.1 Cebus imitator
ATCACACTCGCAGCTGGCTGCACACAGCACAAAACGGTTCCCAGTGACCAGTGTCTACACACACAAATGAAGCTATACTCCTTTAATAAGCAAAGTCATGGAAGCCAGTCTGGGACTTAAGAAACATTTGAAGGGGGCCAGGGCTGGTTTACGCCCTGCTAACATTTACCTGTTTTCTAAAGAAAGCCTCCTTCCCTGAGGGAATTGGAGGGAAATCGAAGCATCCTTTCTTTCTGTCCTATAAGGTTCTATCTCCCAGCAAACCCGGCTACACCTAGCACTTCCATCCAGGCCCTTTTCCATATATGAAGCAGAGTTGCAGCCACAATCACATGCCTGTCAATTCCTGAAAAATCAATGAATTTTTCAGGAATTAATTAATTAATTAAAATTAATCAATTTCTGAAAAATTAATGTCCTCAGGAAGCAGTTAACAGAAAACTTTAATCAAGATATCACTGGGCATACTAATGAGCCCGGTATGTCTCCTTAGGGATGACACCTATGAGGCTGGCAGCAACTGAAGCTCAATTCAGCCTCAGACTTGATTCTGACCCGTTCCCTCTCATAACGTTCCCCCAGTATTCCAGCAGTTGTTGTCCTTCCCACTCTCCCCGCTTTTTAACACAGGGTCTTGTTCTGTCACCCAGGCTGGAGTGCAGTGGTGCGATCACAGCTTACTGCAGCCTCCACCTCCTGGGTTGGATCACCTCAACCTCACAAGTAGCTGGGACTACAGGCATGCAACATCACACCTGGCTAATTTTTTAATTTTTTATAGAAATGGGGCTTCGCCATGCTGCCCAAGCTGGTCTTGGACTCCTGGGATCAAGCCATTCACCCTGCTCAGCCTCACAAAGTGTGGGGATTACAGGCATGAGCCACTGCACTCGGCTGAACATTTCATATTTTAAAAAACCCATTAACCCACACCACTAAGCACACTCTCCCCTTCCCAGTGCCTTATGGTGAAATTTCAAAGCATGGTTTTTTTCACCAAATAACATTTTAGTCAATGATGGACCAAATTTACAATAGTCCCATTATATTACACCTTCCTCCTTGAATTGACTAATTAGAAAAAAATTTTAAAGATCACAATACTTTATTTTTCGGCCAGGTGCAGTGGCTCATGCCTGTAATCCCAGCACTTTGAGAGGCCGAGGCGGTGGATCACGAGGTCAGAAGTTCAAGACCAGCCTGGCCAAGATGGTGAAACCCTTTCTCTACTAAAAATACAAAAAAAAAAAAAAAAGTAGCCAGGTACAGTGGCAGGCACCGGATGCTGAGGCAGGAGAATTGCTTGAACCTAGCGACAGAGGTTACAGTGAGCTGAGATCGCACTGCTGCACTCCAGCCTCGGCAATAGAATGAGCCTCCGTCTCCAAAAAAAAAAAAGAAAAGAAAAAAAACATATTTTTTCCATATGTTTTCTATGTTTAGATATACTTAGATACACAAATACTCACCATCGGGTCACAATGGCCTACAATCGGTATAATGACATGCTGCACAGGTTTATAGCCTGGGAGCAAGAGGCTATCCCACAAAGCATACGCACAGACTAGGCTCCACATCTAGATGTGTGTAAGCACGCTCTATGATCTTCACACAACCACAACATCATCCAGCAACGCGTTACTCAGAATGTATCCCTGTTGTTAAGCAATGTGCGACCATTAAGGACAAAATGCAGGAGCTGATTCCTTTGCTACCACTTTGAAACACGTAGAACTTATTATAAGAGGAAAAAACGTATTATCTATGTTGCCCCACCAGGCTGTTTCAGGAATCCTAATAAACGGTGATAGCTAACAACTTTGGAGCATGACGTGTCAGGCACCACTGTAAGCACTTCGCATTTGTCCCTGGTTGTTGAGCTCTTGCAGCAATCCTACAAGCTGGATAGTAGTACTGTCCCCTTTGCAAATTAAGAGTGGGATGTGAGCTACTGAGAACAAGACGCTTGTCTGCCCATTCCCCAAAGAATCCCCAGCTCCCCAGCAATATCTGCCACATGGTAGGCACTCAATGCACGCTTGTTCACCACATAAAAGGGGAAGAGTAGCTGGGTCATCTCTTGCACAACTCCAGGGGGTGCCATTCACATTGTGTTCTGTCTACAGGAACCATGAATGGGTTCCTCTGTGCCATGGCAGCCCTGATGACTGAGAGACGCAAAAAGGCAAAACCCAGGAGTCAACCCCAGGAAGCTGACTTAAGAGTCCTTACAGAAAGAAAAGTTCCACCAGGCTGGCAGGGTGCAATAGCTCACGCCTATAATCCCAGCACTTTGGGAGGCTGAGATGGGCACATCACAGGAGGCCAGGAGTTCGAGACCAGCCTGACCAACATGGTGAAATCTCGTCTCTACTAAAAATATAAAAATTAGCTGGGTGTGGCGGCATGCACCTGTAGTCCCAGCTACTCGGGAGGCTCAGACATGAGAATCACTTGAACACAGGAGGCGGAGGTTGCAGTGAGCTGCACTCCAGCCTGGGCAACAGAATGAC
>NW_016107549.1:3373255-3374305 GCF_001604975.1 Cebus imitator
AGACTCCATCTCAAAAAAAAAAAAAAAAAAAAAAAAAAGGCCTACACAATCAACATTTACGTCTCCTAAAGGGCTGAACACAAAATAATTTTAGGTGTCCCATGAAAACCATTTATTACTTTCCTAACTATGCATGCATTAATTTTCATTTTTTAGACAGGGTCTCGCTTAGTCACCCAGGCTGGAGTGCAGTGGTTCAATCATGGCTCACTGCAGCCTGGACCTCCTGCCCTCAAGGAGCTTGGGACCACAGGGGTACTGCATTCCAGCCTAGTGGACAAAGCGAGACTCCAGCTAACAGGAAAAAAAAAAAGGCCAGGTGCAGTGGCTCATGCCTGTAATCCCAGCACTCCGGAAGGCTGAGGCCAGCAGATCATGAGGTTAGGAGATTGAGACCATCCTGGCTAACACAGTGAAACCCCGTCTCTATCAATAATACAAAAAAATCAGCTGTGCATGGTGGCACATGCCTGTAGTCCCAGCTACTCAGGAGGCTGAGGCAGGAGAATTGCTTAAACCCCGGGAGGTGGAGGTTGTAGTGAGCCAAGATCATGCCACTGTACTCCAGCCTGGGCAACAGACTGAGAGTCCGTCACAAAAAAAAAAAAAAAATCGAGTGCACACTATGCATCACGTGCCCAGTGTGTTAGCAGCTTCCCACGTGACCTCATCAACCCTCACAAGAAGCCTGTGAAGTTTCAGGCATCCTCGTCCTACCTGTTTCACAAGTGGGGGACCCTAGTGCTAAGCACCTCGCTTGAGGTTAAGCTAGGATTTAGAGAACGGGGTGTGAATTCAGGAGGTCAGATTACAGAGAGGAGGACAACTGAGGTTTGGGAAAACGACTTGGAAAGTTCAAAAACAAACAACTAATGTGCATCCCTTATAACCCATCCCCAGTCCTGCACCAAGCTTTTTCTTTTCTTTTTTCTTTTTAAGACAGTCTTGGCCGGGCGCGGTGGCTCAAGCCTGTAATCCCAGCACTTTGGGAGGCCGAGGCGGGTGGATCACGAGGTCAAGAGATCGAGACCATCCTGGTCAACATGGTGA
>NW_016107549.1:3374530-3379147 GCF_001604975.1 Cebus imitator
AAACTCTGACTCAAAAAAAAAAAAAAGACAGTCTTACTCTGGTGCCCAGGCTGGAATGCAGGAGCCCGAGAATGGCTCACTGCAGCCTCTACCTCTCTGGCTCAAGCAATCCTCCCACCTCTGCCTCCTAAGTAGCTGGAACCACCAATGCATGCCACCATACTCAGCTAATTTTTGTATTTTTTGGAGAGATGAGGTCTCTCTCTGTTGCCCAGGTTAGTCTCAAACTCCTGGTCTCAAGCAATTCTTCCACCTCAGCCTCCCAAAGTGCTGGGATTGCCCAAAGCCACTGCACCCGATCCTGCACCAGGCCTTGAACAAAGATGCTCACGAGATCTTCCACAGGACCCTCTCCTTCAATCCACAGATGTTCACTAAAGACGTACTATGCGTCAGGCCCAGGGTACTCTGGGGCTAGCAAGGTAGACACAGTCCCAGCTCTCACCGTGCTGGTGGTGACAGCTACACGAGAAAGGACGAAGGTGATGTGTGAGCATAACTGAGGGGAACAATGGCTAGTCCAAGGTGGCCAGGAAAAGTCAAAACACAATCCTGGTCGGGTGAGGTGGCTCACAGATGTAATCCCAGCACTTTGGGAGGCGGAGGTGGATGGATCACCTGAGGTCAGGAGTGTGAGACCAGCCTGGCCAAAACCGGGAAACCCCATCTCTACTAAAAATACAAAATCAAAAAAATTAGCCAGTCATGGTGGTAGGCGCCTGTAGTCCCAGCTACTTGGGAGGCTGAGGCACAAGAATCGCTTGAACGCAGAAGGCAGAGGCTGCAATAAGCCGAGATCGGGATACTGCACTCCAGCCTGGGCAACAGGAGAGACTCCATCTCAAAAAAAAAAAAAAAAATCCTACATATCCTCCCTGATTTTGAGGCCCCCTCTTCCAGGCAGCCCCCATGATCTCCAGCTACCAGCCATCTACTGCATGTCTGCTGCATCCCTCTCACAGTGCAGGTTACAGCATTAAATGGCAGGCCAGGAGGGTTTGTTCCCACATTTACCACCTGCTCCCCTCCGAGACTGCAGAGACTCCAGGAGCCAACCCCCGGCCATCCAACACTCAGTAGGGCCTCAACAAGTATTTGCTGAACAATGAGTGACACTGGACCAGACAATAACAATATTGCTTCCCACTTGCCAGGAACCATTTCACAGGCGTTCACCAATTCCATTTGTGAGATTACCCCCTTTCACAAAGAAGGAAAACTAAGAGGTTCAGAGAGGTTAAGCCAGTTCCCTAAAGTGACAGTGTGCTAAGTGACTGATAGCACCAGGAATCAAACTTGAATGCAGCCTATCAATCCAAACTGAAAACTTGTTTCAAATTCTTGCGAAGTGTCTTTTCCACTTACTCACTTTGCACTTTCCCCAAGGAGTCACTGACCAAAAGAAAAAAAAAAACAAGACTGGTGTCTTCAAGACAGGGACAAAACACTCGCCTAAAAAGTCCACGTTCGAAAAAGAAACAAACAAAAACCTTCAACTGAAAAACCAATTGGGAAGGAAGAAAAAGGATGCAAAAGCAAAGTACTGCTTTTATACAGCAAACGATTTCCTCCGTGGTCCCCTACTTGCAGCAGACCCCATCCCCAAACTTCCCCAACCCCAATTCGGACAAACATTCTGAAGTCACTAATTCCAAGGGATTGGAGGAGTCCTTTACCTTTCCTTGAAAATCTGGAATGACGCGTTTTTAAGACAATTTCAGGTCGGCTAGCCCAAGGGGACCGCTAATGCCCGTGTCCGGTCGACGCCGGACATATCTGGAGATTTGGCTACCGAGCCCCAATCGCAGCTTCGCCAAAAAGGCAACATTCGGGTCTGACCCGCTACCACGCAGCCAGAAAAGCCCCAACGCCTGCCTATTGTTGCAAGCGCTGAAATTGGGAGGGCGACTGTGGGGGTGCCGGGCAAAAGGGGCGAGCTTTGTCCCGCGACCCCGGCGAGAGCGCGCGCGGAGGGGATCGCGCGGCCTCCACGCAGCCCAGGTCCCCCACCCGCCCCGCCACTCCACGGGGACCGTCCCTGCTGCGGCCTCGCGACGCTGTGGCCTTCCCCACGCGCGCGGCTGCCGGCCAGGCTTCTTGACCCTCGGGCGCCGCCGTACCCGGGCCCCACACCGGGCACGCCGGTGGCCCCATCCCCCCTCAGCGCCCCGGCTCCATTCAAACCGCCCTCCCCAGCCCCGCGCCAGGCTGCCCCCGCGGCCCGCGTTCCTTACCGGGAGCGGCCGGCGCCGTCACCTTCCCGGCGCCGCCCCCGCCCCTCCGCGCGGGGCCGGGGGCAGAGTGAGAGTCTCGCGTCTCCTCACGAAACAAAGAAGCCGCCGCCGCCGCCGCCGCCGCCGCCGCCGCCGCCAAGCGAGGGGAAGCCTCACGCGCGCACCCGCCTGCCTCGGTCACCGCCCCCCCTTCACACACTCACGCGCGCGCCGCCCGCGCCCCCGCTGCGCGCGCGCTCGCTGGCTACCCTTCCCCCAGCACCGCGGACGGCCTCTCCAGCTTCCGCCGCCCGCCCGGCCTCGTGCGCGCGCCAATCCGCCCTTCCGCTCCCTGCGCGCGTGCGCTCCTGCCCCTAGGCTGACAGAGGTGGGCGTGTCAAGGAGGAAGCACGCGCGCCCGACGCACCGCCCCACTCGGGCCGCTATAGCCCCGCGCCTGCGCACCGGTAGCTTTGCCCTTTGCACGCCGCGGGTCCTGTCGCCCCGGAGCATGCGCACAGCGGGCGTCACTGCGGTGGAGGCGACGGCAGTGGCGGGGCATTGGGGGATGGGACTCCGGTGGCCGTAGGGTCCGTAGGGAAGGGAGGACCCTGAAGCTCGAAAATAGGAACCTTGAACCGTAGGATGGGCGAGCTGGGCCAAGACCGGCCAGTGATTTCCCGCGGGCCAAGGGGAACCGCTTTGATCCCTGGCCTCGGGTGGCGGGGCCTGTTTGGCGAGGCCCGGTGGGGCCCGACCGTGGCCGCCTTCTCTGCAAAACCTCCCGAGTGGCATTAATTAGCTTAGCAAATGTTTATTGATCTCCTGTGTCCAAGCCGCCGTGGAGCCCATGGTCTAGTTGGGGAGGAGGACAAGAAGCAAGATTAATGAGCAAAATAGTGCAGTGTGAGAGGCCAGACTTGGTGGCTCACGCCTGTAATCCCAACACTTTGGGAGGCTGTGGGGGGCAGGTCACCTGAGGTCAGGAGTTTGAGACCACCCTGGCCAACATAGCAAAACACTCTCTCTACTAAAAATACAAAAATTAGCCGGGCCTGGTGGCACACGACTGAAATTCCAGCTACTCGGGAGGCTGAGGCAGGAGAATCGCTTGAACCCGGGACGTGGAGGTGGTAGTGAGCCAAGATTGCGCCATTGTACTCCAGCCTTGGCAGTAAGAGTGAAACTCCGTCTCAAAAAAATATATATATATAAGGTGGAGACTAGGAGGATCGTGGACATTTTAAATAGGGCAGCCAGGAAAGCCGTCATTGCAAAGAACACATTTGAGTGCAGACATGCCGGCAGTGAGGAAGAGAAGCCCTCCGAGAGTGAAGGCCCTGAGCCTCCTCTCTGTGTTTTTGTTTTGTTTGTTTTTGAGACAGTCTCGCTCTGTCACCCAGCCTGCAGTGGCGACCTCGGCTCACTGCAACCTACACTTCACAGATTCAAGCAATTCTCCTGCCTCCGCCTCCCAAGTAGCTGGGATTACAGGCGCCTGCCACTACACCCGGCTAATTTTTTGTATTTTTTAGTAGAGATGGGGTTTCACCATGTTGGCCAGGCTGGTCTTGAACACCTGACCTCAGGGGATCCACCCCTTGGTTTCCCAAAGTGCTGGGATTGCAGGTGTGAGCCACCAGGCCCGGCCTCCTGTCTGTGTTTTTAAAATATGTGGTCTCTGTTAAGCATGCTCTGAAGAGACCATCTAAACGGGCTTTGTAGGGCCGGGCGCGGTGGCTCACACCTGTAATCCAAGCACTTTGGAGGCCAAGGCCGGCGGATCACCTGAGGTCGGGAGTTCAAGACCAGCCTGACCAACATGGTGAAACCCCGTGTTTAAAAAAAAAAACGACTTTGTGTGAGCAACAAGGCTGTTTATTCACTCAGGTGTGAGCAGACCGAGTTGGAAAAGAGAGTACAAAGAGGGGGGTGGGACAGGAGCTGGTTTTATAGGTTTGAGGTAGTCAGTGGAAAGTTACAGGTCAGGGTGGTTTTTGCAAGCTGGGGGTGTTGTCAAGGGCAAAAGTCACAAGGTTGGCTTATCAGTTGAGGAAGGAACAATGGCAGAACGTCAAAAGGTCCGTTATCAGGCACTGCAGGAGCTAGATATTCTTTTCCTTTTGTGGGTTTTCTGTTACCTTGGACTTTCTGGCTCCAGGAGGCCATCTGGAGGTGTCCATGTGGGTTACAGGGGTCACCATGGCTCAACTGTGGTGTAATCCATAGTGCAGTCAGTTCAAAGCACCTTGCAGTCCTCCAATTGGACATGCAATCCCCCCAAGTCAGATCCTAGAGCCCGGGGTCTCTCAACCCCAACAAGCCTCACCCTTGCTTCTCTCAGTCCTTCTCTTCCTCATTTTTCAGGGCTCAGCTGAGTCACCACTTCAGCCCTGCCACCTTT
>NW_016107549.1:3379192-3382495 GCF_001604975.1 Cebus imitator
TTTGAGAAGGAGTCTCATTGTCAACCAGGCTGGAGCGCAGTGGTGCAATCTTGTCTCACTGCAACCTCCACCTCCCAGGTTCAAGTGATTCTGCTGCCTCAGCCTCCTGAGTAGCTAGGATTACAGGCATGCACCACCACAACCAGCTAATTTTTGTATTTTTAGTAAAGATAGGGTTTCATCATGGTCAGGCTGGTCTTGAACTCCTGACCTCATGATCCACCTACCTCAGCCTCCCAAAGTGCTGGAATTACAGGTGTGAACCACTGCGCCCAGCCCCTTTACAAATAAAAAAGTTAGCTGGGTGTGGTAACTTTTTTTTATTATCACAGGCCGTGTTGCCCAGGCTGGTCTCAAACTCCTGGACTCAAGTGAGCCTCCTGCCTCAGCCCCCTGGTGTTGGGAGTATAGGCATGAGACACACCAGGGCCACATTTCTTAGGTAGCCCCTCTATCATCTGTCTCCCTCACCTCAGTTTAAATGGCAAAGATATTGTAAATCTCAGTTACTAGTGAATGCTTGGCATCACACGGTGGCCCCTCCACCACATACAGGATATTTATTTTTTCTTTCTTCCCTCCCTCCTCTCCCTCCCTCCCTTCCTTCCTTGCCTCTCTTTCTCTTTCTCTTTCTTTCTCCTTCCTTCCTTCTTTTCTTTCTTTCTTTCCTTTTTTTGTAAGGCAGAGTCTCGCTCTATTGCCCAGGCTGGAGTGCACTGGCACAATCTCAGCTCACCGCAACCTCTGCCTCCTGGATTCAAGCGATTCTCCTGCCTCAGCCTCCTGAGAAGCTGGGATTACAGCCATGTGCTACCACACCTGCCTAATTTTTTATTTTTAGTAGAGATGGATTTCTCCATGTTGGTCAGCCTGGGCAACAGTGAAACTCCGTCTAAAAAAAAAAAGCCAGGCCCAGTGGCTCATGCCTGTAATCCCAGCACCACTTTGGAGGCCAAGGTGGGCAGATCACGAGGTCAGGAGTTCGAGACCAGCCTGACCAACATGGTGAAACCCCATCTCTACTAAAAATTTAAAAATTACAGCTGGGTGTGGTCCCACCCGCCTTAATCCCAGCTCCTCAGGAGGCTGAGGCAGGAGAATCACTTGAACACAGGAGATGGAGGTTGCAGTCAGCCAAGATTCTGCTACCGTACTCCAGCCAAGGCAATGGAGCTAGACTCCATCAAAAAAAAAAAAGAGAGAGAGGAGAGAGAATGAAAATGACCTACTGCCTTCAAATCTGGGCCTCAAAAAAAGATGATTTCCATAAACCCAGCAGTGAGATGTATAGTGCAGAAAATAATTCTAAGACAGAAACCCAGGGCAACAGCTTTATTTTAGCTGGTAGCTGTGGTTTTAACACAATTCAGGAAATAAACAGCATTTCACATCATGTTTATACTAAGCATGCCACTTCTACCAACTACATAAGGAAACCTGACTGCCCACACTTGTTGGACATTTTGTAGGTGTTTTATTTTAGCTATATTGTTTTATTTTAAGTTGAATATATTAAGCTGTTCTAAGAATATGGGTCTGAATTATGGCACTTTGGGTCTCCATCAGGAGTAATCAACAGACTGGGTGCAGTGGCTCATACCTGTAATCCCAGCACTTTGGGAGGCCAAGGTAGGAGGATCGCCTGAGCCCAGGAGTTTGAGACCAGCCTTGCCAACATAGAGAGACTACATCTCTAGAAAACAATGAGTCAGGCATGGTGGCACATGCCTAGAGTCCTAGCTACTCCGAAGGCTGAGGAGAATCACTTGAGGCCAAGAGATCAAGGCTACAGTGAGTCGTGATCACTGCACTCCCGCCAGGGCCACAGAGCAAGACCCAGTCTCAAAAAAATAAATACAAAGGAATAAACTAGGCCAGGCGCCATGGCTCACGCCTGCAATCCCAGCACTTTCGCAGCCTGGGTTGGGCAGATCACGAGGTCAAGAGATGGAGACCACCCTGGCCAACAAGGTGAAACCTTGTCTCTACTAAAAATACAAAAATTAGCTGGATGTGGTGGCACATGCCTGTAGTCCCAGTTAGGAGGCTGAAGCAGTAGAATCACTTGAACTCAGGAGGCCGAGGTTGCAGTGAGCCGAGATCACACCACTGCACTCCAGCCTGGTGGCAGAGCCAGAATCCATCTGAAGAAAAGAAGGAATAAACTTGAAATGCACAACAGCTGAGATGAATGAATCTCTAAGGAATTATGCTTTGGGTGGGTGGGTGGGTAGGCGGAAGGCAATCTCAAAAATGTTACATACTATCTGATTCTTTTGTTTTGTTTTGTTTTGTTTTGAGAGGGAGTCTCCCTCTGTCACCCAGGCTGGAGTGCATTGGTGCAATCTCAGCTCACTGCAACCCCTGCTTCCTGGGTTCAGGTGATTCTCCTGCCTCAGTCTCCCAAGGAGCTGGGATTACAGACATGCAACATCATACCGGTTAATTTTTGTATTTTTAGTAGAGACAGGGTTTCACCATGTTGGCTAGGCTAGTCTAGAACTCCTGATCTCAAGTGATCCACTTACCTCAGCCCTGATCGATATTTTAAATGTGGGCGTGAATATGCGAACTTTCGCAGGAGAGCAAATCATATAAAATTTACTACACACACACACACACAAATAAGTACAAGTAAATGGAGAAAATCTGCGTAAGATCGCGTTGGGTGCAGTGGCTCATTCCTGTAATCCCAGCACTTTGGAAGTCCAGAGGTGGCAGATCACTTGAGGTAAGGAGTTTGAGACCAGCCTGGCCAATATAACGAAACCTGTCTGTACTAAAAATACAAAAATTAGCTGGTCATAGTGGCAGGCACCTGTGGTCCCAGTTACTCGGGAGGCTGAAGTAGGAGAGTCTCTTGAATCTGGGAGGTGGAGGTTACAGTGAAATCGTGCACTCCAGCCTGGATGACGGAGCGAGACTCCGTCTAAAAATAAATAAACCTGGGAGTGGCATCCACCAGACAATGGCAGAACAGGTTTTCCAGCTCTGAACTGGAGCTACCAGAAGCCATCTGGAGCCAAGCCAAGCCAGGGTTTCCCAAACATCACCCGCAGATGTGCTCTCTGAGAGGAATGAGCCCTGCCAGCTCTGGGCTTTAGCAGGTCTGCTTCTCACAGGGAAACCATTTTGCTGTTCTGGGCATATCTAGCTGTTACTTTTCTCTGGGGCTGTACACCAATTCTAATGACTTTGTAAATAGATACTTTAAAAAATTTTTTAGGCCGGGCGCGGTGGCTCAAGCCTGTAATCCCAGCACTTTGGGAGGCCCAGGCGGGTGGATCACGAGGTCAAGAGATC
>NW_016107549.1:3382922-3385790 GCF_001604975.1 Cebus imitator
TGAGACAGAGTCTTGCTCTCTCATCAGGCTGGAGTGCAGTGGTGCGATCTCAGCTCACTGCAACCTCTGCCTCCTGGATTCAAGTGATTGTCCTGTCTCAGCCTCCTGAGTAGCTGGGACTACACGCACGTGCCATCAGACCTGTATAAAAATTACTACACACACACACACACACACACACACACACACACACACAAGTATAAGTAAAATAGAGAAAATCCACATAAGATCACGTCAGGCATGGTGGCTCATTCCTGTATCCCAGCACTTTGGGAGGCCAGAGGTGGGTGGATCACTTGAGGTCAGGAGTTCAAGACCAGCCTCGCCAATATGGTGAAACCCCATCTCTACTAAAAATACAAAAATTACCTGGGTGTGGTGGCATGAACTTGTAAACCCAGCTACTCGGGAAGCTGATGCAGCAGAATCGCTTGAACCCAGGTAGCAGAGGTTGCAGTGAGCCGAGATTGCACCATTGCACTCCAAACTGGGTGTCACAGTGAGACTCCGTCTCAAAAAAAAAAAAAATACAAAAAATCATAAGTGGCAACTTTGGGAGGCCCAGAGGGGCAGATAACTTGAGGCAAGGAATTTGAGACCAGCCTAGCCAACATGGCAAAAACTCATATCTACTAAAAATACAAAAATTAGCCAGACATGGTTACGCATGTCTGTAATCCCAGCTACTTGGGAGGCTGAGGCATGAGAATTGGTTGAACCCTGGAGGCAGAGGCTGCAGTGAGCCGAGATTGTGCCACTGCACTCCAGCGTGGGCAACAGGGTGAGACTCTATCTTAAAAAAAAAAAATCTGAAATGGCAGCCACCTCACACCATTAGGAGGGCTACTATTAAAAATAAAATAAGGCTGGGCGTGGTGGCTCACATCTGTAATCTCAGCACTTTGGGAAGCCCAGGTTGGGGGATCACTTGAGCCTAGGAGTTCAAGACCAGCCTGAGCAACAGGGCAAGACCTTGTCTCTACTCAAAAAATTGTTCTGGGGACAATGGCTCACACCTGTAATCCCAGCACTTTGGGAGGCTAAGGTGGGCGGATCACTTGAGTCCAGCCTAGCTAACATGGTGAAACCCCATCTCTACCAAAAATACCCAAAATAACCTGTCTCTACCAAAAATACTCCATGTCTACAAAAAATAAAAAATATTTAGCCAGGTGTAGTGGTGCATACCTGTAGTCCCAGCTTCTCTGGAAGCTGAGACACCAGAATCACTTGAACTTTGGTGGCAGAGATTGCAGTGAGCCAAGATCATGCCACTGCACTCCAGCCTGGGCAATGGAGTATGACCCTGTCTCAAACAAACAAACAAAAAATATTAAGAAGAGAAATTTTATGTGATGTGTATTTTACAAATTTTTATTTTTTTCTATTTTTTATTTATTTGCACAGGTTCTCACTGTGTTGCCCAAGCTGGAATGTCATGGTGTGATCATGGCTCACTGCAGCCTCAACCTCCCAGGGCTCAGGTGATCCTCCCACCTCAACTTCTCGCTACATGTTTGCGCTGGCACATCAGGCTAATTTTTGTACTTTTTTTTTTTGTAGAGATAGGGTCTTGCGATGTTGGCCAGGCTGGTCTCTAACTTCTGGGCTTAAGCGGTCCTCCTGCCTTGGCCTCCCAAAGTTCTAGGATTACAGGCGTGAGCCACTGTACCCAGCCTTTTTTAGTGTTTTTTGTTTGTTTTTTGGCAGGGTCTTGTTCTGTTGCCCAGGATGGAATGCAGTGATGCAGACACAGCTCACTGCAGACTTGAAGTTCTGGGCTCAAGTGATCTTCCCACCTCAGCCCTCCAGGAGCTGGGACTGCAGGTGCACACCAGCACATCAGGGTATATTTTTAAACATTTTATCTAAGACTGTGTTGCCCAGGCTGCTCCAGAACTCCTGGGCTCAAGGGATCCTCCCATGTCAGCCTCCCAAAGTACTGGTAATGAGATTACAGGTGTGAGCCACTGCACCTGGCCTGCACAATTTTTTTTGTTTTGAGATGAAGTTTTGCTCGTTGCCCAGGCTGGGGTACAGTGGCGCAATATCAGCTCACCACAACCTCTGCCTCACAGGTTTAAGTGATTCTCCTGCCTCAGCCTCCCAAGTAGCTGGAATTACAGGCATGTACCACCATGCCCGGCTAATTTTTGTATTTTTAGTAGAGATGAGGTTTCTCCATGTTGCTCAGGCTGATCTCAAACTCCCAACCTCAGGTAACCCACCCACCTCGGCCTCCCAAAGTGCTGGGATTACAGGCATGAGCCACCATGCCCGGCCCACAATTTTTTAAAAAGTCATAAACAGGCCAGGCATGGTGGCTTATCCCATGATTAAGATCGTGGCAGGCGCAGTGGCTCATGCCTGTAATCCCAACACTTTGGAAGGTCGAGGCGGGTGGACCACTTGAGGTCAGGAGTTCAAGACCAGCCTGATCAACATGGTGAAACTATAAATAAATACTATAAATAAATACAAAATTATAAAAAAAGATTGTGGCTTCCGGGCCAGGCGTGGGGGCTCAAGCTTGCAATCCCAGCACTTTGGGAGGCCAAGGCGGGTAGATCACCCGAGGTCAGGAGTTCAAGACCAGCCTAGCCAACATGGTGAAACCCATCTCCACTAAAATATAAAAATTAGTTGGGAATGGTGGCAGCTACTCAGGAGGCTGAGGCACAAGAATCGCCTGAACCCGGGAGGCAGAGGTTGCAGTGAGCCAAGATCTCACCACTGCACTCCATCCTGGGTGACAAAGCAAGACTATGTCTTGAAAAAATAAATAAGGCCGGGTGAGGTGGCTCATGCCTGTAATTCCAGCACTTTGGGAGGCCAAGGTGGGCCGATCATGAGGTCAGCAGTTCGAGA
>NW_016107549.1:3387990-3391058 GCF_001604975.1 Cebus imitator
TTTTTTTTTTAGTAGAGATCTCCTGACTTCAGGTGATCCGCCTGCCTCAGCCTCCCAAAGTGCTGGGATTATAAGCATGAGCCACCACACCTAGCCAATTTTTTTTTAAATATTTTTTTGAGACGAAGTCTTGCTCTTGTCGCCCAGGCTAGAGTGCAATGGCAAGATCTTGGCTCACTGCAACCTCCGCCTTCCCGGTTTCAGCAATTCTCCTGCCTCAGCCTCCTGAGTAGCTGGGACTATAGGCGCATGCCACAATGACCGGCAAATTTCTGTATTTTTAGTAGAGATGGGGTTTCTCCATGTTGGCCAGGATGGCCTTGAACTCCTAACCTCATGATCTGCCCACCTCGGCCTCCCAAAGTGCTGGGATTACAGGCGTGAGCCACCGTGCCCGGCCTTATTTTGATTTCTAATGATGAAGATTTTTGTTTGATTGAATATCTGATAGCAAACCAGGTTGTTGTCTACCTTCCTGCTGAGACCTAGAAGAGCTATTCCAGGAATTTTAATTTTGGCATTTTAGGCATTTTGGCTTAGTTACTTCTTGGTTGTGGGGGGATTTCCTGTACATGGTAGAATGTTTAGCAGCTCATTAGATTCCAGTAACACCCCACCTCCACTCCAGTTCTGACAACTAGAAATGTCACCAGATATTGTGAAATATTTCAGGGGGTCAGAATTTCCCCTGCTTGAGAAATAGTGGACAAAACAAGATGTTTAATTTCTTTTTCCTTTTTTTTTTTGAGACAGAGTCTTGCTCTGTTGCCCTGGCTGGAGTGCAGTGGCATGACCTTGGCTCACTGCAACTTCTGCCTCCTGGGTTCAAACGATTCTTCTGCCTCAGCCTCCTGAGTAGCTGGGACTACAGGCATGCACCACCACACCCAGCTAATTTTTTGTATTTTAGTAGAGATGGGGTTTCACCATATTGGCCAGGGTGGTCTTGAATGCCTGACCTTGTGATCCGCCCGCCTCCGCCTCCCAAAGTGCTGGGATTACAGGCATGAGCCTCCATGCCAGGACTTTCTTTTCTTTTTTTTTTTTTGAGACCAAGTCTTGCTCTGTTGCCCCAGCTAGAGTGCAGTGGTGCAATCTCGGCTCACTGCAACCTCTGCCTCCCAGGTTCTAGAGATTCTCCTGCCTAAGCCTCCCAAGTAGCTGGGATTACAGGCACTTGCTGCCACACCCCGAAAATTTTTTCTATTTTTAGTAGAGATGGAGTTTTATCATGTTGGCCAGGCTGGTCTGGAACTTCTGACCTCAAGTAATCTGCCCCCCTTGGCCTCCCAAAAGCGCTGGGATTACAGGTGTGAGCCACCGAACCTGGCCCATTTTATTTTGTAGAGATGGGTCTTACTATGCTGCCCAAGCTGGTCTTGAACTCCTGGCTTCAAACAATCTTCCCACCCTGATCTTCCAAAACACTGGAATTATAGGGGTGAGCCACCATGCTCACCTCACTTTTTTTTTTCTGAGATGGAGTCTCATTCTGTCACCCAGGCAGGAGTGCAGTGGTGCTATCTTAGCTTATTACAACCACAGTGTCCTGGGTTCAAGTAATTCTCATGCTTCAGCCTCTGGAGTACCTGGAAATACAGGTGTGCACCACCATGACCGGCTAATTTTTGTATATTTAGTAGAGAAGTGGTTACACCATGTTGGCTAGGATGGTCTAGAACTTCTGACCTCAAGTGATTCACCAGCCTTGGCCTCCCAAAGTGCTGGGATTACAGGTGTGAGCCACCATGCTCAGCCTTTACCTTAAAATATATATATATATTTTTTGGGACGGAGTTTTGCTCTTGTTACCCAGGCTGGAGTGCAATGGCGCGATCTCAGCTCACCGCAACCTCCGCCTCCTGGGTTCAGGCAATTCTCCTGCCTCAGCCTCCTGAGTAGCTGGGATTACAGGCACGTGCCACCATGCCTAGCTAATGTTTTTTGTATTTTTAGTAGAGACGGGGTTTCACCATGTTGACCAGGATGGTCTTGATCTTTTGACCTTATGATCTACCCGCCTCGGCCTCCCAAAGTGCTGGGATTACAGGCTTGAGCCACTGTGCCCGGCCCACCTTAAAATATTTTTGAAGGCATCAGAGAAATAAGGCAATGAAAATTTGTGAAATCCAGGGCAGGCCATGTTGATTCATACCTGTAATCCCAGGACTTTGGGAGGCCAAGGTGGAGGGAATCACCTGAAGTCTGGAGTTGGAGTCCAGCCTGGCCAACATGGTGAAACCCCGTCTCTACCAAAAATACAAAAATTAGTCCAGGTGTGGTGGCTCATGCCTGTAATCCCAGCACTTTGGGAGGCTGAGGCGGGTAGATCAACTGAGGTCAGGAGTTCGAGACCAGCCTGACCAATATGGTAAAACCCTGTCTCTACTAAAAAATACAAAAAATAGCTGGGTGTGGTGGCATATGCCTGTAATCCCAGCTACTTGGGAGGCTGAGGCAGGAGAATCACTTGAACCTGGGAGGCAGAGGTTGCAGTGAGTGGAGATCATGCCATTGCACTCCAGCCTGGGTGACCAAGTGAGACTCAGTCTCAGAAAAAAGAATTAGCCAGGCTTGGTGGCATGTGCCTGTAATCCCAGCTACTCAGGAGGCTGAGTCAGGATAATTGCTCGAACCCAGGAGGCAGAGATTGCAATGAGCCAAGATCAAACCACTGGATGACTGAGCGAGATTCCATCTCTAAAGAGACAAAAAAAAAAAAAAAAAAAGAATTTCTAAGTAATAAATCTTTTCTCAACAGCACTTATCATTAGGGAAATGCACATCAAACCACAATGAGATACCACTTCCCACCCAAACAAAACACAACAGAAAAAAAAGCACCGCTGAGAATGTGGAGACACTGGAGACTGTACAACGTGGTTGGTAGGAATGTAAAATGGTGCAGCCACTGTGGAAAGCAGTATGGCACAAATAGAAAAAGACAGACACAAATGGCCATCAGCTGACAGCAGACATCTGCACTGAAGGAAGCTATTCTTCTTTTTTTTGGATGGTCTTTTTTTTTTTTTTTGGAGACGGAGTTTCGCTCTTGTTACCCAGGCTGG
>NW_016107549.1:3393609-3395534 GCF_001604975.1 Cebus imitator
TTTTTTTTAAACAACATCTCACTCTGTCACCCAGGCTGGAGTGCAGTTGAGCAATCTTGGCTCATGCAACCTGCACCTCTGAGGCTCAGACAATTCTCCTGCCTCAGCTTCCCAACTAGCGGGGATTACAGGCATGCACCACCATGCCCAGCTAAATTTTTGTATGTGTTTTTAGTAGAGATGGGGTTTTGCCATGTTGGCCAGGTGGGTCTCAAACTCCTGACCTCAGAATCTACCTGCCTGGGCCTTCCAAAGTGCTGGGATTACAAGTGTGAGCCACTGCACCTGGCCCTGGCATTTTATTTCTTTTATCTTTTGGGGACGAAGTCTGGTTCTGGTGTTGAAGCTGGAGCGAAGCGGCAAGATATCAGCTCACTACAGCCTCTGCCTTCCAAGTTCAAGTGATTCTCCTGCCTCTGCCTCCCCAGTAACTGGGATTACAGGCGTGTGCTGCCATGCCCGGCTAATTTTTATTTTATTTTATTTTATTTTGTATTTTTAGTGGAGACAGTGTTTTGCCATGCTGGCCAGTCTGGTCTTGAACTCCTGAAGTCAGGTGATCCGCCTGCCCAGGCCTCCCAAAGTGCTGGAATTACAGGCATGAGCCAGTGTGCCCAGCCCCTGCACTGTATTTCGATGGAAGGAAGTCTAACTTAATTTTCCCACAAATGGTTTCCAGATCAACTCTCACTCGGGGCAAACACCAGATCAGGCCTCTCTGCAAGGAACCACAAATTAGTGCAGGTGGGAAAGGGGTAACACCCACCTGGTAAAGAAAGGGGGTTCACACGCCCTCTAGTGTTCACCACAAGCTACAGACGCCCTGCTGTGCTCTGCAAGGGGACCCCTAATAATTACGTACCAGGTCAGCTTTCAAGTAACCAAGATGTCGATAAGTAAGTGGGTGAATAAACCAACTGGGGTCCATGCAGACAATGAAATATGCTCCGTGAAATAATATATTCCACTAGAAAAGCAAAGAACTAGCTGCTCAGGAGGCTGAGGTGGGAGGATCACTTGAGCCCAGGGGTTCAAGACCAGGCTCAGATCCCATCTCCATGGAAAAAAAAAAATGAGCTGAAAGTGGTGGCACCTGCCTGTAGTCCAAGCTACTCAGAAGGCTAAGGCAGGAGGATCACTATGGTCCAGGAGTTTGAGGCGGCAGTGAACAATGATCTCACCACTGTACTCCAGCCTGGGCAACAGAGAGCAAAACCCTACCTTAAAAAAAAAAAAAAAAAAAAAATTGAGTTGGGCACAATGTTTCACATCTGTAATCCTAGGGCTTTGGGAAGCAGAGGTGGGCAGATCTCTTGAGGCCAGGGGTTCGAGACCAGCCTAGCCAACATAGCAAAACCTTGTCTCTATTAAAAATACAAAATATTAGCCAGTTGTGGTGGTAAACACCTGTAGTGCCAGCTACTTGGGAGGCTGAGGTGGGAGAATCCCTTGAACCCAGGAGGCAGAATTTGCAATGAGCCAAGATTGTACCACTGCACTCTGGCCTAGCAACAGAGCGAGTCTCAAAAATAAAATAATAATAATAAATTTAAAAGTCTCCATAGGTAGCTACTCTGTGTTATCTTATGAAAAGTGACAATTTACTGTGCCCAGATGAATACGTAATTGACTATCCCCCTACCTGCTCCTTTTCTCTAGGAATATGTAAATTACATATGGATACATTGTGGATACATTACATATGTGGATTATATTACATATGGATACATTATGATACATTACTCTCCCTCTTTCCCCTCCAGCCCCCCTTTCCCCTTTAAATACTGAAGCCTTCAAAATAATCTTTGGGCCGGGCGCGGTGGCTCAAGCCTGTAATCCCAGCACTTTGGGAGGCCAAGGCGGGTGGATCACGAGGTCAAGAGATCAAGACCATCCTGGTCAACATGGTGAAACCCCGTCTCTAC
>NW_016107549.1:3396080-3397723 GCF_001604975.1 Cebus imitator
TCTGTAGCACTCCAGCCTGGGCAACAGAGTGAGAACTCCCTGTCTACAAAAAAAAAAAAAAAAAAAAAAAAAAAAAAAAAAAAAATAAATTAAAAAAAAAATAAATAAAAATAAAAAATAAAAAATAAATCTTTGGAGAAAGACACAGACCATTAACTGTTTCTGTGATTCTGTGTTTAGTTCTTTCTTTTCCCTTCCTTCCTTCCCTTTCTTTTCTTTCCCTTTCTTGCTTGCTTGCTTGACAGGGTCTCCCTCTGTTACCCAAGCTCTGGTACATTGATGTGGTCTTGGCTTGCTGCAACCTCTATCTCCTGGGTTCAGTCGATTCTCCTGCCTCAGCCTCCTGAATAACTGAGATGGAAGGCACCTGCCATCACACCTGGCTAATATTTTGTATTTTTAGTAGAGACAGAGTTTCACCATGTTGGCCAGGCTGGTCTCGAACTCCTGACCTCAGGTTATCTGCTCACCTCAGCCTCCCAAATTGCTGGGATTACAGGTGTAAGCCACTGCACCTGGCCCTGTGTTTATTTCTTCTGGGCATGTCCTAAACCTTGGCAAAATGAATTTCTAATTTGATTGAGACCTGTCTCAGATAGTAATCATTCTTAAATAATGAGTTGCCATTCATCATCATCGCTGTGCCTGCCACAGCATGGAAAAGGACACAGTATCCTTGTGGCTTCCCTCGGCAGCCTCAAAAGGCCAGTCCAAGATGTCTTCTATGGATGGCTGTGAATTGTGAATTCCCCAGAAACTCCTTCTGGTAGGACATGGTTATGAACCAATGCTCTCTGAAAATGAATTTGGAAAAAATGAAAAAAAGAAAAAAAAGAACAATAACAAGAAAAAAGGAATTTGGAGGAAATAGATTGTATTACAGTCAACAGTTTGCAAACTGGGGAGATACAATATTTGGTGTAAAATGAAGGTACATTCCAGAGAACAAAGGCAGAGTTCAGGTTGTTGGGTTTTTTTTTCTTTGACAGAGTTTGGCTCTGTCACCCAGACTGGAGTGCAGTGGTCCAATCTCGACTCACTGTAACCTCTGCCTCCTGGGTTCAAGCAGTTCTCCTGCCTCACCCTGCCAAGGGTTCAGGTTTTATAGCAAAAATTCCATCCCAGGTTCCCAATCAAGTCTGTTCATGCAAATGAGGGAGTCAAACTCACCTAGTTCTGATTGGTCAACATATGTGAGTTCTGACTGATTGTTTCAGGAGATTTCCGAACCTCCCAGAGTTAAAATAGAGGTGTGAGTTTTGGGGGAACGTAGAGTACATGTGTGATCTCTATTCGGCAACTAGCCACTTGGGTCTATTTAATATTGAAGCCCAGTCAGCCACTCTAGATCCATCTTGAAGGACTGGCTCTTTCAGGTTTATATTTGTTCACATGGTGAATCAGTAACAGCATATGTGAGATGCCTGTGGCTCTCCAGCTCCAAATAAGATTGCAAGAACAAAAGAACTGGCTTCATTGCACAGCCGCTAATAAAACGATTGACCTCTGCACCCATCAGAAATGATAAAAATCGGGCCGGGCAGAGTGGCTCACTCCTGTAATCCTAGCACTTTGGGAGGGTGAAGCGGGCAGATCACTTGAGGTCAGGAGGTTGAGACTAGACTGGCCAACATGGTGAAACA
>NW_016107549.1:3398016-3400835 GCF_001604975.1 Cebus imitator
AAAAAAAAAAGTGTTTTTCTGTAACACATCAAAGGTGTATGCCTAGGGTGCACTCTTCTAGGTTAAAAGAGACTTAAGACCGGGCACGGCTGTTAACACCTGTAATCCCAGCACTTTGGGAGGCTGAGAAGAGAGGATCCCCTGAGGTCAGGAGTTCAAGACTAGCCTGACCAACATGGGGAATCCCTGTCTCTACTAAAAATACAAAAAATAACTGGGTGTAGTGGTGGGTGCCTGTAATCCCAGCTACCTGGGAGGCTGAGGCAGGAGAATAGCTTGAACCCGAGAGTGGGAGTGAACTGAGATCACACTACTGCACTCCACCCTGGGCAACAGAGTGAGAACTCCGTCTCAAAAAAAAGAAAAAAGAAAGAAAAAATAAAGGCCAGGTGCGGTGGCTCATGCCCGTAATCCCACCACTTGGGGAGGCTGAGGCTGGCAGATCACAAGGTCAGGAGTTTGAGATCAGTCTGGCCAACATGGTGAAACCCCATATCTACTAAAAATACAAAAATTAGCTGGGCATGGTGGCACATGTCTGTAGCACTCCAGCCTGGGCAACAGAGTGAGACTCATTTCAAAAAAAAAGAAAAGAAAAGAAAATGAAATTATAGGGGTGAGATGACAAGATGTCTGGGATTTGCTTTAAAATACTTTGGTTGTCAGTGGTAATGTTTGAGACTAAAAAGAAAACAAACAAACAAAAACTTCTGTTGGCTGTGTGTGGTGGTTCACATCTACAATCCCACCACTTTGAGGGGCTGAGGCGTTGCTTAGGCCTGGAGTTCAAGACGAACATGGGTGACCGCTACCTCAACTTCTCAGCTCAGGTGATCCTCCCACCTCAGCCTCCCAAGTAGCTGGGACTACAGGCACGTGGCACCCCATCTGGCTAATTTGTGTATTTTTTGTAGAGACAGAGTCTCGCTATGTTGCCCCAGGCTGGTCTTGAATTTCTAGGCTCAAGCAGTCCACCCGCCTCAGCCTCACAAAGTGCTGGGATTACAGGTGTGAGCCAGGGCGAGCCCAGCCCATCTTACACATATTGACCGATGTCTCATGTCTCCCTAAAATGCATAAAAATGAACTGTGCCCCAACTACCTTGGGCATATGTTCTCAGGATCTCCTTAGGGCTGTGTCACAGGCCGTTGGTTACTCGTATTTGGCTGAGAATAAATCTATTCAAATATTTTCAGAGTTTAACTCTTCTTATGGACATAACTAGATAAAGGTGCAGGTTCCAGGGATGAAGTTGGCCCCTTCCTGGAGCCCCGACTTCTTCCATCATCTACCCAGTTCCAAGGAGCAGTAAACCAGTGCTAGTGGTAGCTGCACGACCTCCACTTGCTGCAGCACGCTGATGAAAGGAAGCTGTGTTAGTCATTCCCAGCCGCTAAGTAAGGCAAGGCAGAGCCAGCCACGTTCTGTCTCTGAACTGAGTCTCTAATGCCCTCTGCTGGTCTTCCTAATCACAACAGTGGGAAAAATACCTCTATTTATTTTTGAGGGAGTCTTGCTCTTGTCGCCCAGGCCGGAGTCCAATGGCACGATCTTGTTCACAACAACCTCTGCCTCCTGGATTCAAGCGATTCTCCTGCCTCAGCCTCCCAAGCTGAGGCAGCCTCGTCCTCAGCTGAGATTACAGGCACGTGCCACCACGCCTGGCTAATTTTGTATTTTTAGTATAGATGGGGTTTCTCCATGTTGGTCAGGCTGGTCTTGAACTCCCGAGCTCAGGTGATCCGACCACCTTGGCCTCCCAAAGTGTTGGGATTACAGGCGTGAGCCACTGCACCCAGTCTTTATTTTATTATTATTATTTGAGACGGAGTTTTGCTCTTGTTGCCCAGGCTGGTGTGCAATGGCACGATCTTGGCTCACTGCAACCTCTGTCTCCCAGGTTCAAGTGATTTTCCTGCCTCAGCCTCCCGAGTAGCTGGGATTACAGGTACCTCCCCACCATGCTCAGCTAAATTTTTATATTTTTAGGAGACATTCACCACATTGGCCAGGCTGGTCTTGAACTCCTGACTTTAGGCGATCCACCTGCCTCAGTCTCTCAAAGTGCTGGGATTACAGGTATGAGCCATCGTGCCCAGTCTATTCTTATTTTGAGTAGAGATGAGGTATTGCTATGTTATCCAGGCCGTGTCTTTTGCTTTCATTGCATTTCTTTTTTATATGTGTTTCTATATCCAATTTTTGGATGGCAAGTGATAGCAGTATTTGACAATTTCTGGCAAGAATGATTAGGATCAAAGGTAGTCCACAAGTTTTAGGATTAAGTCACAGAGTTGGGAATTACAGAGTTTGAATCTTGGTTCTGCCCCACCCTTGGAAAAATAAATTTTCTGAACCTCAACTTTTCCTCTGTAAAATTGAGATGCTGACTTAAACTAACTTGTGTTCAACCCACTCAACATAATGCAAGGGTCAAATGCCAAAACTTGAAAGTAGCAACCACACAAACATCACAACAAAGATGGTTGTTTTATCACCTGGTTTTATTAACCTGTCACAAGTCACTGAGGTAGCCTCACTCCCTTAATACTTTAGTTTTATTTTTATTTAATTAATTAATTTATTTATTTTATTTATTTATTTTTTTTGAGAGGGAGTTTCGCTCTCGTTACCCAGGCTGGAGTGCAATGGCGCGATCTCGGCTCACCGCAGCCTCCGCCTCCTGGGTTCAGGCAATTCTCCTGCCTCAGCCTCCGGAGTAGCTGGGATTACAGGCACACGCCACCATGCCCAGCTGATTTTTTGTATTTTTAGTAGAGACGGGGTTTCACCATGTTGACCAGGATGGTCTCGATCT
>NW_016107549.1:3401975-3413755 GCF_001604975.1 Cebus imitator
TTACTGAAGTACAACATAACCAGAATCTATGATTCCGTATAGGTTTCTGGACCAGAAAATGCTTTATCCTTCCAAGCCACCTCCAGCAACTTACAATGCTCATTTGGTAAAACCAGGTTGTTTTTGCAGAAAATTTCCCTGTAACATCCCAACAGTCACAACACTGTCAATTTCCTGATTTACATTAGTTATGTCAGATGTTACCACTGGGGGCAAGTTGGGCAAAGGATATACAATATGCCTCTATTATTTTTCCAATTTGGGGACTATGCTTAAAAATTAAAAACTTCAAACAAAAAAGCAAAACAAAAATGTTACTTACTTTACCTTTTGAGGCAGAGTCTCACTCTGTTGCCCAGGCTGGAGTGCAGTGGCACAATCATGGCACACTGCAGTGCTGACCTCCCAGGCTTAGGTGATCCTCCCACCTCAGCCTTCCGAATAGGTGGGAGGCAGGCAGATTACCTAAAGTCAGGAGTTCAAGACCGGCAGAATCAAGATTCAAACTCTGTAACTCCCAACTCTGTGACTTAATCCTAAAACTTGTGGACTACCTTTGATCCTAATCATTCTTGCCAGAAATTGTCAAATACTGCTATCACTTGCCATAAATAAAAATTGGATATAGAAACACATATATAAAAAAGAAATGCAATGAAAGCAAAAGACACGGCCTGGATAACATAGCAATACCTCATCTCTATTCAAAATAAGAATAGACTGGGCACGATGGCTCATAACTGTAATCCCAGCACTTTGAGAGACTGAGGCAGGTGGATCACCTAAAGTCAGGAGTTCAAGACCAGCCTTAAATACTCATTTAATGCCTTTGGTATATATACATATTTTTGTAGAGACGGGGTTTCACCATGTTGTCCAGCCTGCTGTTGAACTCCTAGGCTCAATTTATCTGCCTGCTTCCCCCTTCCAAGTATTTTAGTTTCTGAGAAAGGTCTCACTATATTACCTAAACTGGTTCTGAACTCCTGATCTCAAGCAATCCTCCTATCTCAGCCTCCCAAAGAGCTGGGAAAGGCAAAAATGTTACTTATCAAAATGAAAGGCCAGGTATGGTGGCTCAAACCTGTAATCCCAGCACTTTGGGAGGGCGACGCAGGTGTTCTTCTGCCTCACCTGAGGTCAGGAGTTCAAGACCAGCCTGGCCAACATGGTAAAACCCTGTGTCTATTAAAAATACAACAGTTAGCTGGGTATGTTGGCACACGTCTGTAATTCTGGCTACTCAGGGGGTTGAGGCAGGAGAATTGCTTGAACCCGGGAGACGGAGGCTGCAGTGAGCCAAGATTGTGCCACTGCGATCCAGCCTGGGAGAGAGAGAGATCCTGTCTCTATAAATAAATAAAGTGGCAATAAGTAATATAATAAAAACATTTCAACTCAAATTTTATTAAGTTAATATTCGTTTTTTTGTAGCGTCGGAGTCTTGTCACCTTACTCGGGCTGCTCTCAAACTCCTGGCCTCAAGCGATCCTCTTGCATCAGTTTGCAAAATGCTGGGATTACAGACATGCACCATCACACCAGGCCACAACTCAAAAATCTAAATGGTTTTAGGAGAGTTTGCAAGTCACCTGACCAATACGGTACCTCCCTGAGAAGGGACTCTGAGGCCCAATGAAAAAGGCTTTTATAAAAGGCTCAGGACCAGCTCCAGCAGTGATGAACATGGGTCAAGTCATTCTGCTGTCCCAACTCCTAGACCAAGGTGGCTTTGAATTAGCTTCGGCTGATAACAACGACGGAGGGCAGAAAGGCTCCCCAAACTTGAGCAAACCCAGTAAGAAAACACTTTCCACATCATCTGTCTCGGTCGTTCTGGAGTTGAGCCTCATCACAACTGCACCACCCAGGCAAGCAGTTTGCCAGGACTCGGGGGCCTCAGGATTTCATCTCGGGGCCTCCGACTGTATCAGCGAGCGCGCCTGGCTCAGGGCGAGCCTATCCTTTTTCTCCTTCTGCAAGACCTGCTCCTCCCACAGCGCCTGGTCCACCTGATCGTCGGTGAGCACGACAGGCTTGTACTTCTCATGGAAAAGCCGCTCGTTGGTCTCGGAATGCAGCTGGTGGGTCCCGACCACCCGCAAATGTGCCGGCAGGTGCAGAAATTCGTCGTCGTTGATGTCGCAGTCGCGCATCCGGGCACCCAGCACCCACCAGCGGCCCACGAAGCCCACGTCCAGGATCCGGCCGGGGAAGTCGGTCCAGCGGGGCTGCAGGTAGCGACAGCGCGCCTGGTAGAGGCTGGCCTGGGCGTCGAAGGGCGCCTCGTACACCAGCGAACAGAGCCCCAGGTTCACGTGGCGCAGCCGGCCACGGCCCCGAAGCCAGAGCAGCCGCTGCACGAAGGCTTCGGACTCGCGGTTGCGCGTGGCCGGCGCCAGGAGCAGGAGGGTCCCCGACGCCTCCAACAACGCCTCCTCGAAGGCACCCTCGCCCGGCGCTAGCTTGCAGCAGGCCGCCGCGCCGCCCAGCAGCCCCACATACACGGCCGCGCGCCCCGGCCGGGCACGAGCCTCCGCCGCCGTGTCCCTGCAGGCCTCGGCGTAGTCCCGGAGCAGCGCGCGGGCCCAGGTGCCTGAGGGAAAAGGAGCGCGGTAACAGTGATCCGGCGGCGGCGGACACCCACCCTACCGCCTTCCGCCGCTACTCACCCAGCCGCGCCCACACTCCGGGCTTCGCCGTTACAGCGTCCCCCACCTCTGCGCGGCGCCGGAACCAAAGTCTCCTCAGAGCTGCCGCGGCCATCCTCTTCTGGCTTTGGGGTCCGTGCTAGGGGAAGAAGTTCCTGATACCCGAAGTTAAGAACCCGGCAGTCTCTTCTGCGCAAGCGCCAACTTTACCGGAAGTGGCTTCCCAACGGGAGAGTATAGAAAGAGGATCGGCGCCGGATGTTGCTGTCGTGTCCGAGTCGGGTCCATCTGACTGGCAGGCAGGCCGCGCAGGCGTAGAGAGCCCCAGCCACGCCGACCCAGGTGGCTTCTGGTGAGGGGGGCGGAGCGCACCTTTGGAGACTGGGCTACAAGTTCAAGCCTCCGTGGGTGCTCTTGGCCCCCCGGTAGGGCCGGCGGCCGAGGGACCGGCTCGGGGGCACAGGAGAAGCGGACCTGATCGGCCTGTGTCCTCAGCAAGGGATGCGGAGACTCCAGTGAACGACCATGGCAGCGGCCGACGAGCTGACCTTTCACGGTGAGTGCGGCCCCGACATGGCGGCATGTCCTGCTCCCGCGCCCCTCGCCAGTACCTCCCCGCCCATGCGGCTTCCAGCTTCTCTAACCCGAATCCCAGGCGGCTGTGAACTCTGACTCAGGAGTGAGACCCAACCCTGACTCGAACCCCGCTCCCGCCGTGAACTCAGACCTCTAGTCCCCAGACCCTGACCTCATCGCAGGGCCAATCCTAACTTGCAGTTCCACGTTAGGAGGAAGGGAACAGGTGTCCTCCGGATGCCTCCAAACTGAGGAAGTTGGGCCCCTGCCTTGGGGGTGATCAGTGGCCCAGAAGAGCCTTCGCCCCCAGAGGAGCATCGGCTTAGCTTGGGCCCAGTCGAATTCTTTCCACTCCCCTCAAAGTGCGTGTGTCCCATATCCGCCCTCCACAGAATTCGAGGAGGCCACTAATCTTCTGGCTGAGACCCCAGATGCAGCCACCACCAGTAGAAGCGATCAGCCAACCTCACAGGGGCACGTGGCTGTGGCTGTGGGCTCAGGTGACAGCTATGGAGCGGAGGATGAGGTGGAGGAAGAGAGTGACAAGGCTGCGGTGAGTCCCTGTCCTGCCTCCTGCCTCCGTGCAGCCCGCTGCTGACCCAGGCTGTTGGGGCAGGCACTGAGTGTCCGCGCTGTGTGTAGCTCCTGCAGGAGAAGCAGCAGCAGCAGCAGCAGCAGCAGCCCGGATTCTGGACCTTCAGCTACTATCAGAGCTTCTTTGATGTGGACACCTCACAGGTCGGGCCCTGGGGAGGCAGGTGGGATGGGGCTCAGGGTGCTGGTGAAGGAACCAGCGTGCCCTGGAAGGGCTATGGTGGGACTGGTTATGGATCGGGACTGTGGGAGCACAGGGAACACACACAATCTGGTGGTTAGAGGAAGGCCTCCTGGAGAAGGTGAGGAATTGGCTGAGACCTAAAGGAGAAGGAAGGCAGAGTGGAGGGGAGCAGAAGTATGTTCCAGGCATAGGGAACAGCATATGCAGAAGACCAAAGGTGGGCCAGGCACAGTGGCTCACGCCTATAATCCCACTAGCACTTTGGGAGGCTGAAATGGGTGGATCACCTGAGCTCAGGAGTTGAAGACAAGCCTGGCCTACATGGTGAAACCCCATCTCTACTAAAAAGACAAAAATTAGCCAGGTGCGGTGACAGGTGCCTGTAATCCTAGCACTTTGGGATGCTGAGGTGGGCGGATCACTTGAGGTCAGGAGCTTGTGACCAGCATGGTCAACATGGTAAACCCCATCTCTACTAAAAAAACAAAAATTAGCCAGGCATGGTGGTACGCCTGTAGTCCCAGCTACTTGGGAAGCTGAGGCATGAGAATTGCTTGAACCTGGGAGGCAGAGGTTGTAGAGCCGATTGTGCCACTGCGCTCCAGCCTGGAAGAGTGTGAGATTCCATCTCAAAAAGTAAAAGAGGGAAGGGCTAAGCTCTTTCAGATGGGGCATGGAGAGAGGAGGGTGGAGGTCAGCAGGGAAGGAGCCTCTTGGGACGACAATCTCCTGGCAGGCCTCCATCCTTGACCTCAGCCTTGCCCCCAGGTCCTTGACCGGATCAAAGGTTCGCTGTTGCCCCGGCCTGGCCACAACTTTGTGCGGCACTATCTGCGGAATCGGCCGGATCTGTATGGTGAGTGAGGTCATGCATTCGGTTCCTTTCATCGATCGCTCCACAAGTGTGGCCCGAGTTGCAGACCTCAGTCTGCAGCTGAGGACACATGATTCACTCAGTGTGACTTACCTTCTGTTCAGGGAGATGGGGACATGAAGGACTGCAGAGGGTGGTGGGTAGACAGCAGCAGAGTGGAGAGGAGGAACGGCCTTGCTGTTTTGCCGGGTGCGGCAGGGCAGGCCTCCCTGAGGAGGGTGAGGGAATGAGCCTTGCTGGCAATGGGAGGGGTGGGGGAGACCTAGGAAAAGATGGTTCCAGAAAGGGCATGAGCTCCATGGCAGGAACTTGCATGAACTGCAGGGCGGCATTACCACTGTAGCGCGTGAACGGCAGGAAAGGGATGGATCACACAGGCCTCCCATGCTGTGGCGAGAAGGGATGTTTTGTTTTGTTTTTTTTTTTTGAGATAGAGTTTTGTTCTGTCACCCAGGCTGGAGTGCAGTGATGTGATCTCGGCTCACTGCAATCTCTGCCTCCTGTGTTCAAGCAATTCTCCTGCCTCAGCCTCCTGAGTAGCTGGGATTACAGGCACGCGCCACCACATGCGTCTAGTTTTTGTATTTTTAGTAGAGACAGAGTTTCACCATGTTGGCCAGGCTGGTCTCAAACTCCTGACCTCAGGTGATCCGCCCACCTCGGCTTCTCTAAGTGCTGGGATTACAGGCGTGAGCCACTGCACCTGGCTGAAAAGGAATCTTAGTTATGTGTTCTCGGGTCCCTCTCACCATCATGGGGAGTGAGGGCAGAAGCCAGGAGGCTGGGGTGCAGGCGGCCACATGGTGGGGACTGTGGATGTAGAGTGGTGCTGGATTCTGGAACATGCTGTGGAAGTAGAAGCAACTGGCTTTGCCACTAGACAGGTGGGGGTGGGGGGAGTGGGAGGGTAGGAGCCGAGGCAGGCTCTAGGGATGTCTGCCTGGACTATGGGATGGATGGAGTTGCCACTTCTCCTGGGCAGTGAGGGCAGAGGGCAAGGGCGGTGGGTGAAGCCAGAGATGCCCACTTGGGAGCTTGAACTGGAGGCTGCAGTTCTCAGGGCAGAGCCTCAGGCTCTAGAGGAGGCGTAAGGCCTTGGGCTTGGAGGAGGTCACACCAGGAGTGAACACAGACATGGAAGGGGCCGAGGACTGGGCCTAGCTGCTTCCCATGGCTGAAGGGGTTAGAGAGTCAAAGAGGAGGTGACAGGGATTGAGGAACTGGCACCAATGAGGTGAGACACAGGCCAACAGTGTGCAGTCCTGAGTGTTTCCGGGAGGGGACGGGCTGAGAGCTGGCACTGGGCTTAGCCACTGGGAGGCCCCCGGTGACCTGGTGAGTCAGGCAGGGTGCTTAGAAAGAGGCTGGGGTCTCAGCATACTTGAGTCAGGATACATCTGTCTGGTTGTCCTGGGAGCACATGATCCGGAACCCTGACTGTGCCTCCTATCCCCAGGCCCCTTCTGGATCTGCGCCACGCTGGCCTTTGTCCTAGCTGTCACCGGCAACCTGACACTGGTACTGGCCCAGAGGAGGGACCCCTCCATCCACTACAGCCCCCAATTCCACAAGGGTAAGCAGGCGGGCAGGCCCAATGCCTGGCAGGGCCCCAGGAAACAGGGGGTGACTGCTCGCCTTGCCCCCAGTGACCGTGGCAGGCATCAGCATCTACTGCTATGCGTGGCTGGTGCCGCTGGCCCTGTGGGGCTTCCTGCGGTGGCGCAAGGGTGTCCGGGAGCGCGTGGGGCCCTACACCTTCCTGGAGACTGTGTGCGTCTACGGCTACTCCCTCTTTGTCTTCATCCCCATGGTGGTGAGTGTGGCCTGGCGTGCAGTGGGTGGTGGCTGTGTGGGGCCCCCTGGCATGGTCACCTGCCGCCTGTGTCACTCCCAGGTCCTGTGGCTCATCCCTGTGCCTTGGCTGCAGTGGCTCTTTGGGGCACTGGCTCTGGGCCTGTCGGCTGCGGGGCTGGTATTCACCCTGTGGCCCGTGGTCCGTGAGGACACCAGGCTGGTGGCTGCAGCGCTGCTGTCTACAGTTGTGCTGCTCCACGCCCTCTTGGCCACGGGCTGTAAGGTACGGGTCTGGGGTGGGCACGAGTGGGCTGAGGGGCCAGGGCGGGTCGGCTGGCCCTGCCTCTGACCCCAGGGATCTTGTGCAGTTGTACTTCTTCCAGTCGCTGCCTCCGGAGCATGTGGCTCCTCCACACCAAGCCGCATCTCTGCCCACAAACATCCCACTGTCCCCTACCCTGCCTCGGTCCATGGCTCCCTCCTAGGAAGGCCCGGGTCCCACAGGTAAGGGACTGTTCCCAGCTGGGCTGTGGGGGCTGCCCTTCCACCCCCTGTGAAGGCGAGAGGTCCTGGGGCCATTCTCAGGCAGTTCTCTCTTTTAGGCAGTACCTAAGTGGACCAACCCCTCTGGCTGTCCAGCCCCCAGACAGTGACTGAACGCTCCCCTGACACCTCGAGATGATTCTGCTACTTTCCAGACTTTTCTTACAAAGCAAACACTTTTATTTTCTATGCAAAGGTGATTCAGAGAATTTATATAAAGGCGGGCGAAGGGCAGCCGAGCAGGGAGCTTTGGGACAGGGCTGGGGCCCCAATATCCCCTGGGGCTGCCTGCTTTCCCCCCTACGGCTCCCGTGG
The DNA here is from genome assembly GCF_001604975.1 of Cebus imitator. NCBI lineage: Eukaryota > Metazoa > Chordata > Mammalia > Primates > Cebidae > Cebus > Cebus imitator. The sequence continues at coordinate 3,409,507 of NW_016107549.1, forward strand.
CACAGGAGGGAGAGCCAAGGGGGCAACCCAGCCTGGACAGTGCCCGCTCTGTCTGGGTGCACACACGGCGGGCCTGAGCTCCAGCATCTGAACTTGGGGGTGTGAGAAACGGGAGCAGAAGGAGAAGAAACTGCCTGTGCTGCAACACATTTCCTTGTTTATTTTTTCTTTCTTTTTTGGAGGGAGAGGTCCCTGCAAAGCCCCTTCCCAGGCAGGGGAGGGACGGAAATGCTGTCACAGTAGTAGGGACTGGAGCGTCTACAAAGACGGAGGGAAGATACTCAGGCCTAATGGTAGCTGCAAGGAAAGAGGACACCTTCCATGACACATCCTTGAGGTGTCTACGTCTGCCCCAAGTGGCTGGCGGTGGCCTTCCCTCCAGGCCCAGGGCCTGCAGCCACCTGCTCTAACTCTGGGTGGGGGAGGTGGGGGGAACCTGCAGGGGCTCAGGGACAGGACAGCAGCAAGAGGCAGGGGCCGAGGACGGAGGCCTTCCCAACAGCAGGGTGGGTTGTACATTCAAGTGTGAGGTGAACCCTTTGGTGGGGAGGGGGCCCCTGAAGCCTCAGCGGGGCCACCCCTCCCCGCGGTGCCTCTGAGTCTGGGGAGAGGGGCTGCTGGCTCGGCCCGGCCGGCCTGGCTTCTCAGAGGGTCTGTGGATTGACACTGGTTCTTTTCATAAAAAAATAAAATTAAAAAAAGCAGCATGTCACGTCCGTTGTGACCGAGGCCTGGTCGTCGAAGGGAGGCCTTGGCTGGCCAGGCCACCTTCCCACTGGAGTCAGACAAGGGGACAGGTGCTGAGGGACCTGGCAGGCAGGGTGGGGCAGCCTGGGCTGGGTGGCAGCTGCTCCCTCCCTGCAGCCAGTTCCAGCAGATGACAAGCCCAGGTCGGGGTGGAGCGGGCAGGAAAGGGAACGAGGGCTCCCACAATATGATCTTGTGTAAAATATGGCAGCGACACACGCTCAGGGCTGGGAGGTGGAGGTGGGGGTGAGGGTGGGGATGGCGGCAACGTCGTGTAAAAAAGTGTCCCAGTTCCCATAGCAAAGAGGGCTTCTCCAGTATAAGGGGGAAAGCCGCCCGGCGAGGGGGCGGGTGGGAACATCATTTGGTTTCCTGGTGCTGTCAGTCCTTAGGGCGGGCCCCTAGCTCCCGTAGTGCATGGTGTTGGTCGGGATGGACATGGGCGACGCCATGGAGATGGCAGGGCCGCCCATGGTGAACTGGCTGTTGACTGCATAGTGGGCACTCGAGCCGCTACCACCGCTGCCCTGGGCGCCGGAGGACCCTGTGGGGCGGGCAGTGGCACTGAGGGGCTGCCCTGGCCTGCCCAGCCCCCAGGCAGAGTCACAGAGAGAGAAAGGGTAGGCGAAAGGGCAGGCGGGCGGCCGGACAGAGGATGGCGACTCACACGCTAGCTCGGCCCCCATGGGCCCAGCCCCTGCCACCCGCATTACCTTGGACAATCCCTGTGCTCATTATGGAGCCCATCCGGGAGTGGGTGTGATTGACAATCCCCGTGTTGGCTGCGCAGCAAGAGGGAGGAAAGAAGGAAGGGAGACGGCGTCACCGCCCCCAGCCACCCAGCCCATGCGCAGTGGTGGGCTGCAGAGCGAGGCAGAGAGTATGGAGGGCCTCGGCCGAGAGCCCCCAGGAAGAGGAAAAGGCAAAAGGACCAAGCACAGGCCGACCTGGTCGCCAGAGGCCCTTCCCGGCCCCCTGGCAGTCCTGGGCACGGTTCCCCGCTGCCTCTGCCCCTGGGGAACACTCACCTAAAGGAATCAGGTTGTTGTGGCCCACGCTGGAGCCACCGGCGATAACACTGCTCAGGTCGTAGGCGGTCGGCATCCCTGTGCCCACAGAGGGAGACGTCAGGGCTAGGGGCAGAGAGGCCAGGCCTGTGGGCGGCCTCCTGGGTTGGCTAGGCATTGGGGTGGGCCCTCCTCACCTGCCACGGCCATCCCGCTGCTGAGGTTGTAGGTGCTGCCCGTGTTCCACATGTTTTCAGAGGGAGATGTGTAGTGGGAGCCAGGTGGGGGCGAGGGCGTCGTGCCTGTGTATCTGTGGCAGAGACTGAGCTATGGGCAGGGGCAAGGGGGCTGCAGGCCTGGGATGCGCCCCCCTTACAGGCTGGGGGCCCCTCTTACCTGAAGAAAGGGTTTTTCAGATCCAGGAGGTTACTGGATTTGGAGCCGGTCTGGTCCACCTGCGCCACAATACTGATGTCGTAGCTCTGTCTGCAGAGAGGGTGCGGGCAGCGGCATGAGTGGTGGGCAGAGGGACCCCTGCCCCACCAGCCCCGGGCAGCAGTCGCACCTTTTGTTGGCAATAAGCAGACATGTCCCTGAGAGCGTGTCCCCTGCCTTGGCGAACAGTGGTGACTGGAACAGGCACCGCACCTGGTACCAGTGGGTCAGGGGCTCTGTCGGGGCTGTAGACAGCCACACGGTCATTCTGTGGAGCAGGAACAGGCACAGACTTGAGTGGGCCAGCACCACCACTGGGGCCACCACCCTGTATGCCTTGAGCCCTCCCTGGGCACCTGCCCCCTCTGTCAGGGACCGCTGGGACCCTGGAGCAGAGACGGGCTAGCCACCCGACAATCCCAGACACATACGTGAGCACGCACACATGTGCATATGAGGGACCCCCCCCAGCCACAAGATGCCTACTTACTCTGACATGTGCCGAGAGACGGACACAGGCCTATAAGGGACAGACACTGGGAACGTGGGACACACACACACACACACCCCGCACCCAGTCTCTTGCTCTGAGATAGGCCCTCCCACTGGAAGGGATGGTGGAACCTGGAGCCACGTTCCACCCTCCTAGCCCCCACCAGGTTGTAGCTGCAGGAAGCCCTGGGTGGGGCGGGGGGGGCAGCATGGGCTGCTCTGCTCTGCGGCACTCACATGGAGCCGATGAAAGCAACGTCAAACCAGAAAGCCAGGCCGTGGACCAGCCCTGAATGCAGCATGTGGAATTTGAATGGGATTTCTATCCTGGAAGGCAAAGGGCAGTGGCTGCTGGGGAAGCCAGGCAGGCGCTGCCGAGAGAGAAGAGGGGGTGCCAGGTGCAGAGGCCCAGGGCCCCCGCCCACCACCTGCCCTGGGATGGCAGGATGCTGGTAGGAGCCAGGGGTGGCCCTGACCTTTGGCCTGAGCCAGACCTGGGAGGATGGAGTGTGGGTGCTGGTACCTGTGCAAATCTCCTTCTTTGGCTTCTAAGAAGTTCACTGTGTACTTGACGGACTTGGCCATCAGGATCCGGATGTCAAATGTGTCCTGGGAGAGACCACAGGTGTGACCATCTGGTGCCAGGGCCAGCGTGGAAGACAGCCCTGTCCCTTACCCCAGGTCTGGCCATCGCCTCTAGCTTGTCCTTCTCAGACACACTGCGAGGAAGGTAAACTGGCACAACGCCACCTAGGGCAATTAGGTGGCAGCTCTCAAAATAACAAGTGTTTATTCACATACAAGATTTGGCACTACAGGAGTTTAACTTCCAGATACATGAACACATCAATAAACTTACATGGATAATTACAGACTGTCCATGGCAGTGACACACTGGAAACCATCTAATTAAACAAATGATGGCCCACCCATCAAAGACCATGCGGATATGAGAAAGAATGAAGAGGCTCTTTATGAACAGGTGGGGAAAGATCTCCAAGCTAAATCATTAAGCAAGTTAACAAAAAAAGCAAGTTAAAGAACTAGTTGCTACCAGGTGTGGTGGTGCGTGCCTGTAACTTCAGCTACTTAGGAGGCTGAGGCAGGATGATCACTTAAGCCCAAGAGTGTGAATCAAACCTGGGAAACATAGGGAGACCCTGTCTCTTAAAAAAACAACACTGGTGCCTATGTCCACTCCCAGCGATGTTTATATCCGACTAATGCACCTGCTGTGAACTATGTGAACCAAATAAAATACAAAGTAAAGAATAAACCAGTTGCTGGAAGCACCAAGGACCAACCAGAGCAGCCAGGACTTTGGGGATCAAGCTTCTGGAAAGGAAGTTAATGCCCTTTCTGGCCTCTGCCTTTTTCCCATGGGGAGGGCAGAAAATGGCCACCTCGATGTTTCAGCAGCTTCCCTGGGTGGGGAAAGCAAAATGGGAGCTCGTGGTTATCAAGGCAGCTCAGACTCAAGGGGCTGCAATGTCAAAGCAAAGGGAAATAAGTGCAGGAGGGCGAGGTGGGCGGTACGCACTCAGTGCACCTGTGAAATTGGCCAACTC
>NW_016107549.1:3414740-3423492 GCF_001604975.1 Cebus imitator
CTATTGGTGATGAGGCTAACCACTGGACTTGCATTAAGATTACTGAAGGCAGTAGGCCAGGCGCGGTGGCTCATGCCTGTAATCCCAGCACTTTGGGAGGCCGAGGCAGGTGGATCACAAGGTCAGGAATTCGAGACCAGCCTGGCCAAAATTGTGAAACCCCATCTCTACTAAAAATACAAAAATTTGCCAGGCATGGTAGTGGGTGCTTGTAGTGCCAGCTATTCAGGAGGCTAAGGCAGAAGAATCACTTGAACTGGGGAGGCAGAGGTTGCAATAAGCCGAGATTGCGCCAATGCACTACAATCTGGGCGAAAGAACGAGACTCCGTCTCAAAAAAAAAAAAAAGAAAATTACCGAAGGTCATACCCTAAAGTGGCAGTTTCTCAAATTGTGGTACCTTCCAGGGCACCCTCTTAATAATACAACATTTTCATAATAACACCAAAATATTTCCAGCTTTTTTCATTCATTCACTCCCCGAGGCGGATGGATCACCCGAGGTTAGGAATTCAAGACCAGCCTGGCCAACATGGTGAAACCCTGTCTCTATTAAAAACACAAAAATTAGCTGAGTGTGGTGGTGGGCATCTGTAATCCCAGCTACTTGGGAGGCTGAGGTGGGAGAATCACTTTAACCCAGGAAGTGCGGAGGTTGCAGTGAGCTGAGATCACATCATTGTACTCCATGCTGGGCAACAGAGCGAGACTCCATCTCAAAAAAAAAAAAAAAAAAAAGGAAAAAACCAAAAGCTCAATAGGACTCTCAATGTTTGAGTGTGTAAAGGGGTCCTGAGACCAAAATGTTTGAGAACAGTTGCCATACGGGGAATCCAGGAAAAGAGATCAGCCACTGGAGTCTAAAAAGCAGCCTCAAAGTATCTCAAGTGCCTGACAGGACCAAGGCGACCTCTCCATTTGCGACGTGCCTGAAGAAAAATCCTTGGAAGGAAAAGTATCATTCAGTGCCTGCATGATTTTTCATTCTGGCATCCAATGATCAGGCACAGCAAGAGACAAGAACAAAGGACCAGCACCCAAAACCAAGAGACTAACAGATGAAAACATACCTACCACTCTTCCAGACAGTGAAAGTCACCAGAGACTTAGAACTAGTATGTAAAAAATAATAGTTTTTTAAAAAAGAAAAATTTAATAAAGAACTGCCTGGGCGTAGTGGCTCACACCTATAATCCCAGCACTTTGGGAGGCCAAGGCGGGCAGATCACGTGAGGTCGGGAGTTTAAGACCAGCCTGGTCAACATAGTAGAGATGGTGAAACTGCACTCTAGCCTCGGCAACAGAGAACAGAGGAAGACTCTGTCTCAAAAAAAAAAAACAAAAACAAAAACAAAAACAGAAATGCTGGGCGTAGTGGTTCACCTGTAATCCCAGCACTTTGGGAGGCCAAGGCGGGCAGATCACCTGTGGTCGGGAGTTTGAGGCCATCCTGACCAACATGGAGGAACCCTGTCTCTTAAAAAAAAAAAAAAAACTAAGAAAAAAAGCCATTGTAGATCAATCACTATCAGAAAAAAACAGATTTTAAGGCAAGAAGTAAATCTTTACTAGATAGATCTAGAGATAAAAAGACTTGTTTATCTCTAATACAGTACTAGAGATACTTTACTAGAGATAAGAGACATTTCATAACAAAAGTATCAATCCAACAGGAAGAGACAATAACCCTTAACGTGTAGTACACCTGATAACACAATACAAAGTACATAAAGCAAAACTATCAAAATGAAAAAATCAGTACATCTATATTCAATGATAGAAAAAATAGAAAAAAATATCAGTAATGATAAAGAAGATATGACCAATGTGATGAACAAGGTGGCCTAACTGATGTTGATATAACACTGTACTCAGCAGATGATTAGTATATTTTCCAAAGGCATACAGAACATTAACCAAAAGGGACCATATCCTGGACTTACAACAACTCTGGACAAGTTTCAAAGGAATGAAATCACACAGTGTATGTTCTTTGAGCAAAGAGAAATCAGGACAGAACAGTATGTTGATTATGCTATATTTTGTGAGGAAAAAGGTTAAATAATACATGTATTTGTGTATGTATGTTTAGCAGTAATACCTCCAGGAAGATAAGAAACACTGTTTGCTTATAGAAAACTGAACTGTGCAGCTGGGACAGCGGTAGGGAAGCTTTTCTCTTCTATACACTTTTGGTTTTTTCTTTTTTTTTGGTCAGCTTGAGTATCACAGGATTTTTTTTCCGTCTGAATTCTAAACCATGGATCTTGTATCAAAAATCTCAAGTAAAATCAACCAATAAATTACATCAGCTCACCAAAGATAAATTCATCTAGTAATGGTTATTTATTATTATTTATTTATTTATTTTAATTTTTAAAAAGCGATGAGGTCTCTGTGTTGCCCAGGCTGGTCTTGAACTCCTGGGCCTATGTGACCCTCCTGCCTTGGCCTCATCTAATAATGGTCCTCATGTATTGCACGTCTGTGTGCTAAGTATCTATATACATTGACTTTTTGCCCCCAAATCTCTGTGAAAGAGCTCTGTTCAGGGCAGAGGAGATGGCTCAGGGAGGGGCAGTCGCTTCCCTAGGGGTGCACAGCTGCAGAGCAATGCCACGTGATAACTGCAGTGGGGCCCTGGAGGCCCTACTCACCACCACAGGCTGCCGGAAATACTCATCCACCGCAGCGCCTCGGAGGGCCGACAGGTCCACTCCATGGAAGGATGGCTGGTACCTGTGGACAAGCCCCACCCCCACAGCAAGGTCAGTGCTGCAGACAAGGCGGGGGGACAGCCCTGTCTTCTCCCCCAGTCAGCCCTCATCTAGCCCAAGTCTTTCAGAAAAAGAGGAGTGGGGGCCCCATGGAGAGCTGGGGGTTGTCCCTGAGAAGGCAGGCTGTGGGGCCCAGGTGGGATACCCAGGGCGCACTCACCAGAAGTTGGCCTTGGTGAACTGCTCCATGTAGAGCTGTTCATCCGTGAAGGGTGCAAGGTGGACGTCACCAATGGTAGGGAACATGTTTCCTGGGAGTGGGGGCAGGGAGGGGTGCTGGCATCAGGTGACACATCCCACACTGCCTGGCAGAGCTTCCAAAGGACCCCAAGACCCCCAACTTTGGGTGTTCCCGGCCTCTTATTCATTCGATCCTGCACTCCTGCACAGCGGCACCCATCGCCTATTCTGATGTTTCATCGCCACCACAGGTACTGACTCCAGCTGAGACTGGGAGGCCAGTGGCTCATCTTTATGTCCCATTACTAGACCTGGGAGGTATGAAGGGACCTGTCAAGGCCTCACAAAGAAGTGAGCAGTGCCCAGGAGCCTGGGATGCGGCCAGGCGCTGCCCCTCAGGCCTTGCCGTCTGTGCGTATGTGCAGCCAGGAAAGCAAAGCAAAGTTGCTCTGGACAGAGGGAGGGTGGGCCCCACACCATGCCAACGCCACTGGGGGCCTCAAATGAGGCCGAGAGCTGGTTGGGGAAGCTGAATCCACACCACAGGGACTGCTGAGGTTCTGGCACAGCCGCCTGGCTGGCAGGGTAAGCCGCCTGGCCTCCCTGGTCTGGGCACACAGCCTGAGAGGGAAGGGCAGGGCCTCCCTCTGTGACTCAAGGGTAGATGCATGAGTCAGGGCCAGCGGCAGGGAGGGCCAGTGGCAGGGAGGGCCAGGGCCCCACAGCCCCGCCTCCCCCTGGCCTCCAGATGTGGGCCCCCCAGCCTTGCAAGCCGGTGGGGGAGGCCCTGAGGTGCCAGTGGGGGAGGCTCTGAGGTACCAGTGGGACTCTTCCTCCTCCTTACGCCACCAGGCTGAACCTGAGGCTGGAGATGCTGGATTGAGGAGGGAGATGTACATGCTGCGGCCTGTGCCCTGGGAGACCTGGGGGCACCATGGAAAGTGACCCAGCCCAGAAGGCACCCCTGGCTCCTGCTGGTCAGGAGGCATGTGACTGAGGAGGGAGGGCTGCCTTTAACCCCCTGGAAGTGCTTCCTGAGCTGGAAAGGAGCCCGCTCAGCCTCCCGCTTCCCCGAAAGCAGGCTGCTGGGCCAGGGGAGGCTCATGCAGCGGCCCATCTGGCCACACCCCTGTATCTCGTCAGGTGGGGCCTCCTCTGCTGGGGCTGTCCCTACCCCCATCCCCACCATCAGGGCTGAAGGGGAGGAGGGTGGAGCCCACAGCCCCTGGAGCAGCCTTGCCTCCCACACTCACACTGGAGACATGGGACACAGCTGGGGGAAGCCGCCTCCCACCTCCAGGAGCAGAGCCAGGCAGGACTCCAGGGCCTGGATCCAGGGAGGGCCAGAGGACATGAGTGGGAACTTCCTCCCACCCCTGCCTGCACAGGCCCCACCAGCCTGCTGCTGCCCATGCTCCATCCCACAGTTGCTACCCTGGCTGGGGACCCCTGTTCTCCACGCACAGCTGCTTGCCTGTACAGAAATGCTCAGACACGCATGTAGCCAGCATGAGAAAAGCCACAGACACACGCCTCAGATGTCAGGGCTGCACAGACCTCTGAGACAGATGGGCAGATAAAGAGAGTCACACAGGAAAGGCACAGTGACTCATGCCTATAATCGCAACACTTTGGGAGGCCAAGGCGAGCAGATCACGAGGTCAAGAGTTCATGACGTCAGCCTGACCAATATGGTGAAACCCCATCTCTACTAAAAATATAAAACTTAGCTGGGTGTGGTGGCACATGCCTGTAATCCCAGCTACTTGGGAGGCTGAGGCACGAGAATCGCTTGAACCCGGGAGGTGGAGGTTGCAGTGAGCCAAGATCCCACCACTGCACTCCAGCCTGGGCGACAAGAGCGAAACTCCATCTCAAAAAAAAGAAAGACACCCAGTGACCAGAGGCACAGATGGAAGGTGATGGATGGGCTCGACACACAGCTACCTCATCCCTCAAACATGTACACATGCATCCACACCCCTGATTCATACACATACTTGACCCCCTCACCTCCCGGACTCTGAGAGCAGGGCTTGTTGGGGAACTGCTGACCACAGAACCTGTCTCAATCCCCACTCCCAGCCAGAGGCTGTCTCGCAGGAGCAGAAGATGGGATGGCAGAGGTGCCAGGAGCTCCTCCGGACTCTGTCCGGGTGAGTGGGCAGCTAGGTGTCTGGCCATGTTTGGGGCCCGGGGCTCCAGAAGGCACAGTTGGCAGGAGTGGGGTTGGGGGGGGGAGTCAGGGAAAGGCCTAGGCCAGCACCCTGGGCCACTGACAGCAAGCAGGGAGCTGAAGCACTGACGGCCTGGCTCAGTGGCTCCACCGAGGGGCCTGGCCTGTGTTCCCCCATGCTCACCGCTGGGCTTCAGATACTTCTTGGCGTGGAGGTAGCTCTCCAGCATGCGCTCGTTGAAGAGCATGTAGCCCATGGGCTCCGAGATGATGATGTCCACCTGCTCGGGGAGTGACACCTCCTCCACCTTGCCCGGGATGACCACGATGCGGTCCGTCAGGTTGTTACTCTTCACCAAGACCTGCAGGCGGGTGGAGCCACGTGGGCTTCCCTGTGCCTTCCTGCCGTGGGGCCCTCCCCAGTCCTCCTCTCAAGGGACGGCCTCCTTCCGCACGTGGCCACTGAGTCCCCCTCTGCCTCCTTCGCTGGGGCCCCAACCATGGCTGCCATTGGCCCAGCCTGTTAGGAGCTCACTGTGGCCGGGCGTGGTGGCTCACACCTGTAATTCCAGCACTTTGGGAGGCTGAGGCAGGAGGACTGCCTGAGCTCAGGAGTTGGAGACCAGCCTGGCCAACATGGCAAAACCCCCAACTCTACTAAAAATACAAAAATAATTTTTTTTTGAGACAGATTCTCGCTCTGTTCCCCAGGCTGGAGGTAGTGGCACCATCTTGGCTCACTGTAACCTCTGCCTCCCAGGTTCTAGTGATTCTCCCACCTTAGCCTCCCAAGTAGCTGGGACTACAGGTGCCTTCCACCACACCCGGCTGATTCCTTGCATTTTTAGTAGAGATGGAATTTCACCATCCAGGCTGGTCTCAACCTCAAGTGATCCACTGACCTCAGCCTCCCAAAGTGCTAGGATTACAAGCGTGAGCCACTGCACCCAGCCTAAAAATACAAAACTTGGCGGGTTGCAGTGGTGGACGCCTGTAGTCCCAGCTACTCAGGAAGCTAAAGCAGGAGAATTGCTTGAACCAGGGAGGTGCAGGTTGTAATCAGCCAGGATCGCACCACTCCACTCAAGCCTTTGCAACAGAGTGAGACTCCAAAAAAAAAAATAGAGTTACTATGACCCCAGCCCTGCCTCAGGGGCCTCCCCTACTTCGGCCTCCTAGGTCCCCCACCCTGTGTCGACAACTGCAGGTGGCCACAGAGAGGAGGACGAGCTGACATCACAACTGCCAGCAAAGCTAAAACTGGAAGCACCCCCAACCCTGTGATTCCAGGGCTAGGATGTGTCCTACAGATACAACCACACATGGGAGAGGGACTTGGAATAGCAGCGTTGGCCATGTGAAGACCTGGAAGGAGTCTGAGTGTCACTTATGGGTGCAATGAAGCTAAAGCAACAGCGGCCCAACTGGGCATGGCGGTGCTCTGCCGCTGCAAGACAGAGCCAAGGATGGCCCCTCCATAACCCCGGCGATCCCAGATTCATGGGAGAGGCAGAGCAAGGAGAGGAGGGTGCAGCCTCTGCTGATGCGAGAGGATGCTTGCATCTATAGCCACGGAATAGCTCTGCTAAAAGTTCCTGGCCCCTCTCTCATGATGGGGATAGTGGGTGAGAGCTAGGGGGCAAGGAGAGCATGCTATTTGCTCTTTTTTAGCTTTTACATTTTGAATCTTGTAAGTGAAGGTTTCAGTGCAAAAAAGAGAAAGACGGGAGATGACACGTGCCCCTGACTGCTGGTCATGAGGGGAATCATCTCAGGCCCCGAAGCCCTCCCCACAATGACTGTTTTGGGGACAACAAAGAGAGTGAAACACAGAAGGAACATTCCCCAGACCTCTTGGTCCCAGGCTTCTCTAGGCTGGGGCTGGCATGGCACTCAGGGGTGAGGATGAGGCTAGGTGGGCACCAGCGGGACACTGACCTCGGCATGCTGGGCCATGGTGCTGGCCTCCACCGCGTAGATTTTCCGTGCTCCAGCTTGGGCAGCGAAAAACGACAGGATCCCCGAGCCACAGCCAACGTCAAGAACGATCTGGGGAAGGAGTGGGAGGTAAGAGCGAGACACAGGAGGTGAGGATAACTGGGAGGTGACAGTGATCATAGGGATGTACATGTCATGAGGCATCAACACCTGGGTCTGTCTTCACTCTCAATGTCTGCCCTTCATGGGTTCTGGGTCAAAATGAAGGGACAACTAAAGACGAACCATGGGCCAGGCCTCTGGGAGGAGAAGCCCTGGGGAAGCTCCCACTTTGGCCCCAACCCTGTGGCCTGCAGGCCTCTGGATCGTCTGGGGTGAGGCACGGGCCTCTCCTGGGAGCTCACTGGCAGCTGAGAATCATCTTTCCGGGGCCTCCATAGTTCCTGCATGGAGGAAAGGGGCCCGGGTGTTGGTGGCAGCATCCCCCAGCTCCACGCTGACTTGCACCTGGAGAAGCAGCCCCTGTCTTGGCTGGGGCCGGTGAGCTGGACTGGCTAGGCTCCCTGAAGGGATACTGGCCCCCGTGATGGTCACTCATGGCAGAGTCCAGGCCAGGGTCTGGAAGAACACACCACACATTCTAGATTTGTGGGATTGCTTCCACATGAGTAGACCAAGGGCGGACATTCCTGGTGGTGACAGGCATGAGCTTTCAAAGGACAAATGCTCTGGGCGTGGTGAGTGCCTGCAGGGGAAGCTGGCGTCAGGTGGGAAGGCCTCAGGGTACTGCTCAGAGCTCCAGATGAACTAGGAAATGGATCTCCATCCTCGGGGAGTGAGAAGGGACTTTGCCAACGGAGGACACCCTTCACAGACCGCAGTGGCCTGGCCAGGAAGAGGCTCAGGATGGCCCAGCCGGAGCAGACGTTCCTGTGTCAGGACAACTCCACCCCAGGGCCCAGGGCCCAGCATCCTCTTGGACAGTCATCAATGCTAGGGAGGCATGACCCAGGCACTGGATGAGACAGCTCCAAGCAGATCCATGAGGAGAGAGCCACAAAATACTCAGAGGAAAAAAACAAGCTCCCATTTGATTCAAAAGAGGAAACAGGCTGGCTGCGGTGGCTCACACCTGTAATCCCAATACTTTGGGAGGCTAAGGTGGACAAATTGCTTGAGGCCAGAAGCTCGAGACCAGCCTGGGCAACATGGCAAAACCCCATCTCTACTAAAAATACAAAAATTAGCTGGGCGTGGTGGGGCACAAATGTAATCCCAGCTACTCCGGTGGTTGAGGCACAAGAATTGCTTGAATCCAGGAGGTGGAGGCTACAGTGAGCTGAGATTGTGTCACTGCACTCCAGCCTGGGTGAGAGAGGGAGAATCTGTCCCCCAAAAACAAAAAGAGAAAACAAAAACTCTGGCTGGCAGGGCATGGTGGCTCATAACTGTAATCCCAGCACTTTGGGAGGCCGAGGCAGGTGGATCACGAGGTCAAGAGATCGAGAGCATCCTGGCCATGGTGAAACTATCAAAAATACAAAAATTAGCTGTGTGTGGTGGCACGAACCTGTAGTCCCAGCTACTCGGGAGGCTGAGGCAAAAGAATCACTTGAACCTGGGAGGTGGAAGTTGCAGTGAGCCGAGATGGCATCACTGCACTCCAGCCTAGGCAACAGAA